>NC_048573.1:3431448-3456448 GCF_013265735.2 Oncorhynchus mykiss | reverse complement strand
CAGCATTCGTGCAAATCTGAAAGCACGTAACACTGCATTTAAATCATGGCAAGGTGACTGCGAAACATGGCCAAATACAAATAGTATTGTTATTCCCTCCGTAAGGTATTCAGTATAGAGACAAAGTAGAGTCGCAATTCAACGGCTCAAACACGAGACGTATGTGGCAGAGTCTACAGTCAATCACGGACTTCAAAACGAAAACCAGCCCCGTCGCGGACATCGACGTCTTGCTTCCAGACAAATTAAACAACTTCTTTGCTCGCTTTGAAGACAATACGGTGCCTCGGACACGGCCCGAAGCCACAGACTGTGGGCTCTCTTTCTCTGTGGCCGATGTGAGTAAAACATTTAAACGTGTTAACCCTCGCAAGGCTGCAGGCCCAGACGGCATCCCCCAGCCGCGTCCACAGAGCATACGCAGACCAGCTGGCTGGTGTGTTTACGGACATATTCAATCAATCCTTATCCCAGTCTGCTGTTCCCACATGCTTCAAGAGGGCCACCATTGTTCCTGTTCCCAAGAAAGCTAAGGTAACTGAACTAAATGACTACCACCCCATTGCACTCACTTCCTCTCATCATGAAATGCTTTGAGAGACTAGTCAAGGACCATATCACCTCCACCCTACCTGACACCCTAGACCCTCTCCAATTTGCTTACCGCCCCAATAGGTCCACAGACGATGCAATCGCCACCACACTGCACACTGCCCTAACCCATCTGGACAAGAGGAATACCTATGTAAGAATGCTGTTCATTGACGACAGCTCAGCATTCAACACCATAGTACCCTTCAAAACTCATCATGAAGCTCGAGGCACTGGGTCTCAACCCCACCCTGTGCAACTGGGTCCTGGACTTTCTGACGGGCCGCCCCCAGGTGGTGAAGGTAGGAAACAACATCTCTACCCCGCTGATCCTCAACATTCTCAGCCCTCTCCTGTACTCCCTGTTCACCCACGACTGCGTGGCCATGCACGCCTCCAACTCAATCATCAAGTTTGCAGACGACACTACAGTGGTGGGCTTGATTACCAACAATGACGAGACAGCCTACAGGGAGGAAGTGAGGGCACTCGGAGTGTGGTGTCAGGAAAATAACCTCTCACTCAACGTCAACAAAACAAAAGAGATGATAGTGGACTTCAGTAAACAGCAGTTAGCTAACTCAGGGACATTAGTCCTGCTAGCTAACTCAGGGACATTAGTAATGCTAGCTAACTCAGGGACATTAGTCCTGCTAGCTAACTCAGGGACATTAGCCCTGCTAGCTAACTCAGGATCATTAGTAATGCTAGCTAACTCAGGGACATTAGTCCTGCTAGCTAACTCAGGGACATTAGTCCTGCTAGCTAACTCAGGGACATTAGCCCTGCTAGCTAACTCAGGATCATTAGTCATGCTAGCTAACTCAGGGACATTAGTCCTGCTAGCTAACTCAGGGACATTAGTCCTGCTAGCTAACTCAGGGACATTAGCCCTGCTAGCTAACTCAGGATCATTAGTCATGCTAGCTAACCCAGGAACATTACATTAGCTACATTATTCAACACTAGTGTGGACCAGGGAGACCCAGTCACTACATCATACTAGGATGGGAGTAACAAAGAGAGAAGGGGTAGTGGGAGGGATGGAGAAGGAGGAAGAGAGGGAGAGGTAGGGAGAGAGGGAAGGAGAGGAAGAGAGGGAGAGAGGGAAGGAGAGGAAGAGACAGTGAGCAGGAGGGAGGGAGAAGGAGGGAGGGTGGGAGGAAAATAGGGAAGGAGAGGGAGAGACGGTGAGAAGGAGAAGGAGGGAGAGAGTGGGAGGAAGAGAGGGAAGGAGAGGGAGAGACGGTGAGAGGGAGGGAAGGAGGAAGAGAGGAAGGGAGAGAGAGGGAGAGGAAGGGAGAGAGAGGAAGAGGAAGAGAGAGAGAGGAAGAAGGATAGACGTAGTGCAGTGTATGCAGGACCAAGGAGAGGCACTCAATACATACTATTATAATGGATGACAGAACACAGATCAACCTCATGATTCAACCGTGACTAGCAATACGTTTCTTCACCTGGGAACAATACACACACACACACACACACACACACACACACACACACACACACACACACACACACACACACACACACACACACACACACACACATACACACACACACACACACACACACACACACACATACACACACACACACACGAGTCCCCACAAACACTGTACAACAACACCACTACATATGAATTGACATTTCCTTATGTCACTGCTATAGCCCTGTCGTGTGGCTAGTACATACCCCGACGTCTCCTTGCCCGTGTGAACTCTCCAACAGTCTGTGAGTCAGTTCTCTCCAAGCCCAGGGGTTTTGGGTGGAGGGACATGGGGCTGAAACCTGATTCGTTCAACATAAAACAATGTCTAGATGTACAGATTTTGATTTCATGTACATCAGTGTCCATCAGACATAAGACCAAACAAACATAGAAGCAGCAGCCCGTTGAAGCCCGAGCCAAACACCACTGGACAGATGACCTTTGACCCTATGACATCACCCCCAGAGCACGACACCTTCATCAGCGATCAGAAGTGCCTAATGACAACAGTGACATCAGAACACATGGCTTCCCACCAAAAAAGACCGGGAGGAAGACTGTAGGTTACAGCTGTGAAGCAGCACAATAAAGCAACGTTGATTCACACACACACTAAAACACCACGGAACCCCAAAGCAGTAAACACCTTTAATGCAAAATGGAGAACGACCAAACCAAGACCAGTCCAAACAGCCTGCACAGCAGACTAACAGCCTGTACAGCAGACTAACAGCCTGTACAGCAGAGCAGACTATCAGCCTGCACAGCAGACTATCAGCCTGTACAGCAGACTAACAGCCTGTACAGCAGACTAACAGCCTGTACAGCAGAGCAGACTATCAGCCTGTACAGCAGAGCAGACTATCAGCCTGCACAGCAGACTAACAGCCTGTACAGCAGACTATCAGCCTGTACAGCAGACTAACAGCCTGTACAGCAGACTAACAGCCTGTACAGCAGAGCAGACTATCAGCCTGTACAGCAGAGCAGACTATCAGCCTGCACAGCAGACTAACAGCCTGTACAGCAGACTATCAGCCTGTACAGCAGACTAACAGCCTGTACAGCAGAGCAGACTAACAGCCTGTACAGCAGACTAGCAGCCTGTACAGCAGACTAGCAGCCTGTACAGCAGACTATCAGCCTGTACAGCAGACTAGCAGCCTGTACAGCAGACTAGCAGCCTGTACAGCAGACTAGCAGCCTGTACAGCAGACTAGCAGCCTGTACAGCAGACTAACAGCCTGTACAGCAGAGCAGACTAACAGCCTGTACAGCAGACTAGCAGCCTGTACAGCAGACTAACAGCCTGTACAGCAGACTAGCAGCCTGTACAGCAGACTATCAGCCTGTACAGCAGACTAACAGCCTGTACAGCAGACTAGCAGCCTGTACAGCAGACTAGCAGCCTGTACAGCAGACTATCAGCCTGTACAGCAGACTAACAGCCTGTACAGCAGAGCAGACTAACAGCCTGTACAGCAGACTAACAGCCTGTACAGCAGACTAGCAGCCTGTACAGCAGACTAACAGCCTGTACAGCAGACTATCAGCCTGTACAGCAGACTAACAGCCTGTACAGCAGACTAGCAGCCTGTACAGCAGACTAACAGCCTGTACAGCAGACTATCAGCCACTGGCTGCTGCATATGCTGTACATAAACACATGATGGTAAGCAGACATGGACACCCTTCCATACATAAACACTTACCTTTCCGGGGTTTGAGGTTGCGGTGAATGGGTGGTGGTTGGGTGTCTCCCCCTCCTCCCCCAGTGGTGTGTCTGCGAGAGGGGCGTGTGTGGGGGTTGTGGGGGGAGGAGCGGAACACCAGGTGTGCAGGCGGGGGTACCTGTCTCCCCAGAGAAGGCAATTCTCCAGGGCATGGGGTCATAGTGACATAGTTAGGGTCCTGGGAGGTGGGGTCGGGGCAGGAGTGGGGAGGTAGGGAGACGAGGGAGGTGGGGTCGGGGAAGGAGGGGGGAGGTAGGGAGACGAGGGTGGTGGGGTCGGGGAAGGAGGGGGGAGGAAGGGAGATGAGGGAGGTGGGGTCGGGGAAGGAGGGGGGAGGTAGGGAGATGAGGGAGGTGGGGTCGGGGAAGGAGGGAGGAGGTAGGGAGACGAGGGAGGTGTCGGTAGCGTTCATGGGAACATAGTTCTCATCGATATCTCCCTTTCCCGGACACATTCCACCTAATGGTACCATGCCTTTATTCATCTGGTGTGGGGGGCAGAGAGAGAGGGGGAGAGAGAGAGACCGATGAGAAAGGTGAACTATTTTAAGTGAGAAGTAGGCATTGGTCTGAAGCTGAAAACTAAAGAAGATTCTCTTAAGCACCACAATGGCTATTCCACCCATGCTCTACCAAGGTTTTCCAGCACCACAATACCTAGGGCTCCCGAGCGTTGTACCAGATCTTCAATTTCGTGGCAATTTCTCGCATGGAATAGCCTTCATTTCTCAGAACGAAAAGACTGACGAGTTTCAGAAGAAAATGCTTTGTTTCTGGACATTTTTAGCCTGTAATCGAACCCCCAAATGCTGATGCTCCAGATACTCAACTAGTCTAAAGAAGGCCAGTTTTATTGCTTCTTTAATCAGAACAACAGTTTTCAGCTGTGCTAACATAATTGCATAAGGGTTTTCTAATGATCAATTAGCCTTTTAAAAACGATAAACTTGGATTAGCTAACACAACGTACCAATGGAACACAGGAGTGATGGTTGCTGATAATGGCCCTCTGTTCGCCTATGTAGATATTCCATTAAAAATCAGCCGTTTCTAGCTTCAATTGTCATTTACAACATTAACAATGTCTACACTGTATTTCTGATCAATTTGATGTTATTTTAATGGACAAAAAAAAAAAGATTTTCTTTCAAAAACAAAGACATTTATAAATGACCCCAAACTTTTGAAAGGTAGTGCATACATACCTCTTTTATCGCTATCATATCTATAATAATGACAAAGTGAAAACATGTTTTTTAGAAATGTTTGTAAATGTATTGAAAATTAATTAAAGAAATATCAAATGTCATAAAACATTCAAACCCCTGAGTCGACACACGTTAGAATCACCTTAGGCAACGATGATTAAAGCTGTGAGTCTTTCTGGTTTAAGTCTTTAAGAGCTTTGCACACCTGGATTGTACAATATTTCCACATTATTCTCTAAAACATTCGTCAAGCTCTGTCAAGTTGGGTGTTTGATCATTGCTAGACAGCCATTTTTTCTTGTCTTGCCGTAGATTTTCAAGCCACTGTACGTCAAAACTGTAACTAGGCCACTCATGAATATTCAATGTCATCTTGGTAAGCAACTCCAGTGTATAAGGTTATTGTCCTGCTGAAAGTTGAATTTGTCTCCATGTTTGTTTGAAAGCAGACTGAACTAGGTTTTCCTCTAGGATAACGCCTGTGCTTTTAACGCCGTTCCGCTTCTTTTTTTATCCTGAAAAACTCCCCAGTCCTTGCCAATGTCAAGCATACCCATAACATGATGCAGCCACCACCATGCTTGTACATATGGAGAGTTTTACTCAGTGATGTGTTGTGTTGGATTTGCCCCTAAAAACATAACACTTTGTATTCAGGACATAAAGTTATTTTCTTTATCACATGTTTTGCAGTTTTAGTTTAGTGCCTTGTTGCAAAACAGGATGCATGTTTTGTAATATTTTATATTCTTTACAGGCTTCTCTGTCATTAAATCATTTAGTTGTTCCACTAGAGAACTTGGTTCAAGTCCAGGCACTGTCGCAGCTGGCCGCGACTGGGAGACCCATGGGGCGGCGCCTCTCCCGAGTCTGTACGGGAGTTGCTGCGATGAGATTGGAACGAAAATGGGTGAAAGAAAAAAATAAAAAGGTTAGTAAACAGGATGCAGGTTTTGGAATATTTTTATTCTGTACAGGTTTCCTTCTTTTCCCTCTGTCATTTAGGTTAGTATTGTGGAGTAACTACAATGTTGTTGATCTATCCTCGGTTTTCTACCTATCACAGCCATTAAACTCTGTAATTGTTTTAAAGTCACCATTGGCCTCATGGTGAAATCCCTGAGCGGTTTCCTTCCTCTCCGGCAACTGAGTTAGGAAGGACACCAGTATCTTTGTAGTGACTGGGTGTATTGATGCGCCATCCAAAGTGTAATTAATAACTTCACCATGATCAAAGGGATATTCAATGTCTGCCTACCAATAGGTGCCCTTCTTCACGAGGCAGTGGAAAACCTCCCTGGTCTTTGTGGTTGAATCTGTGTTTGAAATTCCCTGCTCTACTGAGGGACCTTTACAGATAATTGTATGTGTGGGGGGTACAGAGATGAGGATGTCATTAATAACATCATGTTAAACACTATTATTGAACACAGAGTGAGTCCATGCAACTTGTTTTGCAAATTTTTACTCCTGAACTTATTTAGGCTTGCCATAACAAAGGGGTTGAATACTTATTGACTCAAGACATTTCAGCTTTTCATATTTAAATAATTTGTAAACATGAATTATTATGTGTAGGTCAGTGACCCAAAATCTCAATGGAATCCAATTTAAATTCAGGCTGTAACACAATAAAATGTGGAAAAACTGTGTGTGTGTCTGTAAATTTTCCTCTGAAGAGTAGGAATGTTTTAGAAAGTTTAAATCCTAAGCAACCTGCATGCACACATACATAGCCCGTCGTAGGTCAAAGCTGTGTGCTGGAAAATTGGTAGAGCATTGACGGAGTAGACATTGTGGTGCTCGTAGGAATCTCCTTTCTTTTTCTGCTTCAGACCGATCCCTACTTCTCACTTAAAACGTAGTTTGATGTTTTTAATTACACCAGAAGGTGATATCGTATCTTAAAGGTGCCACAGATAACATTTCCACATGCAAAGCCTGTTTTTTTTTTTTTTTTTCACCACTCAACGTATGTAATTGGCAGTGTTCATTTGTAACCTTAAATTTGTCCTCTGCCAAGAGGTCTGCTGTGTCTTAATGGCACAGCTGGTGTGCTTACATAACTACCAAGGGTTGCTGGTTTGAATCCTGGTCTGCTGGCTGCTGCCCTCTAATAGCTAAAATACATTTTGAACTGTTTATTTTAGGTACTTGTAAAATATAGAACGGTCAAAAAGTAGTTGTCTGCAGTTTTCAGACGGAAGAAGAAGCTCAATTAATTGCAACAGTTTTACATTGTAAAATACAGTAAGACTCAATTCCCATCGAAAGCAAAGTGAAAGAAAAAATATATATTTTTTTAAAGTCATTGACTTTTCAAGGTCGTATAAATGAACCACAGAGACTGGCTCAGTCGGTAGAGTACGGTGATTTTCGATGGCAGAGTTGTGGGTTCGATTCCCACAGGGAACGCGTACGCACTTCACTGTAAGTCTCTCTGGCAAAAGTGTGTCTGCTGAGTGACTCAAATGGAAATAAAGATGTCCCCATGTATCCTAGAGCTTGGTCTTTCTCGTGCCTTTTAAAGCTTGTCTCTAGCCTAAAGTGTTGCAGAGTTATCTATTCTATACATTTATATAATCCGGTATTGGGCGGGGGGGGGGGGGGGCATTAGCCACTGGAATGGCCTAGTTATTGACAAATATGGAACACAAGGGCCAGTCCAGCTAGATGGGTGCCGGGTGCTGTAAATACAGTCAAGACGGTGAAATGGCAAAGTTGTTAGTTTGGCACTGTTGATCAACACACTTTTGAATTAAACTTTTCATGTCTGAGTTCCAAATATCTCTAGGGGTGATGAGGGAGTGGGTAGGATGAGGGAGTGAGGGAGACTGAGGGAGTGGAGAGGGTGATGAGGGAGTGGAGAGGGTGATGAGGGTGACGAGGGAGTGGAGAGGGTGATGTGGGTGATGAGGGAGTGGAGAGGGTGATGAGGGAGTGGGTAGGATGAGGGAGTGAGGGTGACTGAGGGTAGGATGAGGGAGTGAGGGTGACTGAGGGAGTGGAGAGGGTGATGAGGGAGTGGAGAGGGTGATGAGGGTGACGAGGGAGTGGAGAGGGTGATGTGGGTGATGAGGGAGTGGAGAGGGTGATGAGGGTGATGAGGGAGTGGAGAGGGTGATGAGGGAGTGGGTAGGATGAGGGAGTGAGGGTGACTGAGGGTGATGAGGGTGATGAGGGAGTGGAGAGGGTGATGAGGCAATGGGTAGGATGAGGGAGTGGAGAGGCAATGGGACGTCTCGTTGTCATGCCACTTTACTGCCAGCTGTTGACCGTTCTCCTTGAACTCCCCCCCCCCCTTCTGCATCTTCCTGTTCCTGCTTCCGACATCCCCTTCCTGTTCGACTGGACTGTTGGAGATCAGATGCTGGAAAAGTGTGGGACTTTTGCATCAATTGTCCACACATACAAAGTGTGTCCCTTGCTGAGATGAGGAGCCAGCATGGTCATCACCACGGACCCGGACGCCCCAAGCCCCTCATAATGCTGGATGTCAGTGGTGGAAACTATAATGTCCCGGACAAATCCTGTCTTCACGTTGCACATGACAAAGACCTTGACCCCAAAACCTATGCCTTTTTTGGAGGGAATATATTGACGGACATCAAGGACATCACAGACATCAGAGACATCAGGGACATCAGATACATCAGGGACATCAGAGACATCAGGGACATCAGGGACATCAGGGACATCAGGGACATCAGAGACATCAGGGACATCAGAGACATCAGAGACATCAGGGACATCAGAGACATCAGGGACATCAGGGACATCAGGGACATCAGAGACATCAGAGACATCAGAGACATCAGAGACATCAGAGACATCAGGGACATCAGGGACATCAGGGACATCAGGGACTCATCAATACATAAGACCCGATCAGATGCTGATGTCAGGCTGTTAAGACCATTTCTTATTTTGAGTAACGGGTCATTTAGGCTGGCAGGAGCAGTAGCCTTGTTGACGGGGTCATCAACACAGCATCCTGTCAGAAAACAATGGATGAATTATAAAATTCTAAATTATACATGCATATAGTGTAGTTGCAAAGAAGGGAGTTGCAAACATAGCATCTGTGCTCCGGTATTCTCTCAGGAAGTTCTTCTTTACTCTCCCCATGAGAAGGACTGTCACCAGGAAGGTATACATTTCACTAATTGTGGTTGTGCCCCCCCCCTACTCCTGGCTCTCTCTTCTCCTGTAGCTTCAAGGCATAGTGATTGGTCTCCTCCACTATGTCTCCCACCAACTCCTCTGTCAGAGACAGATTGAAGCACTCTGCCTCAGAGGGAAATGGCAAGGGGTGTTGCATTCCCTACTGGGACTCATCAAAGCAAACAGCAGGGCCAGGAAGGATGAAATGGCTGGCGGCCTTCCAGCTACCACAGACCACCCCGTACTTCATCCACTGTTGGTCTGCCTCCATCACCACCAGCATCTTCAAAGGGACCTGGGACTTCGTCAGTGGGCAAAGGGTCCTCAGATTCAGGGTTCTCAAATGGCTATAAGCTTTGGGGGGCAGCTAATCTCTGTCACTGTCAGAATCTGATTTCTAACTTTCAAACTCAGACTCATTGTCAGAATTGTAAAAAAAAATATCCAGAATTTCCGGATTTGTGAGTTGGCTTCTTTTGAGAGACATTGTTAAATGCTACAGCTTAGCTCACTAGCTACATACATAAACAACAACACTGAATGGCTCAGAGTGGACCGTGTTTGTTCAAAATGGCGACTGTGTTTGTTCAAAATGGCGACTGTGTTTGTCCAAAATGGCGACTGTGAAAAAAGGTGTGGCTAGCTCAAACGCTAACTGTTGCGTCAAATGTAACCGGACATTCTAAATAAGCATTCTAATCACAACAGTTTGAGTGTACTTTGTAGATTGCACACACCTGTGGCTAGCTCTTACCGTAGCTTGGACTATGGAGTAGCTAGCTAGTATTGCAAAAGCCTATTGCATGTATTGTAAGGTAACAGTGTGACAATTTGCCCAAAGTTTGGTGTTAGTTTTGTGGAGAGAACAAAAATGTAGGAACGGCATTTGGAACGAGAGTTAACGTAAGCTAGCTTCTGTGTCGAGGTCAGCTGTTGTTGTCTGGCCCTAGCTAGCTAGCTAATGGCTGAAGTAATTTGTGTAAAAACCTTTCAAAATCAAATATAGATATCTACCATTCTATGCCTGTTCGTTAGCTAGCTAGATTTCAGCTGACTGATGCTAGCCACATAGCTAATCAAAATATATTTGTGCATTTTTGATTAACCTCAGCTTGAATTCCACCATTTAGCTAGCTACAATCTTAGAAAAAAAGGTGCTATCTAGAACCAAAAAGGGTTCTTCGGCTGTCCACATAGGAGAACCTTTTGTAGAACCCTTTTTGGTTTCAGGTAGAACCCTTTCGGGTTCCATGTAGAACCCTTTCCACATAGGGTTCTACATGGAACCCAAAAGGGTTCTTCCCATTGGAACCCTTTTTGTATCTACAGTAGCCTAGGTTGGTTCTCATCCACTTCTTATGATTGGTCAGCCTGGTGCAGCTGTGTTGTTGTCGAGCAACCGAGTTGCTTGACCCGGTGTTAGATCTCTTGAGTTGAGTGGTTAAAAAATACATGTGCATTGTCAGAAATGCTACAAAAAGGTATTGTTTCTTTATATACATGTGAGAGTGATAATGTCCGATGACTAGATATTCAGCTGTAGGCTCCTACTTGTCCGATGCCTAGATATTCAGCTGTAGTCTCCTACTTGTCCGATGCCTAGATATTCAGCTGTAGTCTCCTACTTGTCCGATGCCTAGATATTCAGCTGTAGTCTCCTACTTGTCCGATGCCTAGATATTCAGCTGTAGGCTCCTACTTGTCCGATGCCTAGATATTCAGCTGTAGTCTCCTACTTGTCCGATGCCTAGATATTCAGCTGTGGTCTCCTACTTGTCCGATGACTAGATATTCAGCTGTAGGCTCCTACTTGTCCGATGCCTAGATATTCAGCTGTAGTCTTCTACTTGTCCGATGCCTAGATATTCAGTTGTAGGCTCCTACTTGTCCGATGCCTAGATATTCAGCTGTGGTCTCCTACTTGTCCGATGCCTAGATATTCAGCTGTAGTCTCCTACTTGTCCGATGCCTAGATATTCAGCTGTAGTCTCCTACTTGTCCGATGCCTAGATATTCAGCTGTAGTCTCCTACTTGTCCGATGCCTAGATATTCAGCTGTAGTCTCCTACTTGTCCGATGCCTAGATATTCAGCTGTAGTCTCCTACTTGTCCGATGCCTAGATATTCAGCAGTTATCTCCTACTTGTGCGATGCCTAGATATTCAGCTTTAGTCTCCTACTTGTCCGA
Source organism: Oncorhynchus mykiss (assembly GCF_013265735.2). Lineage (NCBI taxonomy): Eukaryota > Metazoa > Chordata > Actinopteri > Salmoniformes > Salmonidae > Oncorhynchus > Oncorhynchus mykiss. Next base: position 3,445,070 of record NC_048573.1, on the reverse strand, counting down.
TGCCTAGATATTCAGCTGTAGTCTCCTACTTGTCCGATGCCTAGATATTCAGCTGTAGTTTCCTACTTGTCCGATGCCTAGATATTCCGCTGTAGACTCCTACTTGTCCGATGCCTAGATATTCAGCTGTAGTCTCCTACTTGTCCGATGCCTAGATATTCAGCTGTAGTCTCCTACTTGTCCGATGCCTAGATATTCAGCTGTAGTCTCCTACTTGTCCGATGCCTAGATATTCAGCTGTAGTCTCCTACTTGTCCGATGCCTAGATATTCAGCTGTAGTCTCCTACTTGTCCGATGCCTAGATATTCAGCTGTATTCTCCTACTTGTCCGATGCCTAGATATTCAGCAGTTATCTCCTACTTGTCCGATGCCTAGATATTCAGCTTTAGACTCCTACTTGTCCGATGCCTAGATATTCAGCTGTAGTCTCCTACTTGTCCGATGCCTAGATATTCAGCTGTAGTTTCCTACTTGTCCGATGCCTAGATATTCAGCTGTAGACTCCTACTTGTCCGATGCCTAGATATTCAGCTGTAGTCTCCTACTTGTCCGATGCCTAGATATTCAGCTGTAGTCTCCTACTTGTCCGATGCCTAGATATTCAGCTGTAGTCTCCTACTTGTCCGATGCCTAGATATTCAGCTGTAGTCTCCTACTTGTCCGATGCCTAGATATTCAGCTGTGGTCTCCTACTTGTCCGATGCCTAGATATTCAGCTGTAGTCTCCTACTTGTCCGATGCCTAGATATTCAGCTGTAGTCTCCTACTTATCCAATGCCTAGATATTCAGCTGCAGTCTCCTACTTGTCCGATGCCTAGATATTCAGCTAGGTCGGGGATAAAATTTGAACCCTGTTCAACATCTGGTATGTGGCTCTCGGTAACAGCCCGATGGCTCATGATGAGAAGCAGGGAGTGTGTTGTGTATTTCCAATCAAGGTGATTAGTACATTTTCATCGACGTTGTTGTCATATTCGCTTAGTTATGATGATAAGGAAATGTTAATTTAACACTGAGCTTCAACGAAAAGCCTGCTATTGTCGCACTGAGCAAATCTTTTAGTATCCTAGTAGCTAGCTAGGAACCCTTTGTTGGTCTATAATAGTAACATATCTTTTTCATTGATAGTTATAAAAAATGTAAAACTGCCAATGTACTCACAAAGTAGCTGTTGAAGCTGTCGCTAAACTCAAACATGCTGGCTCTGGTCTGGTCAGACATGCTGGCTCTGGTCTGGTCAGAAAAGGACCTTGGTACAGCATAGCTCTGCTGGGAACCTGTGCCTGTAAACACACACACACACATCAGACATAGCGTGATTGTGTGGTGTTTCTGTATCTGTGTGTGTGTGTCTCTCACCTGTGTGTGTCTCTCACCTGTGTGTGTCTCTCACCTGTGTGTGTCTCTCACCTGTGTGTGTGTGTGTGTGTGTGTGTGTGTGTGTGTCTCTCACCTGTGTGTGTCTCTCACCTGTGTGTGTCTCTCACCTGTGTGTGTCTCTCACCTGTGTGCGTATAGCCTGAGGTAGCTATAGTGTTACAACGAGGTGCTCTGGGATTGTTGCCTCTTTGTCCCCTTCCTCCCTGTCCTTCTCCTCCTCTACCTCTACCTCTTCCTCCTCCATAGCTCCTCTCTGGTTCCGAAGCAGACCGTTGGAGTGAGGCCGACAGAGTGGCCAGAGAAGACACCTCGGCTGGGGCAGAGACCAGGGGCTTGGGGGGGCGTGGTGGAGGGGTGGAGGAGTCCTCCCGACCTGGTGTGGGTGAGCTGGGGGTGGATGGATGGATGGATGGACGGACGGACGGACGGACGGACGGAGGGACGGAGGGACGGAGGGAGGGAGGGAGAGAGTGAGAGAGGGAGAGAGGGAGAGAGGGAGAGAGGGAGAGAGAGAGAGAGAGAGAGAGAGAGAGAGAGAGAGAGAGAGAGAGAGAGAGACAGAGAGGGAGACAGAGAGGGAGAGAGAGAGACAGAGAGACTAATTAGCAACAAATGAACAATCAATAAAATCAATCACAGACATCTCACTAAATACATAAAGATGTTAGATGCTCTATTTTTAAGAAGCTCTGGATAAGAGCAAACAAACAATACGCGTAAACAGTAAACAGACTGTTAGAATAGTTGCTAGTTTAAAAAAAGAAAAACACAAAACAATAAGTGCTCACCTTGCGGTAGGAGTAGAGGAGGGTACCTGGTAAGTTGTGTTGCTATTAGAATTAAAACGGTGTGATTTAGTGTTTATAGTGCTTATCCCTGTGCTGAAGACCATGTCATGACAGATGGGAGGGAGAGACACAGCCTGCAGCTGGAGGGAGTGTTTTCTCGGGTGGGGGGACGGGTGACCCCTAGTCCAGCCCCTATGGAGTTCAGGGGTTAACACGCTGTCCTGCGATTGGCTAAAAGTGTTGGTCTCCGTGGTGACGGCCCAGGGGCCGGTGCCGGGGTGATGGGGGAGGCCTTTAGCGAGGGAGGAGGAAGAGGAGGAGGAAGAAGAGGGAGGAGGCCAGTAGGATGGGAGAGTGTTTTCATTGTAGTCTGTTGAGTCAGAGGAGGTGGAGTGGTAGGAACTACCTGGAGGCCTGAAACAGAGAAATACAAACCAGGAGGACTATTATTCTGAAACACTTTTATTTTGAAATTAAGTAATTCTGTAACAAGACAAGACATTATCAACATGATTTTGATAACTCTCTTCTGACAAGTGACCTGTGTGTGTGTGTATCTGTATGTGTGTTTGTGTATCTGTATGTGTGTATGTGTGTGTGTATGTGCATGTGTATCTCAATGTGTGTGTGTGTGTCTATCTGTATGTGTGTATGTGCGTGTGTGTGTATATATGTGTGTGTATGTGCATGTGTATCTCTATGTGTGTGTGTGTGTGTGTCTATCTGTATGTGTGTATGTGCGTGTGTGTGTATGTGTGTGTATATATGTGTGTGTATCTGTGTATGTGCGTGTGTATCTCTATGTGTGTGTGTGTGTCTATCTGTATGTGTGTGTATATATGTGTTTGTATCTGTATGTGTGTGTGTGTGTGTCTATCTGTATGTGTGTATGTGTGTATGTGCGTGTGTATCTCTATGTGTGTGTGTGTGTGTATTTGTATGTGTGTATGTGCGTGTGTGTGTATGTGTGTATATATGTGTGTGTATCTGTGTGTGTATATGTGCGTGTGTATCTCTATGTGTGTGTGTGTGTATTTGTATGTGTGTATGTGCGTGTGTGTGTATGTGTGTATATATGTGTGTGTATCTGTGTGTGTATATGTGCGTGTGTATCTCTATGTGTGTGTGTGTGTATTTGTATGTGTGTATGTGCGTGTGTGTGTATGTGTGTATATATGTGTGTGTATCTGTGTGTGTGTATGTGCGTGTGTATCTCTATGTGTGTGTGTGTGTGTGTGTGTGTGTGTGTGTGTATTTGTATGTGTGTGTCACAGGAGGCTGCTGAGGGGAGGAGCATCATAATAATGTCCGTAACGTAGCGAATGGAATGGCATTAAACACCTGGAAACCATGGAAACCACGTGTTTGATGTATTTGATACCATTCCACTGATTCCGTCCTCCCCAAATTAAGGTGCCACCAACCTCCTGTGGTGTGTGCGTGCTTCGGTCTGTCTGTGTGTGTGTGTGTACAGGTGTGTGTGTGTGTACCTGTGTGGTGTCTTGCTCTGGCAGTGTGACAGCCACAGGTACTCTGTTCCGTCCTCCTGACTGCTAACTGATTCCAGGTGAGGCGGGGCCATGACGGTGGTCGACGTGGAGACGGGGGCGTGGCCTGTGGTGACTGTGACTGTAGGGGTTTGGGCGGTGACGGTGGGTCTATCTGAAAGAGTAAAGATGGCTGGAGGGTTTTTATGTTTTTGCCTCTAATCTGGACTCTACCCTTATACCAGAGATGTTCAATGTCGGTCCTGGTGGTCTGAAAAAAAACTTCAGTTTTTTTTGTTGTTGTTTCAACCTGGTATTTAATTTCACTCACCTGGTGTCCCAGGTATAAATGAGTCCCTTATTAGAAAGAGATGATGAAAACCAGACGTGTTTGGGTCCTCCAGGACCGACACTGAACAGCCCTACAGATACTTCTGGTGGCACTGTGTCCATGTAACAGCAGTGCATAGTTCTACTCTGAAAACTCTGTTTAGTTTCTGTTTACTCTAGAGTCTCTGGAAACTCTGTTTAGTTTAGTCTCTATTTACTCTAGAGTCTCTGAAAACTCTGTTTAGTTTAGTCTCTGTTTACTCTAGAGTCTCTGAAAACTCTGTTTAGTTTAGTCTCTGTTTACTCTAGAGTCTCTGTAACTACCTGTAGGCTACCTGCTCTAACCACTAAGCTACCTATCTCTAACCACTAGGCTACCTGCTCTAACCACTAGGCTACCTGCTCTAATCACTAGGCTACCTGCTCTAACCACTAGGCTACCTGTCTCTAATCACTAAGCTCTAACCACTAAGCTACCTGCTCTAACCACTAGGCTAGCTGCTCTAACCACTAGGCTACCTGCTCTAACCACTAGGCTACCTGCTCTAACCACTAGGCTCTAACCACTCGGCTCCAACCACTAGGCTACCTGCTCTAACCACTAGGCTCTAACCACTAGGCTACCTGCTATAACCACTAGGCTACCTGCTCTAACCACTAGGCTCCAACCACTAGGCTACTTGCTCTAACCACTAGGCTCTAACCACTAGGCTACCTGCTCTAACCACTAGGCTCTAACCACTAGGGTACCTGCTCTAACCACTAGGCTACCTGCTCTAACCACTAGGCTACCTGCTCTAACCACTAGGCTCTAACCACTAGGCTAGCTGTTCTAACCACTAAGCTACCTGCTCTAACCACTAGGCTACCTGCTCTAACCACTAGGCTCTAACCACTAGGCAACCTGCTCTAACCACTAGGCTCTAACCACTAGGGTACCTGCTCTAACCACTAGGCTACCTGCTCTAACCACTAGGCTACCTGCTCTAACCACTAGGCTCTAACCACTAGGATATCTGCTCTAACCACTAGGCTACCTGCCTCTAACCACTATGCTACCTGCCTCTAACCACTAGGTTACCTGCTCTAACCACTAGGCTCCAACCACTAGGCTACCTGCTCTAACCACTGGCTACCTGCTCTAATCACTAGGCTACCTGCCTCTAACCACTAGGTTACCTGCTCTAACCACTAGGCTACCTGCCTCTAACCACTAGGTTACCTGCTCTAACCACTAGGCTACCTGCCTCTAACCACTAGGCTACCTGCTCTAACCACTAGGCTACCTGCCTCTAACCACTAGGTTACCTGCTCTAACCACTAGGCTCCAACCACTAGGCTACCTTCTCTAACCACTAGGTTACCTGCTCTAACCACTAGGCTCCAACCACTAGGCTACCTGCTCTAACCACTAGGCTCCAACCACTAGGCTACCTGCTCTAACCACTAGGCTCTAACCACTAGGCTACCTGCTCTAACCACTAGGCTACCTGCTCTAACCACTAGGCTCCAACCACTAGGCTACCTGCTCTAACCACTAGGCTCTAACCACTAGGCTACCTGCTCTAACCACTAGGCTCTAACCACTAGGCTACCTGCTCTAACCACTAGGCTACCTGCCTCTAACCACTAGGCTACCTGCTCTAACCACTAGGATATCTGCTCTAACCACTAGGCTACCTGCCTCTAACCACTAGGCTACCTGCCTCTAACCACTAGGTTACCTGCTCTAACCACTAGGCTCCAACCACTAGGCTACCTGCTCTAACCACTAGGCTACCTGCTCTAATCACTAGGCTACCTGCCTCTAACCACTAGGTTACCTGCTCTAACCACTAGGCTACCTGCCTCTAACCACTAGGTTACCTGCTCTAACCACTAGTCTACCTGCCTCTAACCACTAGGCTACCTGCTCTAACCACTAGGCTACTTGCCTCTAACCACTAGGTTACCTGCTCTAACCACTAGGCTCCAACCACTAGGCTACCTTCTCTAACCACTAGGTTACCTGCTCTAACCACTAGGCTCCAACCACTAGGCTACCTGCTCTAACCACTAGGCTCCAACCACTAGGCTACCTGCTCTAACCACTAGGCTCTAACCACTAGGCTACCTGCTCTAACCACTAGGCTCTAACCACTAGGCTACCTGCTCTAACCACTAGGCTCCAACCACTAGGCTACCTGCTCTAACCACTAGGCTACCTGCTCTAACCACTAGGCTCTAACCACTAGGCTACCTGCTCTAACCACTAGGCTCCAACCACTAGGCTACCTGCTCTAACCACTAGGCTACCTGCTCTAACCACTAGGCTCTAACCACTAGGCTACCTGCTCTAACCACTAGGCTACCTGCCTCTAACCACTAGGCTACCTGCTCTAACCACTAGGCTACCTGCTCTAACCACTAGGCTACCTGCTCTAACCACTAGGCTACCTGCTCTAACCACTAGGCTACCTGTCTCTAACCACTAGGCTACCTGCTCTAACCACTAGGCTACCTGCTCTAACCACTAGGCTCTAACCACTAGGCTACCTGCTCTAACCACTAGGCTCCAACCACTAGGCTACCTGCTCTAACCACTAGGCTACCTGCTCTAACCACTAGGCTCTAACCACTAGGCTACCTGCTCTAACCACTAGGCTACCTGCCTCTAACCACTAGGCTACCTGCTCTAACCACTAGGCTACCTGCTCCAACCACTAGGCTACCTGCTCTAACCACTAGGCTACCTGCTCTAACCACTAGGCTACCTGCTCTAACCACTAGGCTACCTGTCTCTAACCACTAGGCTACCTGCTCTAACCACTAGGCTACCTGCTTTAACCAATCGGTTTGAGGTCAGGACTCTGACTGGGCCACTCCAGAATGCGTATTTTCTTCTGTTGAAGTCATTCTGTTGTTGATTTGCTTCTGTGTTTTGGGTCGCTGTCCTGTTGTAGCTAGCTGTCCAGGCCCTAAGGCAGCAAAGCAGCCCCAAACCATGATGCTCCCTCCACCATACTTTATAGTTGGGATGAGGTTCTGATGTTGGTGTGCTGTGCCTTTTTTCTCTCCACACTTAGTGTTGTGTGTTCCTTCCTTCCAAACAATTAAACTTTAATTTAATCTGTCCACAGAATATTTTTGGAACATCCAGGTGCTCTTTTGTGAACTTCAGACGTGCAGCAATTGTCACGCCCTGATCTGTTTCACCCCCTTTTGGATTGTTAATAAATATCTTGGACAGAATGAGTATGTCGTACGATAATTTGGTAAAAAGCCAATTTGACATTTGCTCAGTATATTGTTTTCACTAAGGAAATGTACAAGGTTGCTGTATGTCCCACGGTAGTTATTGGGGTTGGATACAGTCCTCTTTTTTTAACTAGGCAAGCCAGTTAAGAACAAATTCTCATTTACAGCGACGGCCTACCCCGTCCAAACCCAGACGACGCTGGGTCAATTGTGCGCCGCCCTATGGGACTACCAATCACAGCCAGATGTGATACAGCCTGGATTCGAACCAGGTACTGCAGTGACGCCTCTTGCACTGAGTGTCTTAGACCACTGCACCAGTCATGGAGCCCATTTAGTTGTCATCATCATTCTCACCATCATTCTCACCTTAGTAAACTCAGTCTGTTTCCCTCTCAGACAGCCTTGGTTTTTCCAGAGCTATTATACTGCCTTATCAAAAGACTACTGAAAACATGAACACACACACACACACACACACACACACACACACACACACACACACACACACACACACACACACACACACACGTAATAACGTTGTGGAAATCTGTTGCAGATCAAGTCGACTACAAAACCCACAATGCAACGCTCTATCTATGGGCTTGCTGCCTAGATAGCTACAGCAAACATTTGTAGAAGTAGGAATATCGCTAAAATATGATCAATGAGAAGACAACCTCCCGCGTTAAGACGTCGACCAGTATTGAAATCTGACATACATGATAGAAGTTTTCGCGATTTAAAACTCGTGTTCCCATTAACTTCCAGTCTAGTGACAGGTGCTTTATCGCAATGCTACGTCAAACCGGATGGATTTCTGCCTGCTTTTATGGCAATAGCTCAGAGATTAAACATGAAATGACCCCCCAGGAAACGATAGAACATCGCTCAAAGATGCACAAACACAATATAACATTCAAAATGGGTGAACCTTTCTCTTAAATCATGTAGTAACCAAAAAAGTGTTAAACAAATCAGACACACCTCAACAACAACTGTTCAGATGAGACTGCATGAATCGGGCCTTCCAGGTTGAATTGCTGCAAAGAAACCACTACTAAAGGACACCAATTAGAAGAGACTTGCTTGGGACAAGAAACACAAGCAATGGACATTATTAGACTGGTGGAAATCTGTCCTTTGGTCTGATGAGTCTAAATGTGCGATTTTTGGTTCCAACCACTGTGTCTTTGTGAGATGCAGAGTAGGGGAATGGATGATCTCTGCATGTGTGGTTCCCACCGTGAAGCATGGAGGAGGAGGTGGTGGTGTGGGAGTGCTTTGCTGGTAACACTGTCTGTGATTTATGTAGAATTCAAGGCACACTTAACCAGCATGGCTACCACAGCATTCTGCAGCGATACGCCATCCCATCTGGTTTGCGCTTAGTGGGACTATAATTTGTTTTTCAACAGGACAATGACCCAATACACCTCCAGGCTGTGTAAGGGCTATTTGACCAAGAAGGAGAGTGATGGAGTGCTGCATCAGATGACCTGACCTCCACAATCACCTGACCTCAAACCAATTGAGATGGTTTTGGATGAGTTGGACCTCAGAGTGAAGGAAAAGCAGCCAACAAGTGCTCAGCATATGTGGGAACTCCTTCAAGACTGTTGGAAACGCATTCCTCATGAAGCTGGTTGAGAGAATGCCAAGAGTGTGCAAAGCTGTCATCAAGGCAAAGGGTGGCTACTTTGAAGAATCTCAAATATAAAATATATTCATTTTATGTTTAACACTTTTTTGGTTACTACATGATTCCATATGTGTTATTTCATAATTTTGTTGTCTTCACTTTTATTCTACAATGAATAAAATAGTGGAAATATAGAAAAAACGTTGAATGAGTAGGTGTGTCCAAACTTGTGACTGGTTCTGTATGTGTACATGCATATATGTGTTAATCTGTGTTAATATGTGTTGATATGTGTTAATATGTGTTGATATGTGTTAACATGTGTTAATATGTGTTAATCTGTGTTAATATGTGTTGATATGTGTTAACATGTGTTAATATGTGTTAATATGTGTTAATATGTGTTAACGTGTGTTAATGTGTGTTAATATGTGTTAATATGTGTTAATATGTGTTAATGTGTGTTAATATGTGTTAATATGTGTTAACATGTGTTAATATGTGTTAACATGTGTTAATATGTGTTAATATGTGTGCATATGTGTTAACATGTGTTTATATGTGTTGATATGTGTTAATATGTGTTAATATGTGTTGATATGTGTTAATGTGGCAACACCCATCCGTAGCACGCGCTCCAGCAGGTGTATCTCACTGATCATCCCTAAAGCCAACACCTCATTTGGCCGCCTTTCGTTCCAGTTCTCTGCTGCCTGTGACTGGAACGAATTGCAAAAATCGCTGAAGTTGGAGACTTTTATCTCCCTCACCAACTTCAAACATCTGCTATCTGAGCAGCTAACCGATCGCTGCAGCTGTACATAGTCTATTGGTAAATAGCCCACCCATTTTCACCTACCTCATCCCCATACTGTTTTTATTTATTTATTTTTATTTTTCTGCTCTTTTGCACACCAATATCTCTACCTGTACATAACCAGCTGATAATTTATCACTCCAGTGTTAATCTGCTAAATTGTAATTATTCTCCTACCTCCTCATGCCTTTTGCACACAATGTATATAGACTCCCCTTTTTTTCTACTGTGTTATTGACTTGTTAATTGTTTACTCCATGTGTAACTCTGTGTTGTCTGTTCACACTGCTATGCCTTATCTTGGCCAGGTCGCAGTTGCAAATGAGAACTTGTTCTCAACTAGCCTACCTGGTTAAATAAAGGTGAAATAAAATTAAAAAAAAAATGTGTGTTAACATGTGTTAACATGTGTTAATGTGTGTTGATATGTGTTAATATGTGTTAATGTGTGTTGATATGTGTTAATATGTGTTAATGTGTGTTGATATGTGTAAATATTGTTTAAATGTGTTGATATGTGTTAATATGTGTTAATATGTGTTAATATGTGTTCATATTAGCACGTTTTCTAGCGATAAATCCATTCGCTATAATAGAGAAGGTCAGAAGGGAAGGAGCAACGACCATCTCTCTAAAATGCCAGCGTGAATCCTGGAAGGAGTTTCATTGCGGCGATTTGAACTGCATGGAGTCAACACTCCATCATCAAGTGAACAATTTTCAGCTGACAGTTCCAACAGGAGGAGGAGAACTTGACTCAAAACAAAACACAAAAATGTGTTTTCCATGAGAGGACGACACATCCTTCATCTCAACGTTAGAAGTCTCCCCAGATTGAGGAAATGTGCTTTCCATGAGAGGACGACACATCCTTCATCTCAACGTTAGAAGTCTCCCCAGATTGAGGAAATGTGCTTTCCATGAGAGGACGACACATCCTTCATCTCAACGTTAGAAGTCTCCCCAAATTGAGGAAATGTGCTTTCCATGAGAGGACGACACATCCTTCATCTCAACGTTAGAAGTCTCCCCAAATTGAGGAAATGTGCTTTCCATGAGAGGACGACACATCCTTCATCTCAACGTTAGAAGTCTCCCCAGATTGAGGAAATGTGCTTTCCATGAGAGGACGACACATCCTTCATCTCAACGTTAGAAGTCTCCCCAGATTGAGGAAATGTGCTTTCCATGAGAGGACGACACATCCTTCATCTCAACGTTAGAAGTCTCCCCAGATTGAGGAAATGTGCTTTCCATGAGAGGACGACACCTCCTTCATCTCAACGTTAGAAGTCTCCCCAGATTGAGGAAATGTGCTTTCCATGAGAGGACGACACCTCCTTCATCTCAACGTTAGAAGTCTCCCCAGATTGAGGAAATGTGTCTACTGTCTAGTAACTGGAGTGTTTTGCTTTACCGAAACCTGGTTGGATAGTTAGATTAAAAACAAAACCCCGCAGAGATTGAATTTGAAAATGATAAATTAATTGGAAAAGACCGCAATCGCAAAGGCGGAAGAGTTTGCACTTATGTAAGATCAGATATTGGGTACAACTATAGATCCGATTTATGACGAGATTGAAGCTGTGTGGGTGGACATTTTATTTACGAAAATGTAAACCTATTATAGGAATCTATTATAGACCACCAGACCAGTACAAGTTTGCAGAATTGTTGGAGGTTCCAACTGTACAGACTTTGGTCAATCAGAGGATTTTATTTACTGGTAAATTTTAATACACACATATACTCTAAAAGGGCCATGCTACTTTTAAAAAGCTCTTAAGAATTTTTTTCTGTCATTGATTTGCTTTATACTAACTGATTAATTAATGAGCCCAACAGGGCTTGTCCTTCTACCCAAACCATCATTGATTTGCTTTATACTAACTGATTAATGAGCCCAACAGGGCTTGTCCTTCTACCCAAACCATCATTGATTTGCTTTATACTAACTGATTAATGAGCCCAACAGGGCTTGTCCTTCTACCCAAACCATCATTGATTTGCTTTATACTAACTGATTAATGAGCCCAACAGGGCTTGTCCTTCTACCCAAACCATCATTGATTTGCTTTATACTAACTGATTAATGAGCCCAACAGGGCTTGTCCTTCTACCCAAACCATCATTGATTTGCTTTATACTAACTGATTAATGAGCCCAACAGGGCTTGTCCTTCTACCCAAACCATCATTGATTTGCTTTATACTAACTGATTAATGAGCCCAACAGGGCTTGTCCTTCTACCCAAACCATCATGGACCTTGTGTTTACAAACAGTGGGGTTGTAAACTATGGACTCAGTGATCATTCCATCATTTTCTGTAGTAGGAAGGTTCAGAAAATAGTTTTTTAATTATCATAATTTAATTTAAAAAAAATTTGGTCTATGAAGAATTATAGTGCAGCTATTTTTTGTTCATTGTCTGAGCAAATTAGACTGGTCTGCTGTACTGGTCTGCTGTACTGGTCTGCTGTACTGGTCTGCTGTACAGGTCTGCTGTACTGGTCTGCTGTACTGGTCTGCTGTACTGGTCTGCTGTACTGGTCTGCTGTACTGGTCTGCTGTACTGGTCTGCTGTACTGGTCTGCTGTATTGAAATGCAGTGAAGTGGAAAATGCCTGGGACCATTTAAAATCATTGTTTTTACTTGCTGTAGATAAGTAGGCTCCAATGAAAAAGATTAGAAACAGAGTCATGGATAAATTATACAATTTAAAAGGCAATTAAGCGTAGAAAATGAATACTTTCTGGAGTTTAGGAAATCCAGGGTAGATTATATATTTATAGACTATAAGAAGTTAAGAAATGAGGTCAATAGGATGATACAGAAGGCCAAGAAAGAATATTTCAATGACAAAATAGTTGCAAATAGAAACAATCTGAGCAAATTATATAAGTGTCTGATTCTGTTAGGTAACAGTAACAGATTATAGACCAAAGCTCTCAGTCTCAGCTTGGACATTGGAGGAAAGGTTACATCAGACAAGACCATGGTTGCAGACAGTCTGAATAGCTATTTTTACAACTATAGCTAATACATTAGTTAGCAAGTTACCTAGTCAATCAGGTTGCTATGGGGGGGGGTTTCACTCAACAGCAGGGGAATCGAGTAGATTATTTTTTTCATTTGAAAAGGTGTCTGAGTCGAACTGTGCTAGAGATGCTGAAAGAACTTGACCGTTCCATAGCAACGGGCCTTGACAACATCCCTGACAGATTTTCTAAAGGATGCTGCAGTAATTATCACCTCCTGTGTAACTCACATTGTGAATCTTGTCTATTGAACTAGGGTGTTTTCCCAGTCAACTAAAACTTGCAAGGGTCATTCCATTATATATATATATATATAAAAAAAAGGAACAAGTTAGATCATGGAAACTATCGTCCTAACTCTCAATCCCGTGTTGCTTTATCGAAGGTTATGGAAAAGATTATGTTCAAGCAGATTGCCAGTTAAAATTTCCTTACATATGAGCTCCAATTTGGCTTCAGGAAATCCCGTTCCACTGACACCTGCCTACTATATCTGACTGATCACATAAGGAAGGAAGTAGACGGAGGGAAATGTCTTCCCACTTCCCCTTTTCCCCTTTTCCCCTCTTCCCCTCTTCCCCTTTTCCCCTCTTCCCACTTCCCCCTTTCCCTCTTCCCCTCTTCCCACTTCCCCTATTCCCCTTTTCCCCTCTTCCCCTCTTCCCACTTCCCCTATTCCCCTTTTCCCCTCTTCCCCTCTTCCCACTTCCCCCTTTCCCACTTCCCCTTTTCCCTCTTCCCCTCTTCCCTCTTCCCCTTTTCCCCTTCCCCTCTTCCCACTTTCCCCCTTTCCCATTTCCCCTCTTCCCACTTTCCCTCTTCCCCTCTTCCCACTTCCCCTTTTCCCCACTTCCCCTCTTCCCACTTCCCCTCTTCCCTCTTCCCCTTTTCCCCTTCC
>NC_048573.1:3408948-3426448 GCF_013265735.2 Oncorhynchus mykiss | reverse complement strand
GTTATTACTATGCTACTACTGTATTCTACCCCCAGTTATTACTATGCTACTACTGTATTCTACCCCCAGTTATTACTATACTTCTACTGTATTCTACCACTACTAGTTATTACTATGCTACTACTGTATTCTACCCCCAGTTATTACTATGCTACTACTGTATTCTACCCCCAGTTATTACTATGCTACTACTGTATTCTACCACTACTCGTTATTACTATGCTACTACTGTATTCTACCCCCAGTTATTACTATGCTACTACTGTATTCTACAACTACTAGTTATTACTATGCTACTACTGTATTCTACCCCCAGTTATTACTATGCTACTACTGTATTCTACCCCCACTAGTTATTACTATGCTACTACTGTATTCTACCCCCAGTTATTACTACTGTATTCTACCACTACTCGTTATTACTATGCTACTACTGTATTCTACCCCCAGTTATTACTATGATACTACTGTATTCTACAACTACTAGTTATTACTATGCTACTACTGTATTCTACCCCCAGTTATTACTATGCTACTACTGTATTCTACCCCCACTAGTTATTACTATGCTACTACTGTATTCTACCCCAGTTATTACTATGCTACTACTGTATTCTACCCCCAGATATTACTATGCTACTACTGTATTCTACCACTACTAGTTATTACTATGCTACTACTGTATTCTACCCCCAGTTATTACTATGCTACTACTGTATTCTACCCCCAGTTATTACTATGCTACTACTGTATTCTACCCCCAGTTATTACTACTGTATTCTACCACTACTCGTTATTACTATGCTACTACTGTATTCTACCCCCAGTTATTACTATGCTACTACTGTATTCTACCACTACTAGTTATTACTATGCTACTACTGTATTCTACCCCAGTTATTACTATGCTACTACTGTATTCTACAACTACTAGTTATTACTATGCTACTACTGTATTCTACCCCAGTTATTACTATGCTACTACTGTATTCTACCCCCAGTTATTACTATGCTACTACTGTATTCTACCCCCAGTTATTACTACTGTATTCTACCCCCAGTTATTACTATGCTACTACTGTATTCTACCCCCAGTTATTACTATGCTACTACTGTATTCTACCCCCAGTTATTACTATGCTACTACTGTATTCTACCACTACTCGTTATTACTATGCTACTACTGTATTCTACCCCAGTTATTACTATGCTACTACTGTATTCTACCCCCAGTTATTACTATGCTACTACTGTATTCTACCCCCAGTTATTACTATGCTACTACTGTATTCTACCCCCACTAGTTATTACTATGCTACTACTGTATTCTACCACTACTAGTTATTACTATGCTACTACTGTATTCTACCCCCAGTTATTACTATGCTACTACTGTATTCTACCCCCAGTTATTACTACTGTATTCTACCCCCAGTTATTACTATGCTACTACTGTATTCTACCCCCAGTTATTACTATGCTACTACTGTATTCTACCCCCAGTTATTACTATGCTACTACTGTATTCTACCCCCACTAGTTATTACTATGCTACTACTGTATTCTACCACTACTAGTTATTAATATGCTACTACTGTATTCTACCTCCAGTTATTACTATGCTACTACTGTATTCTACCCACTAGTTATTACTATGCTACTACTGTATTCTACCCCCAGTTATTACTATGCTACTACTGTATTCTACCACTACTAGTTATTACTATGCTACTACTGTATTCTACCCCCAGTTAATACTATGCTACTACTGTATTCTACCCCCAGTTATTACTATGCTACTACTGTATTCTACTACTACTAGTTATTACTATGCTACTACTGTATTCTACCCCAGTTATTACTATGCTACTACTGTATTCTACCCCCAGTTATTACTATGCTACTACTGTATTCTACCCCCAGTTATTACTACTGTATTCTACCCCCAGTTATTACTATGCTACTACTGTATTCTACCCCCAGTTATTACTATGCTACTACTGTATTCTACCCCCAGTTATTACTATGCTACTACTGTATTCTACCACTACTCGTTATTACTATGCTACTACTGTATTCTACCCCAGTTATTACTATGCTACTACTGTATTCTACCTCCAGTTATTACTATACTACTACTGTATTCTACCCCCAGTTAATACTATGCTACTACTGTATTCTACCCCCAGTTATTACTATGCTACTACTGTATTCTACTACTACTAGTTATTACTATGCTACTACTGTATTCTACCCCCAGTTATTACTATGCTACTACTGTATTCTACCCCAGTTAATACTATGCTACTACTGTATTCTACCCCCAGTTATTACTATGCTACTACTGTATTCTACTACTACTAGTTATTACTATGCTACTACTGTATTCTACCCCCAGTTATTACTATGCTACTACTGTATTCTACCCCCAGTTATTACTATGCTACTACTGTATTCTACCCCAGTTATTACTATGCTACTACTGTAATCTACCACTACTAGTTATTACTATGCTACTACTGTATTCTACCCCAGTTAATACTATGCTACTACTGTATTCTACCCCCAGTTATTACTATGCTACTACTGTATTCTACCCCAGTTATTACTATGCTACTACTGTAATCTACCACTACTAGTTATTACTATGCTACTACTGTATTCTACCCCAGTTAATACTATGCTACTACTGTATTCTACCCCCAGATATTACTATGCTACTACTGTAATCTACCACTACTAGTTATTACTATGCTACTACTGTATTCTACCCCAGTTAATACTATGCTACTACTGTATTCTACCCCCAGATATTACTATGCTACTACTGTATTCTACCACTACTAGTTATTACTATGCTACTACTGTATTCTACCCCAGTTATTACTATGCTACTACTGTATTCTACCCCCAGTTATTACTATGCTACTACTGTATTCTACCACTACTAGTTATTACTATGCTACTACTGTATTCTACCCCCAGTTATTACTATGCTGTTGAGGAGAAGTTGAAATTAAGCATTTCACTGTACATTTCACGGCTCAAACACGAGAGGTATGTGGCAGCGTCTACAGTCAATCACGGACTACAAAAACCAGCCCCGTTGCGGACATCGACGTCTTGCTCCCAGACAAATTAAACAACTTCTTTGCTCGCGTTGAAGACAATACAGTGCCACTGACACGGCCCGCTATCAAAGACTGTGGGCTCTCCTTCTCCGTGGCCGACGTGAGTAATACAATTAAACGTGTTAACCCTCGCATGGCTGCCGGCCGAGACGAAGAAGAAGGCGCAACAGAACAACAGTGCCTCTTCAACCTCAGGAGGCTGAAAAAATTTGGCTTGTCACTGAAAACCCTCAATGACTTCTACAGATGCACAATCGAGAGCATCCTGTCGGGCTGTATCACCGCCTGGTACGGCAACTGTTCCGCCAACAACCACAAGGCTCTCCAGAGGGTGGTGAGGTCTGCACAACGCATCACCGGGGGCAAACTACCTGCCCTCCAGGTCACCAACAGCACCCGATGTCACAGGAAGGCCATAAAGATCATCAAGGACAACAACCACCCGAGCCACTGCCTGTTCACCCCGCTATCATCCAGAAGGCGAGGTCAGTACAGGTGCATCCAAGCAGGGGACCGAGAGACTGAAAAACAGCTTCTATCTCAAGGCCATCAGACTGTTAAACAGCCACCGCTGGCTCAGAGAAGCGGCTGACTACCTACAGACTTGATATCAATTGGCCACTTTAATAAATGGAACACTAGTCACTTTAAGAATGTTTACATATCTCGCATGACTCATCTCATATGTATGTACTGTATACTGTTCCTTCAATATCAAGTCTTTACTATCTAATGCATCTTAGCCGCTCTGTCACTGCTCATCCATATATTTTATACTTATATATTATCATCCCATTCCTTTACTAGGCTGTGTGTATTAGGTTTTGTTGTGAAATTTGTTAGATATCACCTGTTAAGACACTGCTGCACTGTCAGATCTAGAAGCATAAGCATTTCACTACACTCACAATAACATCTGCTAGCCAAGTGTACAGGATGTGACCAGGAAAATGTTGATTTGATTTTGATTCGAGAGCTTGTCAGTAAAACATTTCACTGTTCGTTTATACCTGCTGTATCCTGCGTATGTGATAAAATACACACACACACACATACACACACACACACACACACACACACACACACACACACACACACACACACATACACACACACACACATACACACACACACACACACACACACTATAACTGTGACTGAAAGGGAAAATATCTCTATAGTGTCATTGCATCAGCGACCAAGCTGCCAAAGATAATATCCAGGCCTGGTGTGTGTGTGTGTGTGTGTGTGTGTGTGTGTACAGATTGCTCTAGCATTGCAGTAACAGTCTTAATCTGGCCTTTGTTTCTCAACAGTTTCACTGAGACACTCCCCCCTTAAACACCAAACACCCCGTTACTCAGCAACATGAGCATGACCGTGCCAAAGGGTTTTATTCAGCACACACAGAACACACACACACACACACACACACACACACACACACACACACACACACAAAACAGGATATGTTCACTGGAAGTGAAGGCCGCAAGACAGGAAAGAGTGGTTCGTTGTGTGTGTGTGTGTGTGTGTGTGTGTGGGGGGGGGGGGGGGGGGGGTCTCTGCCATCCTGAATGACATAGACAGGAATGGTTTCCTCTTCTGTCTCTGTCTCTGTCTGTCTCTGTCTTTGTCTCTGTCTCTCTGTCTGTTTACATCTTGACCATGTTTTGTTATAATCTCCACCCGGGACAGCCAGAAGAGGACTGGCCACCCCACATGGCCTGGTTCCTCTCTAGGTTTCTTCCTAGGTTTTGGCCTTTCTAGGGAGTTTTTCCTAGCCACCGTGCTTCTACACCTGCATTGCTTGCTGTTAAGGGTTTTAGGCTGGGTTTCTGTACAGCACTTTGAGATATCAGCTGATGTACGAAGGGCTATATAAATAAATATGATTTGATTTGATTTGTCTCTCGGTCTCTGTCTCTCGGTCTCTGTCTCAATTCAATTTGAATTCAATAAAATGTAAGTGGATTTAATGGCATGGGAAACTTATGTTTACATTGCCAAAACAAGTTAAATAGATAATAAACAAAAGTGAGATAAACAATAAAAATTAACAGTAAATATATCACAAATATATATCACAAATACACACAAGTTCCAAAAGAATAGAAACATTTAAAATATTGTTGCTGTGACGGCACACTGTGGAATTTCACCCAGTAGATATGGGAGTTTATCAAAATCGGCTTTGTTTTGGAATTCTTTGTGGATCTGTGTAATCTGAGGGAAACATGTGTCTCTAAAATGTCATACATTTGGCAGGAGGTTAGGAAGTGCAGCTCAGTTTCCAACTCATTTTGTGGGCAGTGTGCACATAGGCAGACCTGGCTCTCAAGAAAAGACAGGCTAAGGCGGCCTTTCTCAATAGCAAGGCTATGCTCACTGAGTCTGTACATAGTCAACGCTTTCCTTAAGTTGGGTCAGTCACAGTGGACTTCCTCCGAAGTCGGCTCCGCTCCTTGTTCGGGCGGCGTTCGATGTCACCGATGTCACCTCTCCATTTTTTCTATTATCCATTTGTTTTGTCTTGTTCCCTGCACACCTGGTTTTCATTCCCCCAATCACACTACATGTATTTATTCTTATAATTATTAAGTCTTACTAAGTCTGTACATAGTCAAATCTTTCCTTAAGTTTAGGGTCAGTCACGGTGGTCAGGTATTCTGCCGCTGTGTACTCTCTGTTTAGAGCCGAATAGCATTCTGGTTTGCACTGTTTTTTTGTTAATTCTTTCCAATGTGGAGTAATTATCTTTTTGTTTTCTCATGATTTGGTTGGGTCTAATTCTGTTGCTGTCCTGGGGCTCTGTGGGGTGTGTTTGTGTTTGTGAACAGAGCCCCAGGACCAGCTTGCTTAGGGGACTCTTCTCCAGGTTCATCTCTCTGTACAGAAGGTGATGGCTCTCTCTCTCTCTCTCTTCTGTCTCACTCACTCACTCACTCACTCACTGACCCCCTCAACTTCTAAATACTCTCCTGCAACCCGCCTCACCCAATTTGGCGTGGACCTGCTTTCTATTTACTTCGGGTCTGGAATCCCTCAACTGAAGCTAGCCAGCTAACTACAGTGCCTTGCGAAAGTATTCGGCCTCCTTGAACTTTGCGACCTTTTGCCACATTTCAGGCTTCAAAAATAAAGATATAAAACTGTATTTTTTTGTGAAGAATCAACAACAAGTGGGACACAATCATGAAGTGGAACGACATTTATTGGATATTTCAAACTTTTTTAACAAATCAAAAACTGAAAAATTGGGCGTGCAAAATTATTCAGCCCCTTTACTTTCAGTGCAGCAAACTCTCTCCAGAAGTTCAGTGAGGATCTCTGAATGATCCAATGTTGACCTAAATGACTAATGATGATAAATACAATCCACCAGACACCTAGGTATTTGTAATTGTCCACATATTCTAAGTCAGAACCGTCCAGAGTAGTGATGCTGGACGGGCGGGCGGGCAGGTGCAGGCAGTGATCGGTTGAGAAGCATGCAGTTAGTTTTACTTGTATTTAAGAGCAGTTGGAGGCCACGGAAGGAGAGTTGTATGGCATTGAAGCTCGTCTGGATGTTAGTTAACACAGTGTCCAAAGAGGGGCCAGAGGTATACAGAATGGTGTCGTCTGCGTAGAGGTGGATCAGAGAATCACCAGCAGCAAGAGCAACGTCATTGATGTATACAGAGCAGAGAGTCGGCCCAAGGATTGAACCCTGTGGCACCCCCATAGAGACTGCCAGAGGTCCGGACAACAGGCTCTCCGATTTCACACACTGAACTCTATCAGAGAAGTAGTTGGTAATCCAGGCGAGGCAATCATTTGAGAAACCAAGGCTGTCGAGTCTGCCAATGAGAATGTGGTGATTGACAGAGTCGAAAGTCTTGGCCAGGTCAATGAATACGGCTGCACAGTAATGTCTCTTATTGATGGCGGTTATGATGTCGTTTAGGACCTTGAGCGTGGCTGAGGTGCACCCATGACCAGCTCTGAAACCAGATTGCATAGCGGAGAAGGTACGGTGGGATTTGAAATGGTTGTTAATCTGTTTGTTAACTTGGCTTTCGAAGACCTTAGAATGACAGGGTAGGATAGATAAAGGTCTGTAGCAGTTTGGGTCTAGAATGTCACCCCCTTTGAAGAGCGGGATGACCACGGCAGCTTTCCAATCTTTGGGAATCTCAGACAATACGAAAGCGAGGTTGAACAGGCTAGTAATAGGGGTTGCAACAATTTCGGCAGATAATTTTAGAAAGAGAGGGTCCAGTTTGTCTGTGAATCGGCTTCCTATCATCGACATCGGTGATTGCGACCTGTACACTCTCGTTGGTTGGCTCTCGTTTCATACTCGTTGCCAAACCCACTGGCTACAGGTTATCTACAGGTTATCTAAGTCTCTGCTAGGTAAAGCCCCACCTTATCTCAGCTCACTGGTCACCATAGCAGCACCCACTCGTAGCACGCGCTCCAGCAGGTATATCACCCCCAAAGCTAATTCCTCCTTTGGTCGCCTTTCCTTCCAGTTCTCTGCTGCCAATGACTGGAACAAACTGCAAAAATCTCTGAAGCTGGAGACTCACATCTCACTCACTAACTAATAAGCACCAGCTGTCAGAGCAGCTCACAGATCACTGAACCTGTACATAGATGGGCTGTTTACAGATGGGCTATCTACCTCATCCCCATACTGTATTTATCATTTTTTT
Source organism: Oncorhynchus mykiss (assembly GCF_013265735.2). NCBI lineage: Eukaryota > Metazoa > Chordata > Actinopteri > Salmoniformes > Salmonidae > Oncorhynchus > Oncorhynchus mykiss. Next base: position 3,418,614 of record NC_048573.1, on the reverse strand, counting down.
ATTTTATTTATTTTTTTACCCCCTTTTTCTCTCCAATTTCGTGGTGTCCAATTGTTGTATTAGCTACTATCTTGTCTCATCGCTACAACTCCCGTACGGGCTCAGGAGAGACGAAGGTCGAAAGCCATGCGTCCTCCGAAACACAACCAACCTGCACTGCTTCTTAACACAGCGCGCATCCAACCCGGAAGCCAGCCGCACCAATGTGCCGGAGGAAACACCGTGTACCTGGCAACCTTGGTTAGCGCGCACTGCGCCCAGCCCGCCACAGGAGTCGCTGGTGCGCGATGAGACAAGAATACTTGCACATTCATCTTCTACACATCTACCATTCCAGTGTTTAATTGCTATATTGTAATTACTTCGCCACCATGGCCTATTTATTGCCTTAACTACCTCTTACCTCATTTGCAGTCACTGTATATAGACTTTTTGTTTTCTTTTGTTCTACTGTATTATTGACTGTATGTTTTGTTTATTCCATGTGTAACTCTGTGTTGTTGTTTGTGTCAAATTGCTGTGCTTTATCTTGTCCAGGTCACAGTTGTAAATGAGAACTTGTTCTCAACTAGCCTACCTTGTTAAATAAAGGTGAAATTGAAAAAACCTCTCTCTCTCTCTCTCTCTCTCTGTCTGTCTCTCTCTCTTCTCTCGCTTTCTCTCCCTTCCTCCATCTTCGAGTGGTGATGTGTTTTCTAGTCAGAACCCGCAATGACATTACACCTGAATGGGAAGTAGACACAATGGAACTCAAAATAGCCCCCATCTCTTCCTGTCCACAGTCAAAAATAAGTCAGGAGGTGTGGCTGTGTCTTAAAGGGGAGGAACAGGGCCCATATCTCTACAAACCCTCTCAGTTCTACATCACAACTCCTATCCTGAGACACCATGATGAATGCCAGTGGTGTAAAGTACTTAAGTAAAAATAATTTAAAGTACTACTTAAGTTGTTTTTTGGGGGTGTATCTGTACCTCTACTTTACTATTTTAATTTTTGACAACTTTTACTTCACTACATTCCTAAAGAAAATAATGTATTTTTTACTCCATACATTTTCGCTGGCACACAAAAGTACTCGTTACATTTTGAATGCTTAGCAGGACAGGAAGATCGTCCAATTCACACACTTATCAAGAGAACATCCCTGGTCATCTCTACTGCCTCTGATCTGGAGGACTCACTAAACAGAGAACTTCCCCTGGTCATCCCTACTGCCTCTGATCTGGAGGACTAACTAAACAGAGAACATCCCTGGTCATCCCCACTGCCTCTGATCTGGAGGACTCACTAAACAGAGAACATCCCTGGTCATCCCTACTGCCTCTGATCTGGAGGACTCACTAAACAGAGAACATCCCTGGTCATCCCTACTGCCTCTGATCTGGAGGACTCACTAAACAGAGAACATCACTGGTCATCCCTACTGCCTCTGATCTGGAGGACTCACTAAACAGAGAACATCCCTGGTCATCTCTACTGCCTCTGATCTGGAGGACTCACTAAACAGAGAACATCCCTGGTCATCCCTACTGCCTCTGATCTGGAGGACTCACTAAACAGAGAACATCCCTGGTCGTCTCTACTGCCTCTGATCTGGCAGACTCATTAACCACAAATACACACACACACACACATAGAAAAAACTAAAACAGGAAACACCAGTGCTCAGGTCTATACAACGCTGGTCTGACCAATCGGATTCCACGCTTTGATCACGTGGACTGGGATATGTTCCGGAGAGCCAATAACATTGACGTATACGTTGACTCGGTTAATTAGCATCTGAATACAGTTGAAGTCTGACGTTTACATGGAGATATGGCTCAGACCCTTAGTTGTCCCTCCTGAACATATTGTATCCATGTAGAGAGATCTCAGCTTCTTCAAAGGAAGAGTCCAAGTGAGTCTCTGATAGCCGCCAAGACATGAATATTGTCTGACTGCAACTAGACAGCATATTTCATGAATTTTTCTTCCTTTAAAACTGTATACAGTTGATGTCTGAAGTTTACATACACTTAGGTTGGAGTCATTAAAACTCGTTTTTCAACCACTCCACAAATTTCTTGTTAAAAAACTATAGTTTTGGCAAGTCTGTTAGGACATCTACTTTGTGCATGACACAAGTAATTTTTCCAACAATTGTTTACAGACAGATTATTACACTTATAATTCACTGTATCACAATTCCAGTGGGTCAGAAGTTTACATACACTAAGTTGACTGTGCCTTTAAACATCTTGAAAAATTCCAGAAAATTATGTCATGGCTTTAGAAGCTTCTGATAGGCTAATTGACATCATTTGAGTCAATTGGAGGTTTACCTGTGGATGTATTTCAAGGCCTACCTTCAAACTCAAACTCAGCTATTTCCAAATGCCTGAAGGTACCATGTTCATCTGTACAAACAATAGTACGCAAGTATCAACACCATGGGACCACGCAGCCGTCATACCGCTCAGGAAGGAGACGCGTTCTGTCTCCTAGAGATGAACGTACTTTGGTGTGAAAAGTGCAAATCAAACCCAGAACAACAGCAAAGGACCTTGTGGAGATGCTGGAGGAAACAGGTACAAAATTATCTATATCCACAGTAAAACGAGTCCTATATCGACATAACCTGAAAGGCCGCTCAGCAAGGAAGAAGCCACTGCTCCAAAACCGCCATAAAAAAGCCAGACTACGGTTTGCAACTTCCTTTACACTTGTTGTGAATTTGCTTAGATTATTATTACTGCACTGTCGGAACTAGAAGCACAAGCATTTCGCTACACTCGCATTTACATCTGTTAACCATGTGTATGTGACCAATACAATTTTGTTTTATTTGGCGTAGACCCTGCTATATAGAGACATGGCTCAGACCCTGATATATATGGGTGGCAGGGTAGCCTAGTGGCTAGAGCGTTGGACTAGTAACCAAAAGGTTTCAAGATTGAATCCCTGAGCTGACAAATAATAAATAAATAGTAAAAATCTGTTGTTCTGCCCCTGAACAAGGCAGTTAACCCCACTGTTTCCCCGGTAGGCCTCTCACTTAACCCACTATTCCTAGGCCGTCATTGAAAATAAGAATTTGTTCTAAACTGACTTGGCTAGTTAAGTAAAAAAAATGGAGATATGGCTCAGACCCTGTTATACAGAGATATGGCTCAGACCCTGTTATACAGAGATATGGCTCAGACCCTGTTATACAGAGATATGGCTCAGACCCTGTTATACAGAGATATGGCTCAGACCCTGTTATACAGAGATATGGCTCAGACCCTGTTATACAGAGATATGGCTCAGACCCTGTTATACAGAGATATGGCTCAGACCCTGTTATACAGAGATATGGCTCAGACCCTGTTATATAGAGATATGGCTCAGACCCTGTTATACAGAGATATGGCTCAGACCCTGTTATCTGGAAATATGGCTCAGACCCTGTTATACAGAGATATGGCTCAGACCCTGTTATACAGAGATATGGCTCAGACCCTGTTATACAGAGATATGGCTCAGACCCTGTTATACAGAGATATGGCTCAGACCCTGTTATACAGAGATATGGCTCAGACCCTGTTATACAGAGATATGGCTCAGACCCTGTTATACAGAGATATGGCTCAGACCCTGTTATCTGGAAATATGGCTCAGACCCTGTTATATAGAGATATGGCTCAGACCCTGATATATAGAGATATGGCTCAGACCCTGTTATCTGGAAATATGGCTCAGACCCTGTTATATAGAGATATGGCTCAGACCCTGTTATACAGAGATATGGCTCAGACCCTGTTATACAGAGATATGGCTCAGACCCTGTTATACAGAGATATGGCTCAGACCCTGTTATACAGAGATATGGCTCAGACCCTGTTATACAGAGATATGGCTCAGACCCTGTTATATAGAGATATGGCTCAGACCCTGATATATAGAGATACGGCTCAGACCCTGTTATATAGAGATATGGCTCAGACCCTGTTATACAGAGATATGGCTCAGACCCTGTTATACAGAGATATGGCTCAGACCCTGTTATACAGAGATATGGCTCAGACCCTGTTATACAGAGATATGGCTCAGACCCTGTTATACAGAGATATGGCTCAGACCCTGTTATATAGAGATATGGCTCAGACCCTGTTATATAGAGATATGGCTCAGACCCTGTTATATAGAGATATGGCTCAGACCCTGTTATATAGAGATATGGCTCAGACCCTGTTATATAGAGATATGGCTCAGACCCTGTTATACAGAGATATGGCTCAGACCCTGTTATACAGAGATATGGCTCAGACCCTGTTATATAGAGATATCGCTCAGACCCTGTTATACAGAGATATGGCTCAGACCCTGTTATCTGGAAATATGGCTCAGACCCTGTTATACAGAGATATGGCTCAGACCCTGTTATACAGAGATATGGCTCAGACCCTGTTATACAGAGATATGGCTCAGACCCTGTTATACAGAGATATGGCTAAGACCCTGTTATACAGAGATATGGCTCAGACCCTGTTATACAGAGATATGGCTCAGACCCTGTTATCTGGAAATATGGCTCAGACCCTGTTATATAGAGATATGGCTCAGACCCTGATATATAGAGATATGGCTCAGACCCTGTTATACAGAGATATGGCTCAGACCCTGTTATCTGGAAATATGGCTCAGACCCTGTTATATAGAGATATGGCTCAGACCCTGATATATAGAGATATGGCTCAGACCCTGTTATATAGAGATATGGCTCAGACCCTGTTATATAGAGATATGGCTCAGACCCTGATATATAGAGATACGGCTCAGACCCTGTTATATAGAGATATGGCTCAGACCCTGTTATATAGAGATATGGCTCAGACCCTGTTATACAGAGATATGGCTCAGACCCTGTTATCTGGAAATATGGCTCAGACCCTGATATATAGAGATATGGCTCAGACCCTGTTATACAGAGATATGGCTCAGACCCTGTTATATAGAGATACGGTGTAAGGGGTGAGGAGACCAGGTGTGAGGAATGAGGAGACCAGGTGTGAGACCAGGTGTAAGGAGTCAGGAGACCAGGTGTGAGGAGACCAGGTGTGAGAAGTGGGGATTCCAGGTGTAAGGAGTGAGGAGACCAGGTGTGAGGAGACCAGGTGTGAGGAATGAGGAGACCAGGTGTGAGGAGTGAGGAGACCAGGTGTAAGGAGTCAGGAGACCAGGTGTAAGGAGTGAGAAGACCAGGTGTGAGGAGTGAGGGAACTAGGTCTAAGGAGTGAGGAGACCAGGTGTAAGAAGTCAGGAGACCAGGTGTGAGGAGTCAGGAGACCAGGTGTGAGGAGTGAGGAGACCAGGTGTGAGACCAGGTGTAAGGAGTCAGGAGACCAGGTGTAAGGAGTCAGGAGACCAGGTGTAAGGAGTCAGGAGACCAGGTGTGAGGAGTCAGGAGACCAGGTGTGAGACCAGGTGTGAGGAGTCAGGAGACCAGGTGTAAGGAGTCAGGAGACCAGGTGTAAGGAGTCAGGAGACCAGGTGTAAGGAGTCAGGAGACCAGGTGTAAGGAGTCAGGAGACCAGGTGTGAGGAGTCAGGAGACCAGGTGTGAGACCAGGTGTGAGGAGTCAGGAGACCAGGTGTGAGGAGTCAGGAGACCAGGTGTAAGGAGTCAGGAGACCAGGTGTAAGGAGTCAGGAGACCAGGTGTAAGGAGTCAGGAGACCAGGTGTGAGGAGTCAGGAGACCAGGTGTGAGACCAGGTGTGAGGAGTCAGGAGACCAGGTGTAAGGAGTCAGGAGACCAGGTGTAAGGAGTCAGGAGACCAGGTGTAAGGAGTCAGGAGACCAGGTGTAAGGAGTCAGGAGACCAGGTGTGAGGAGTCAGGAGACCAGGTGTGAGACCAGGTGTAAGGAGTCAGGAGACCAGGTGTAAGGAGTCAGGAGACCAGGTGTAAGGAGTCAGGAGACCAGGTGTGAGGAGTCAGGAGACCAGGTGTAAGGAGTCAGGAGACCAGGTGTGAGGAGTCAGGAGACCAGGTGTGAGACCAGGTGTGAGGAGTCAGGAGACCAGGTGTGAGACCAGGTGTAAGGAGTCAGGAGACCAGGTGTAAGGAGTCAGGAGACCAGGTGTAAGGAGTCAGGAGACCAGGTGTAAGGAGTCAGGAGACCAGGTGTGAGACCAGGTGTAAGGAGTCAGGAGACCAGGTGTAAGGAGTCAGGAGACCAGGTGTAAGGAGTCAGGAGACCAGGTGTGAGGAGTCAGGAGACCAGGTGTGAGACCAGGTGTAAGGAGTCAGGAGACCAGGTGTAAGGAGTCAGGAGACCAGGTGTAAGGAGTCAGGAGACCAGGTGTAAGGAGTCAGGAGACCAGGTGTGAGGAGTCAGGAGACCAGGTGTGAGACCAGGTGTGAGGAGTCAGGAGACCAGGTGTGAGGAGTCAGGAGACCAGGTGTAAGGAGTCAGGAGACCAGGTGTAAGGAGTCAGGAGACCAGGTGTAAGGAGTCAGGAGACCAGGTGTGAGGAGTCAGGAGACCAGGTGTGAGGAGTGAGGAGACCAGGTGTGAGACCAGGTGTAAGGAGTCAGGAGACCAGGTGTAAGGAGTCAGGAGACCAGGTGTAAGGAGTCAGGAGACCAGGTGTGAGGAGTCAGGAGACCAGGTGTGAGACCAGGTGTGAGGAGTCAGGAGACCAGGTGTAAGGAGTCAGGAGACCAGGTGTAAGGAGTCAGGAGACCAGGTGTAAGGAGTCAGGAGACCAGGTGTAAGGAGTCAGGAGACCAGGTGTGAGGAGTCAGGAGACCAGGTGTGAGACCAGGTGTGAGGAGTCAGGAGACCAGGTGTGAGGAGTCAGGAGACCAGGTGTAAGGAGTCAGGAGACCAGGTGTAAGGAGTCAGGAGACCAGGTGTAAGGAGTCAGGAGACCAGGTGTGAGGAGTCAGGAGACCAGGTGTGAGACCAGGTGTGAGGAGTCAGGAGACCAGGTGTAAGGAGTCAGGAGACCAGGTGTAAGGAGTCAGGAGACCAGGTGTAAGGAGTCAGGAGACCAGGTGTAAGGAGTCAGGAGACCAGGTGTGAGGAGTCAGGAGACCAGGTGTGAGACCAGGTGTAAGGAGTCAGGAGACCAGGTGTAAGGAGTCAGGAGACCAGGTGTAAGGAGTCAGGAGACCAGGTGTGAGGAGTCAGGAGACCAGGTGTAAGGAGTCAGGAGACCAGGTGTGAGGAGTCAGGAGACCAGGTGTGAGACCAGGTGTGAGGAGTCAGGAGACCAGGTGTGAGACCAGGTGTAAGGAGTCAGGAGACCAGGTGTAAGGAGTCAGGAGACCAGGTGTAAGGAGTCAGGAGACCAGGTGTAAGGAGTCAGGAGACCAGGTGTGAGGAGTCAGGAGACCAGGTGTGAGACCAGGTGTAAGGAGTCAGGAGACCAGGTGTAAGGAGTCAGGAGACCAGGTGTAAGGAGTCAGGAGACCAGGTGTGAGGAGTCAGGAGACCAGGTGTGAGACCAGGTGTGAGACCAGGTGTGAGGAGTCAGGAGACCACTGTAGTATTGAGTTTAAGAAACAAATATAATAAGGCCTACCTTACCCACAAATGTTCCAAATTTTTGGGGGTTAATTATCTCTATTTACTTTACCCAACTGCTTAATATTCTATAGATTAATTAGAACCCTCTATCTGAGATACCTACTGCAGCCCTCATCCTCCACATACAACACCTGTTCACTCCCCTCTCTCTGAGATACCTACTGCAGCCCTCATCCTCCACATACAACACCTGTTCACTCCCCCCTATCTGAGATATCTACTGCAGCCCTCATCCTCCACATACAACACCTGTTCACTCCCCTCTATCTGAGATACCTACTGCAGCCCTCATCCTCCACATACAACACCTGTTCACTCCCCTCTATCTGAGATACCTACTGCAGCCCTCATCCTCCACATACAACACCTGTTCACTCCCCTCTATCTGAGATACCTACTGCAGCCCTCATCCTCCACATACAACACCTGTTCACTCCCCTCTATCTGAGATACCTACTGCAGCCCTCATCCTCCACATACAACGCCTGTTCACTCCCCCTATCTGAGGTACCTACTGCAGCCCTCATCCTCCACATACAACACCTGTTCACTCCCCTCTATCTGAGATACCTACTGCAGCCCTCATCCTCCACATACAACACCTGTTCACTCCCCTCTATCTGAGATACCTACTGCAGCCCTCATCCTCCACATACAACACCTGTTCACTCCCCCCTATCTGAGATACCTACTGCAGCCCTCATCCTCCACATACAACACCTGTTCACTCCCCTCTATCTGAGATACCTACTGCAGCCCTCATCCTCCACATACAACACCTGTTCACTCCCCTCTATCTGAGATACCTACTGCAGCCCTCATCCTCCACATACAACACCTGTTCACTCCCCTCTATCTGAGATACCTACTGCAGCCCTCATCCTCCACATACAACACCTGTTCACTCCCCTCTATCTGAGATACCTACTGCAGCCCTCATCCTCCACATACAACACCCGTTCTGCCAGTCACATTCTGTTAAAGGTCCCCAAAGTACACACATCCCTGGGTCGCTCCTCTTTTCAGTTCGCTGCAGCTAGCGACTGGAACGAGCTGCAACAAACACTGGCCCGTTTTCATCTCCATCTCTTCATTCAAATACTCAATCATGGACACTCTTACTGACAGTTGTGGCTGCTTTGTGTGATGTATTGTTGTCTCTACCTTCTTAACCTTTGTGCTGTTGAATGTGCCCAATAATGTTTGTACCATGTGTTGTGCTGCTACCATGTTGTTGTCATGATGTTCTGCTACCATGTTGTGCTTCTACCATGTAGTGCTGCCATGTTGTGTTGCTACCATGTTGTTGTCATGTTGTGTTGCTACCATGCTGTGTTGTCATGTGTTGCTGCCTTGCTATGTTGTCGTCTTAGGTCTCTATTTATGTAGTGTTGTCTCTCTTGTCGTGATGTGTGTTTTGTCCTATATATATATATATATATATATTTTTTTTTTAGTTATAATTGTTTTATCCCAGCTCCCGTCCCGAAGGAGGCCTTTTGCCTTTTGGTAGGCCATCATTGTAAATATAATTTTGTTCTTAACTGACTTGCCTAGTTAAATAAAGGCTAAATAAAAAAAATGCTAGAATGTAAACTGTTATAAATATTAAAATGCTTTATACGCGCGTATAACAATACTTACATAGCGCCGTAACTTCTTCTCCGGCGGTGACTTCCTCAGCCAGCCGGCGCACACCACGTCCGCTCCCCCGCTCATCCTCTCCTCCTCAGTGAATACGCAATATAACTTATATTGATCCGATATTCAAACCAAACCGCAGGATCCGATCGATAAGTCTATAGGCTATTGAGAGTTAATAAAGATCGACTGGATCCAGACACGATTCCTTTGGAGTTGCTTCGGATTCCGATGTTCTGGTCACGACATTCCATCCATAGCAAAACTCACACGGCAGGTTGGGCAGTTGTCAAAAATCACAGCGTCTGTCTGGTGCAATGCTCCAATAGGTTTTTCATTTATTTTTTAAACTTCCCTCGGAAGTCATAAATATCCTAAAAACAACTGAACAATCCACTTTTCGCCACAGAAATCTGTGAAGAGTGTTTTTCCTTTCCACCAGCGTGACGTTCCTTTCGGATCTTGTT
>NC_048573.1:3373948-3403948 GCF_013265735.2 Oncorhynchus mykiss | reverse complement strand
CACTGGTTGCCCTCTAGGTTACAGAGAGCTGGTAGTCCCATCCACCACACTACCAGGTGTGAAACATGGTATAGAGGAGACAGACCCACTGGTTGCCCTCTAGGTTACAGAGAGCTGGTAGTCCCATCCACCACACTACCAGGTGGGTGGTATAGAGGAGACAGACCCACTGGTTGCCCTCTAGGTTACAGAGAGCTGGTAGTCCCATCCACCACACTACCAGGTGGGTGGTATAGAGGAGACAGACCCACTGGTTGCCCTCTAGGTTACAGAGAGCTGGTCGTCCCATCCACCACACTACCAGGTGGGTGGTATAAAGAGGAGACAGACCCACTGGTTGTCCTCTAGGTTACAGAGAGCTGGTCGTCCCATCCACCACACTACCAGGTGGGTGGTATAGAGGAGACAGATCCACTGGTTGCCCTCTAGGTTACAGAGAGCTGGTAGTCCCATCCACCACACTACCAGGTGTGACACAGGGAGGAGACTCAGGGGGTATGCAAAACAGGCTAGAAATTAATAAGGAAATTATTTCAACATGTACTAGTCTGTGGTGACCTAAATGCCAGAACTGGACAAGAACCTGACACCCTCAGAGGGGGACAAACATGGGGGACAAACATCTACCTGGAGGGGACAGCATTCCCTCCCCCATATGCCCCCCAGCTCTGTCACACGCTGGGTCTGTACATAGTCAATGGTAGGCTTCGAAGGGGACTCCTATGGTAGGTACATCTATAGCACATCTCTTGGCAAAAGTACTGTAGACTACTTTATCACTGACCTCAACCCAGAGTCAGAGTCACAGTCAGCCCACTGACACCCTTATCAGACCACGATGTCTGTTGTTCCCTGAATTGATCTCTTCTTCCAGAGACTGAACTTGATGCTGTACACCTTTGGTTTGGGCCTTGAGAGAGAGAGAGAGAGACAGAGAGAGGAGGGGGAGAGAGAGAGAGAGAGAGAGAGAGAGAGACAGAGAGAGAGAGACAGAGAGAGAGAGAGAGAGAGAGAGAGAGAGAGAGAGAGAGAGAGAGAGACAGAGAGAGAGAGACAGAGAGACAGAGAGAGAGAGAGAGAGAGAGAGAGAGAGAGACAGAGAGACAGAGAGACAGAGAGAGAGAGAGAGAGAGAGAGAGAGAGAGAGAGAGAGAGAGAGAGAGAGAGAGAGAGACAGAGAGACAGAGAGACAGAGAGAGAGAGAGAGAGAGAGAGAGAGAGAGAGAGAGAGAGACAGAGAGAGAGAGAGAGAGAGAGAGAGAGAGAGAGAGAGAGACAGAGAGAGAGAGACAGCGAGACAGAGAGACAGACAGAGAGAGAGAGACAGAGAGAGAGAGAGAGAGAGAGAGAGAGAGAGAGAGAGAGAGAGAGAGAGAGAGAGAGAGAGGTCCCTCCACTATGTATGGTTTTATAATACTTTATAAAACACTCTGTCCTTCAATTGTAGTAGCAATAATGTGATGTGTTGTGTGTCTTCAGATATCTGCTTTAGAGGAGGTGTTGGTTCTAGAGAGATGTCAAGTTCTGGAGAGCACAGACAACAACAATGGACTACTTATTAGTAAGTACACAATCATTAGAAGTACGTAGAGAGAGTTGGAGGTATTCAGGGAGAAGGAGGAGAACTAGAGCAGGATTCCAGAGAGTGGGAGGAGGAGGAGGGAGGAGAGAGGAGGAGGAGGAGGAGAGAGGGAGGAGGAGGGAGGAGAAGGAGGAGAACTAGAGCAGGATTCCAGAGAGTGGGAGGAGGAGGAGGGAGGAGAGAGGAGGAGGAGGAGGAGAGAGGGAGGAGGAGGGAGGAGAAGGAGGAGAACTAGAGCAGGATTCCAGAGAGTGGGAGGAGGAGGAGGGAGGAGAGAGGAGGAGGAGGAGGAGAGAGGGAGGAGGAGGGAGGAGAAGGAGGAGAACTAGAGCAGGATTCCAGAGAGTGGGAGGAGAAGGAGGGAGGAGAGAGGAGGAGAGAGGAAGGAGGAGAGAGGAGGAGAGAGGGAGGAGGGAGGAGGAGGGAGGAGAGAGGAAGGAGGAGGAGGAATGGGGAAAGACTGTTTGGATTATTCTAATATTAGTGTATATTAGTCAGTGTCTTTGTTTCTCTCTGTCTCTCTCTCTCTCTCTCTCTCTCTCTCTGTCTCTGTCTCTGTCTGTCTCTCTCTCTCTCTGTCTCTGTCTCTGTCTGTCTCTCTCTTACTCTGTCTCTCTGTCTCACTGTCTCTCTCTCTTTCTCTCTCTGTCTCTCTCTCTCTCTTTCTCTCTCTGTGTGTGTAGGGTTTGACAGTGGAGAGCCAGGTGTGTATGTAGAGTGTGTGAATTCAGGTGAGGTTAACTCCTGGCTGGTGGCTCTGAGAGAAGCTAACTCTGAGGGGTTAACCAACCGGATCAGACACCTCCGGACACAACTCATGGATACAGCCGGGAATAGCGCTGTAAATTCCGTCGGAAATGCAGAGACCACTGTCGCTGATGCTGTGTGTCCTGCTAAACAGTCTCCATTGGAGTTCAGTATTGGTACGTTACACAGACACACACAAACACGCATATACTATACATATACTATACATATACTATACATATACTATACATATACTATACATATACCATACATATACTATACATATACTATACATATACTATACATACACTATACATATACTATACATATACTATACATATACTATACATATACTATACATATACTATACATATACTATACATATACTATACATATACCATACATATACTATACATATACTATACATATACTATACATACACTATAGATATACTATACATACACTATAGATATACTATACATATACTATACATATACTATAGATATACTATACATACACTATAGATATACTATACATATACTATACATATACTATACATATACTATACATACACTATAGATATACTATACATATACTATACATATACTATAGATATACTATACATACACTATAGATATACTATACATATACTATACATATACTATACATATACTATAGATATACTATACATACACTATAGATATACTATACATATACTATACATATACTATACATATACATATACTATACATATACTATACATATACTATACATATACTATACATACACTATACATATACTATACATATACCATACATATACTATACATATACATATACTATACATATACTATACATATACTATACATATACATATACTATAGATATACTATACATATACTATACATATACTATTCATATACTATACATATACTATACATATACTATACATATACTATACATATACATATACTATACATATACCATACATATACTATACATATACATATACTATACTTATACTATACATATACTATACATATACCATACATATACTATACATATACTATACATATACATATACTATACATATACTATACATATACCATACATATACTATACATATACTATACATATACTATACATATACTATACATATACTATACATATACATATACTATAGATATACTATACATATACTATACATATACTATACATACCCTATACATATACTATACATATACATATACTATACATATACTATACATATACTATACATATACTATACATACCCTATACATATACTATACATACACTATACATACCCTATACATATACTATACATATACATATACTATACATATACTATACATATACTATACATATACTATACATACCCTATACATATACTATACATATACTATACATACCCTATACATATACTATACATACCCTATACATATACTATACATATACATATACTATACATATACTATACATATACTATACATATACATATACTATACATATACTATACATATACTATACATATACATATACTATACATATACTATACATACACTATACATATACTATACATATACTATACATATACTATACATACACTATACATATACTATACATATACTATACATATACTATACATACACTATACATATACTATACATATACATAAACTATACATATACTATAGATATACTATACATATACTATACATATACTATACATATACTATACATATACATATACTATAGATATACTATACATATACTATACATATACTATACATACCCTATACATACACTATACATATACTATACATATACATAAACTATACATATACTATAGATATACTATACATATACTATACATATACTATACATATACTATACATATACATATACTATAGATATACTATACATATACTATACATACCCTATACATATACTATACATATACATATACTATACATATACTATACATATACTATACATACACTATACATATACAATACATATACCATACATATACTATACATATACATATACTATACATATACTATACATATACATATACATATACTATACATATACTATACATATACTATACATATACTATACATATACTATACATATACATATACTATACATATATACTATACATATACTATACATATACCATACATACACTATATACATATACATATACTATACATATACTATACGTATACATATACTATACATATACTATACATATACATATACTATACATACATATACTATACTTATACTATACATATACTATACATATACTATACTTATACTATACATATACTATACATATACTATACATATACATATACTATACATATACTATACATATACATATACTATACATATACTATATACTATACATATACTATATACTATGCATATACATATACTATATACTATACATATACATATACTATACATATACTATACATATACTTTAACTACTACAGTAGTTATCCCATGGTAGTTATCCCACGGTAGTTATCCAACGGTAGTTATCCCACGGTAGTTATCCCACGGTAGTTATCCCACGGTAGTTATCTAACGGTAGTTATCCCACGGTAGTTATCCCGTTATCCCACGGTAGTTATCCCACGGTAGTTATCCAACGGTAGTTATCCCACGGTAGTTATCCCATGGTAGTTATCCAACGGTAGTTATCCCACGGTAGTTATCCCGTTATCCCACGGTAGTTATCCCACGGTAGTTATCCAACGGTAGTTATCCCACGGTAGTTATCCCACGGTAGTTATCCAACGGTAGTTATCCAACGGTAGTTATCCAACGGTAGTTATCCCACGGTAGTTATCCAACGGTAGTTATCCCACGGTAGTTATCCAACGGTAGTTATCCCACGGTAGTTATCCCATGGTAGTTATCCCGTTATCCAACGGTAGTTATCCCACGGTAGTTATCCAATGGTAGTTATCCCACGGTAGTTATCCAACGGTAGTTATCTAACGGTAGTTATCCCACGGTAGTTATCTAACGGTAGTTATCCCACGGTAGTTATCTAACGGTAGTTATCCCACGGTAGTTATCTAACGGTAGTTATCCAACGGTAGTTATCCAACGGTAGTTATCCCACGGTAGTTATCCCACGGTAGTTATCCCACGGTAGTTATCCCGTTATCCCACGGTAGTTATCCAACGGTAGTTATCCAACGGTAGTTATCCCACGGTAGTTATCCCACGGTAGTTATCCAACGGTAGTTATCCCACGGTAGTTATCCCACGG
This sequence comes from Oncorhynchus mykiss, assembly GCF_013265735.2. Taxonomy (NCBI): domain Eukaryota; kingdom Metazoa; phylum Chordata; class Actinopteri; order Salmoniformes; family Salmonidae; genus Oncorhynchus; species Oncorhynchus mykiss. The sequence goes on along the minus strand of NC_048573.1, from coordinate 3,398,308 downwards.
TAGTTATCCAACGGTAGTTATCCCACGGTAGTTATCCCACGGTAGTTATCCCACGGTAGTTATCCAACGGTAGTTATCCAACGGTAGTTATCCAACGGTAGTTATCCCACGGTAGTTATCCCACGGTAGTTATCCAACGGTAGTTATCCAACGGTAGTTATCCCACGGTAGTTATCCCACGGTAGTTATCCCACGGTAGTTATCCCACGGTAGTTATCCAACGGTAGTTATCCAACGGTAGTTATCCCACGGTAGTTATCCAACGGTAGTTATCCAACGGTAGTTATCCCACGGTAGTTATCCAACGGTAGTTATCCAACGGTAGTTATCCCACGGTAGTTATCCCGTTATCCAACGGTAGTTATCCCACGGTAGTTATCCCGTTATCCCACGGTAGTTATCCAACGGTAGTTATCCCACGGTAGTTATCCCATGGTAGTTATCCCACGGTAGTTATCCCACGGTAGTTATCCCACGGTAGTTATCCAACGGTAGTTATCCAACGGTAGTTATCCCACGGTAGTTATCCCACGGTAGTTATCCAACGGTAGTTATCCCACGGTAGTTATCCAACGGTAGTTATCCCACGGTAGTTATCCCACGGTAGTTATCCAACGGTAGTTATCCCACGGTAGTTATCCCACGGTAGTTATCCCACGGTAGTTATCCCGTTATCCCACGGTAGTTATCCAACGGTAGTTATCCCACGGTAGTTATCCCATGGTAGTTATCCCACGGTAGTTATCCCACGGTAGTTATCCCACGGTAGTTATCCAACGGTAGTTATCCCACGGTAGTTATCCCATGGTAGTTATCCAATGGTAGTTATCCCACGGTAGTTATCCCACGGTAGTTATCCAACGGTAGTTATCCCGTTATCCCACGGTAGTTATCCCACGGTAGTTATCCCACGGTAGTTATCCCATGGTAGTTATCCCATGGTAGTTATCCAATGGTAGTTATCCAACGGTAGTTATCCCGTTATCCCACGGTAGTTATCCCACGGTAGTTATCCAACGGTAGTTATCCCACGGTAGTTATCCCATGGTAGTTATCCCATGGTAGTTATCCAATGGTAGTTATCCCACGGTAGTTATCCCACGGTAGTTATCCCGTTATCCCACGGTAGTTATCCCGTTATCCCACGGTAGTTATCCCGCGGTAGTTATCCAACGGTAGTTATCCCGTTATCCCACGGTAGTTATCCAACGGTAGTTATCCAACGGTAGTTATCCCACGGTAGTTATCCCGTTATCCCACGGTAGTTATCCCACGGTAGTTATCCCGTTATCCCACGGTAGTTATCCCACGGTAGTTATCCAACGGTAGTTATCCCGTTATCCCACGGTAGTTATCCAACGGTAGTTATCCAATGGTAGTTATCCAACGGTAGTTATCCCGTTATCCCACGGTAGTTATCCAACGGTAGTTATCCCACGGTAGTTATCCAACGGTAGTTATCCAACGGTAGTTATCCCACGGTAGTTATCCCACGGTAGTTATCCAACGGTAGTTATCCCGTTATCCCACGGTAGTTATCCAACGGTAGTTATCCCACGGTAGTTATCCAACGGTAGTTATCCAACGGTAGTTATCCCACGGTAGTTATCCAACGGTAGTTATCCAACGGTAGTTATCCCACGGTAGTTATCCAACGGTAGTTATCCAACGGTAGTTATCCCACGGTAGTTATCCAACGGTAGTTATCCCACGGTAGTTATCCCACGGTAGTTATCCAACGGTAGTTATCCCACGGTAGTTATCCCACGGTAGTTATCCAACGGTAGTTATCCAACGGTAGTTATCCCACGGTAGTTATCCCACGGTAGTTATCCCACGGTAGTTATCCAACGGTAGTTATCCAACGGTAGTTATCCCACGGTAGTTATCCCACGGTAGTTATCCAACGGTAGTTATCCAATGGTAGTTATCCCACGGTAGTTATCCCACGGTAGTTATCCCACGGTAGTTATCCAACGGTAGTTATCCAACGGTAGTTATCCAACGGTAGTTATCCCGTTATCCCACAGTAGTTATCCCACGGTAGTTATCCCACGGTAGTTATCCAACGGTAGTTATCCCGTTATCCCACGGTAGTTATCCAACGGTAGTTATCCCACGGTAGTTATCCAACGGTAGTTATCCAACGGTAGTTATCCCACGGTAGTTATCCCGTTATCCCACGGTAGTTATCCCGTTATCCCACGGTAGTTATCCCACGGTAGTTATCCCGTTATCCCACGGTAGTTATCCAACGGTAGTTATCCAACGGTAGTTATCTAACGGTAGTTATCCAACGGTAGTTATCTAACGGTAGTTATCCAACGGTAGTTATCCCACGGTAGTTATCCCACGGTAGTTATCCCACGGTAGTTATCCCACGGTAGTTATCCAACGGTAGTTATCCCACGGTAGTTATCCCACGGTAGTTATCCAACGGTAGTTATCCCATGGTAGTTATCCAACGGTAGTTATCCAACGGTAGTTATCCAACGGTAGTTATCCAACGGTAGTTATCCCACGGTAGTTATCCAACGGTAGTTATCCAACGGTAGTTATCTAACGGTAGTTATCCAACGGTAGTTATCTAACGGTAGTTATCCAACGGTAGTTATCCCACGGTAGTTATCCAACGGTAGTTATCCAACGGTAGTTATCCAACGGTAGTTATCCAACGGTAGTTATCCCACGGTAGTTATCCAACGGTAGTTATCCAACGGTAGTTATCCAACGGTAGTTATCCCACGGTAGTTATCCCACGGTAGTTATCCCACGGTAGTTATCCCACGGTAGTTATCCCACGGTAGTTATCCAACGGTAGTTATCCAACGGTAGTTATCCCACGGTAGTTATCCCACGGTAGTTATCCCACGGTAGTTATGCAACGGTAGTTATCCCATGGTAGTTATCCCACGGTAGTTATCCCACGGTAGTTATCCCATGGTAGTTATCCCACGGTAGTTATCCCATGGTAGTTATCCAACGGTAGTTATCCCACGGTAGTTATCCAACGGTAGTTATCCCACGGTAGTTATCCAACGGTAGTTATCCCATGGTAGTTATCCAACGGTAGTTATCCCACGGTAGTTATCCCACGGTAGTTATCCCATTTTCCCACGGTAGTTATCCCGTTATCCAACGGTAGTTATCCCACGGTAGTTATCCAACGGTAGTTATCCCACGGTAGTTATCCAATGGTAGTTATCCCACGGTAGTTCTCTCTGTCTGTCTCTCTCTCTCTCTCTCTCATCCTCGCTCTCTGTCTCAGACTGTAGGGGTCTGTCTATAGGACACAAGGAGAAGAGACCCCACGCGGTGGTGCAGGTGTCAGTCATCAACACACAGACACACACCATCACTGACTACTGCTGTACGGAGATAGTAGAGGTGAGAACACACCATCACTGACTAGTACAGAGATAATAGAGTCGAGAACACACCATCACTGACTACTGCTGTACGGAGATAGTAGAGGTGAGAACACACCATCACTGACTACTGCTGTACGGAGATAGTAGAGGTGAGAACACACCATCACTGACTACTGCTGTACGGAGATAGTAGAGGTGAGAACACACCATCACTGACTAGTACAGAGATAGTAGAGGTGAGAACACACCATCACTGACTAGTACAGAGATAGTAGAGGTGAGAACACACCATCACTGACTAGTACAGAGATAGTAGAGGTGAGAACACACCATCACTGACTAGTACAGAGATAGTAGAGGTGAGAACACACCATCACTGACTACTACAGAGATAGTAGAGGTGAGAACACACCATCACTGACTAGTACAGAGATAGTAGAGGTGAGAACACACCATCACTGACTACTGCTGTACGGAGATAGTAGAGGTGAGAACACACCATCACTGACTAGTACAGAGATAGTAGAGGTGAACTACTGCTGTACAGAGATAGTAGAGGTAACTACTGCCTAACAGAGATAGTAGAGGTAACTACTGCTGGACAGAGATAGTAGAGGGACCTTCTGCTGGACATAGATAGTAGAGGGACCTACTGCTGGACAGAGATAGTAGAGGGACCTACTGCTGGACAGAGATAGTAGAGGGACTTTCTGCTGGACAGAGATAGTAGAGGGACCTACTGCTGGACAGAGATAGTAGAGGGACCTACAGCTGGACAGAGATAGTAGAGGGACTTTCTGCTGGACAGAGATAGTAGAGGGACCTACTGCTGGACAGAGATAGTAGAGGGACCTACAGCTGGACAGAGATAGTAGAGGTAAGAACACACACATACACTCCCCGTATATCGCTGTATATAATTCCTCTCTCCTCTGTGTGTGTGTTTCAGAGCACCAGTGACCCAGTGTTTCTGACCGGTGTGTGTATCTCTTCTCTCTGTGTGTGTGTGTGTGTGTGTGTTTCAGAGCACCAGTGACCCAGTGTTTCTGACGGGTGTGTGTATCTCTCCTGACCACCCTTTCACCCTGGACACGACACTCAAACTGACCGTCTATCACGCCAAGGTCAAAACACACGACACGGTGAGGATGTGTCTTTACTCTGTGTGTTTGTATTGTGTACTGTGTGTGTACTGTGTGTGTACTGTGTGTGTGTGTGTGTGATAGTGTGTGTGTGTGTGTGTGTGTGTGTGTGTGTGTGTGTGTCCGGTAAGAGGCTTACTCTGGGTGATGTGATGTGAACATGTGTAATATGGCTGACTGAATTTTCTCTCAGTCAGAAATCAGGACTACAGTTCCCATCTGTCCTCTAATGGTTTAGGACTACAGTTACCATCTGTCCTCTAATGGTTTAGGACTACAGTTACCAGACCATCTGTCCTGTAATGGTTTAGGACTACAGGTACCATCTGTCCTCTAATGGTTTAGGACTACAGTTACCATCTGTCCTCTAATGGTTTAGGACTACAGGTACCAGACCATCTGTCCTCTAATGGTTTAGGACTACAGTTACCATCTGTCCTCTAATGGTTTAGGACTACAGTTACCATCTGTCCTCTAATGGTTTAGGACTACAGTTACCAGACCATCTGTCCTCTAATGGTTTAGGACTACAGTTACCATCTGTCCTCTAATGGTTTAGGACTACAGTTACCATCTGTCCTCTAATGGTTTAGGACTACAGGTACCAGACCATCTGTCCTCTAATGGTTTAGGACTACAGTTACCATCTGTCCTCTAATGGTTTAGGACTACAGTTACCATCTGTCCTCTAATGGTTTAGGACTACAGTTACCATCTGTCCTCTAATGGTTTAGGACTACAGTTACCAGACCATCTGTCCTCTAATGGTTTAGGACTACAGTTACCATCTGTCCTCTAATGGTTTAGGACTACAGTTACCATCTGTCCTCTAATGGTTTAGGACTACAGGTACCATCTGTCCTCTAATGGTTTAGGACTACAGTTACCATCTGTCCTCTAATGGTTTAGGACTACAGGTACCAGACCATCTGTCCTCTAATGGTTTAGGACTACAGTTACCATCTGTCCTCTAATGGTTTAGGACTACAGTTACCATCTGTCTTCTAATGGTTTAGGACTACAGTTACCAGACCATCTGTCCTCTAATGGTTTAGGACTACAATTACCATCTTACCTCTAATGGTTTAGGACTACAGTTACCATCTGTCCTCTAATGGTTTAGGACTACAGTTACCATCTGTCCTCTAATGGTTTAGGACTAGAGGTACCATCTGTCCTCTAATGGTTTAGGACTACAGTTACCATCTGTCCTCTAATGGTTTAGGACTACAGTTACCATCTGTCTTCTAATGGTTTAGGACTACAGTTACCAGACCATCTGTCCTCTAATGGTTTAGGACTACAATTACCATCTTACCTCTAATGGTTTAGGACTACAGTTACCATCTGTCCTCTGTAATGGTTTAGGACTACAGTGGGGTATGTTTCTATAAGCTTGGCACATCTGGCCACTGGGATTTTTGCCCATTCTTCCACTCAAAACTGCTCCAGCTCCTTCAAGTTGGATGGGTTCTGCTGGTGTTCAACAATCTTTAAGTCATACCACAGATTCTCAATTGGATTGAGGTCTGGTCTTTGACTAGGCCATTCCGATACATTTAAATGTTTCCCCTTAAACCACTTGAGTGTTGCTTTAGCAGTATGCTTAGGGTCCTTGTCCTGCTGGAAGGTGAACCTCCGTCCCAGTCTCAAATCTCTGAAAGACTGAAACAGGTTTCGCTCAAGAACTTCCCTGTATTTAGCACCATCCATCATTCCTTCAATTCTGACCAGATTAATATAGGGAGGGAGGGAGGGAGGGAGGGAGGGAGGGAGGGAGGGAGGGAGGGAGAGACAGACAGACAGACAGACAGAGTTTTAAGAACATTCTGTAACACTATACATCCCTGCCTGATGTCTGTTTCATAGAAAGGCTACGTGCTTCATCGTGATTGGTCAACGCTGTCCTGCTAATCTGAATATTTTCCCAGGGTTCCATCAGTGAGGGGATTCAATTCGTCTGGCCCGGGTGCCAGGGTAGGCATGTTTTGCACCTAGGTAAAGTTTATTTGCTTTAGTTTTTGGAACTGGGCCGTCTCCCGGGCGGGAGCCAGATGCTCCGTTCAAAGCCCAGGGCGAAGTTGTCTCAAAACAAACGTGACGTCAGTAATGAGTAGGATTCTGTGTTTTCACCTGTAAAAGTGATTGCTTTTGATTCAAAAAAAAAAATATAAAATAAACAGAATGATCTGCCTTCCTAATGGAAACTCGTTTTTTAAAAATTCAAACATTTTATTTTATGGAAAATATATGTTTTCTGGACAAGTTTTCTGGACAAGTTTTCTGCCTTGTTGACAACATGACCGAGCGGCGCAGGTTACTGTCCCATTGGAGAAGGGCGCCACTCCCTCAACGCTTTCGCCCGTTCACGTCACGGGCTATAGCCCAGTGCCCCTCGGCTCAGCATTAGCTAATCCGCCCACTGCTATTGGCTAGTGGTTCATTCTCTACAGAGGAGAGAGAGAGAGGAGGGGGAGGGGGAGAAGTGTTCTGAGAGCAACACATCAACATTTAAACCAACTAGCATAGAATCACCACTCCTGGGTAGGTAGACAGTACATGGTATCAGCTAGTTGTACTTTATTACAGTAGAGCAGAGGGGGACACTGAGGGAGACTACAGAGGAGGACACTGAGGGAGACTACAGAGGAGGACACAGGGGGAGACTACAGAGGAGGACACAGGGGGAGACTACAGAAGAGGACACAGGGGGAGAATACAGAGGAGGACACAAGGGGAGACTACAGAAGAGGACACAGGGGGAGACTACAGAGGAGGACACAGGGGGAGACTACAGAGGAGGACACAGGGGGAGACTACAGAGGAGGACACAGGGGAGACTACAGAGGAGGACACAGGGGGAGACTACAGAGGAGGACACTGGGGGAGACTACAGAGGAGGACACAGGGGGAGACTACAGAGGAGGACACTGGGGGAGACTACAGAGGGGGACACTGGGGGAGACTACAGAGGAGGACACAGGGGGAGACTACAGAGGAGGACACAGGGGAGACTACAGAGGAGGACACAGGGGGAGACTACAGAGGAGGACACTGGGGGAGACTACAGAGGAGGACACAGGGGGAGACTACAGAGGAGGACACTGGGGGAGACTACAGAGGGGGACACTGGGGGAGACTACAGAGGAGGACACAGGGGGAGGCTACAGAGGAGGACACAGGGGGAGACTACAGAGGAGGACACAGGGGGAGACTACAGAGGAGGACACAGGGGGAGACTACAGAGGAGGACACAGGGGGAGGCTACAGAGGAGGACACAGGGGGAGACTACAGAAGAGGACACAGGGGGAGACTACAGAGGAGGACACAGGGGGAGGCTACAGAGGAGGACACAGGGGGAGGCTACAGAGCAGGACACAGGGGGAGACTACAGAGGAGGACACAGGGGAAGGCTACAGAGGAGGACACAGGGGGAGACTACAGAGGAGGACACAGGGGGAGACTACAGAGGAGGACACAGGGGAAGGCTACAGAGGAGGACACAGGGGGAGGCTACAGAGGAGGACACAGGGGGAGACTACAGAGGAGAACACAGGGGGAGACTACAGAAGGGGGATTACTAGACCCCTGGTTCGTTTTAGGGTTTAGGGTAAATTCTTCATTAAGGCAGTCAGCTTATCTATCAAAAAGGGGAAGTTGTATCAGTTTCAAGAGATGCCGGAATGTGGAGGGACATGGACCAGCTGACTTCATCTCCTGTGGTAGAGTTTGTAACCCTCTTTGATACTTGTGAATGGGTTTAGAACCGGACTCCTGTGGTTGAGTACATGCGGTGCCTTGCGAAAGTATTCATCCACCTTGGTGTTTTTCATACTTTTTTTGTGATTAGGGTTTAGAACCGTACTCCTGTGGTTGAGTATACCTGTGATTAGGGGTTAGAACATTACTCCTGTGGTTGAGTATACCTGTGATTAGGGTTTAGAACCATATACCTGTGATAAGGGTTTAGAACCATATACCTGTGATTAGGGTTTAGAACCATATACCTGTGATTAGGGTGTCATACTTGTGTAGGGTCGTAGGGTCATAGTGGTGTAGTGTCATAGTGTCGTAGGGTCATAGTGTCGTAGTGTCGTAGTTGTGTAGTGTCATATTTGTGTTGTGTCGTAGGGTCGTAGTGTCATAGTGGTGTAGGGTCATAGTGGTGTAGTGTCGTAGTGTCGTAGGGTCATAATGTCATAGTGTCATAGTGGTGCAGTGTCATTGGGTCGTAGTGTCATAGTGGTGTAGTGTCATTGGGTCGTAGTGTCATAGTGGTGTAGTGTCATAGTGGTGTAGTGTCATAGTGGTGTGGTGTCGTAGGGTCGTAGTGTCATAGTGGTGTAGTGTCATAGTGGTGTATGGTCATAGTGGTGTAGTGTCGTAGGGTCGTAGTGGTGTAGTGTCGTAGGGTCGTAGTGGTGTAGTGTCATTGGGTCGTAGGGTCATAGTGGTGTAGTGTCGTAGGGTCATAGTGGTGTAGTGTCGTAGGGTTGTAGTGGTGTAGTGTCGTAGGGTCGTAGTGGTGTAGTGTCGTAGGGTCGTAGTGGTGTAGTGTCGTAGGGTCGTAGTGGTGTAGTGTCATAGTGGTGTAGTGTCAAAGCGGTGCAGTGTCATAGTGGTGTAGTGGTGTAGTGTCGTAGGGTCATAATGTCATAATTGTGTAGTGTCATAGTGGTGTAGTGTCATAGTGGTGTAGTGGCGTAGTGTCCTAGTGGCGTAGTGTCCTAGTGGTGTAGTGGTGTAGTGGTATAGTGGTGTAGTGGTATAGTGGTGTAGTGGTATAGTGGTGTAGTGGTATAGTGGTGTAGTGGTGTAGTGGTGTAGTAGTATAGTGGTGTAGTGGTATAGTGGTATAGTGGTATAGTGGTGTAGTGGTATAGTGGTGTAGTGGTATAGTGGTATAGTGGTGTAGTGGTGTAGTGGTGTAGTGGTATAGTGGTATAGTGGTGTAGTGGTGTAGTGGTATAGTGGTATAGTGGTGTAGTGGTGTAGTGGTATAGTGGTATAGTGGTGTCGTGGTATAGTGGTGTAGTGGTATAGTGGTATAGTGGTGTAGTGGTATAGTGGTGTAGTGGTATAGTGGTGTAGTGGTGTAGTGGTATGGTGGTGTAGTGGTGTAGTGGTGTGGTGGTGTAGTGGTGTAGTGGTATAGTAGTGTAGTGGTGTAGTGGTATAGTGGTGTGGTGGTGTAGTGGTGTAGTAGTATAGTGGTGTGGTGGTGTGGTGGTGTAGTGGTGTAGTATTATAGTGGTGTAGTGGTATAGTGGTATAGAGGTATAGTGGTGTGGTGGTGTAGTGGTGTGGTGGTGTAGTGGTGTAGTGGTATAGTGGTGTAGTGGTATAGTGGTGTAGTGGTGTAGTGGTATGGTGGTGTAGTGGTGTGGTGGTGTGGTGGTGTAGTGGTGTAGTGGTATAGTAGTGTAGTGGTGTCGTGGTATAGTGGTGTAGTGGTATAGTGGTATAGAGGTATAGTGGTGTGGTGGTGTAGTGGTGTGGTGGTGTAGTAGTGTAGTGGTGTAGTGGTGTAGTGGTATAGTGGTGTGGTGGTGTAGTGGTGTGGTGGTATAGTGGTGTAGTGGTGTAGTGGTATAGTGGTGTGGTGGTGTGGTGGTGTAGTGGTGTGATGGTGTGGTGGTGTGGTGGTGTGGTGGTGTAGAGGGTGTAGTGGTATAATGGTGTAGTGGTGTAGTGGTATAGTGGTGTAGTGGTGTAGTAGTGTAGTAGTAGTGGTGTAGTGGTATAGTGGTGTAGAGGGTGTAGTGGTGTAGTGGTGTAGTGGTATAGTGGTATAGTGGTGTAGTAGTGTAGTGGTGTAGTAGTGTAGTGGTATAGTGGTGTAGTGGTATAGTGGTATAGTGGTATAGTGGTGTAGTGGTATAGTGGTGTAGTGGTATAGTGGTGTAGTGGTGTAGTGGTGGTAGTGGTATAGTGGTGTAGTGGTGTAGTGTCATAGTGGTATAGTGGTATGGTGGTGTAGTGGTATAGTGGTCGTAGTGGTGTAGTGGTGTAGTGGTGTAGTGGTGTAGTGGTATAGTGGTGTAGTGGTGTAGTGGTATAGTGGTATAGTGGTATAGTGGTGTAGTGGTGTGGTGGTATAGTGGTGTAGTGGTGTAGTGGTATAGTGGTATAGTGGTATAGTGGTATAGTGGTATAGTGGTGTAGTGGTGTAGTGGTGTAGTGGTTTGGTGGTGTAGTGGTGTAGTGGTGTAGTGGTGTAGTGATATAGTGGTCGTAGTGGTGTAGTGGTGTAGTGGTGTAGTGTTATAGTGGTGTAGTGGTCGTAGTGGTGTAGTGGTGTAGTGGTGTGGTGGTGTAGTGGTGTGGTGGTGTAGTGGTGTGTAGTGGTGTAGTGGTGTAGTGGTGTAGTGGTGTGTAGTGGTGTAGTGGTGTAGTGGTGTAGTGGTGTAGTGGTATAGTGGTGTAGTGGTATAGTGGTATAGTGGTATAGTGGTGTAGTGGTGTAGTGGTGTAGTGGTGTAGTGGTATAGTGGTATAGTGGTGTAGTGGTGTAGTGGTATAGTGTCCTAGTGGTGTAGTGGTGTAGTGGTCGTAGTGGTGTAGTGGTGTAGTGGTGTAGTGGTGTGGTGGTGTAGTGGTGTGGTGGTGTAGTGGTGTGTAGTGGTATAGTGGTGTAGTGGTGTAGTGGTGTAGTGGTGTAGTGGTATAGTGGTGTAGTGGTATAGTGGTATAGTGGTGTAGTGGTATAGTGGTATAGTGGTGTAGTGGTATAGTGGTGTAGTGGTATAGTGGTATAGTGGTGTAGTGGTATAGTGGTATAGTGGTGTAGTGGTGTAATGGTATAGTGGTATAGTGGTATAGTGGTGTAGTGGTGTAGTGGTATAGTGGTATAGTGGTGTAGTGGTATAGTGGTGTAGTGGTGTAGTGGTGTAGTGGTGTAGTGGTATAGTGTCGTAGTGGTGTAGTGGTATAGTGGTATAGTGGTGTAGTGGTATAGTGGTGTAGTGGTATAGTGGTGTAGTGGTGTAGTGGTGTAGTGGTGTAGTGGTGTAGTGGTGTAGTGGTATAGTGTCGTAGTGGTGTAGTGGTATAGTGGTATAGTGGTGTAGTGGTATAGTGGTGTAGTGGTATAGTGGTGTAGTGGTATAGTGGTGTAGTGGTGTAGTGGTGTAGTGGTGTAGTGGTGTAGTGGTGTAGTGGTATAGTGTCGTAGTGGTGTAGTGGTGTAGTGGTATAGTGGTGTAGTGGTATAGTGGTGTAGTGGTATAGTGGTGTAGTGGTATAGCGGTGTAGTGGTATAGTGGTGTAGTGGTATAGTGGTGTAGTGGTATAGTGGTGTAGTGGTATAGTGGTGTAGTGGTATAGTGGTGTAGTGGTATAGTGGTGTAGTGGTGTAGTGGTGTAGTGGTGTAGTGGTGTAGTGGTATAGTGGTGTAGTGGTATAGTGGTGTAGTGGTATAGTGGTGTAGTGGTGTAGTGGTGTAGTGGTATAGTGGTGTAGTGGTATAGTGGTGTAGTGGTGTAGTGGTGTAGTGGTGTAGTGGTGTAGTGGTATAGTGGTATAGTGGTGTAGTGGTATAGTGGTATAGTGGTATAATGGTATAGTGGTGTAGTGGTATAGTGGTGTAGTGGTATAGTGGTATAATGGTATAGTGGTGTAGTGGTATAGTGGTGTAGTGGTATAGTGGTGTAGTGGTATAGTGGTATAGTGGTATAGTGGTATAGTGGTGTAGTGGTATAATGGTATAGTGGTGTAGTGGTGTAGTGGTATAGTGGTATAGTGGTATAATGGTATAGTGGTGTAGTGGTGTAGTGGTGTAGTGGTATAGTGGTGTAGTGGTGTAGTGGTGTAGTGGTGTAGAGGGTGTAGTGGTCGTAGTGGTGTAGTGGTGTAGTGGTATAGTGGTATAGTGGTGTAGTGGTGTAGTGGTGTAGTGGTGTAATGGTATAGTGGTATAGTGGTGTAGTGGTGTAGTGGTATAGTGGTATGGTGGTGTAGTGGTGTAGTGGTATAGTGGTGTAGTGGTGTAGTGGTGTAGTTGTGTAGTGGTGTAGTGGTATAGTGGTGTAGTGGTATAGTGGTATAGTGGTGTAGTGGTGTAGTGGTGTAGTGGTGTAGTGGTGTAGTGGTATAGTGGTGTAGTGGTATAGTGGTGTAGTGGTGTAGTGGTGTAATGGTATAGTGGTATAGTGGTGTAGTGGTGTAGTGGTATAGTGGTGTAGTGGTGTAGTGGTATAGTGGTGTAGTGGTATAGTGGTATAGTGGTATAATGGTATAGTGGTGAAGTGGTGTAGTGGTATAGTGGTATAGTGGTATAATGGTATAGTGGTGTAGTGGTATAGTGGTGTAGTGGTATAGTGGTGTAGTGGTGTAGTGGTGTAGAGGGTGTAGTGGTCGTAGTGGTGTAGTGGTGTAGTGGTATAGTGGTGTAGTGGTATAGTGGTGTAGTGGTGTAGTGGTGTAGTGGTGTAGTGGTGTAGTGGTATAGTGGTGTAGTGGTATAGTGGTGTAGTGGTATAGTGGTGTAGTGGTGTAGTGGTGTAGTGGTATAGTGGTGTAGTGGTATAGTGGTGTAGTGGTGTAGTGGTGTAGTGGTGTAGTGGTGTAGTGGTATAGTGGTATAGTGGTATAGTGGTATAGTGGTGTAGTGGTATAATGGTATAGTGGTGTAGTGGTGTAGTGGTATAGTGGTATAGTGGTATAATGGTATAGTGGTGTAGTGGTGTAGTGGTGTAGTGGTATAGTGGTGTAGTGGTGTAGTGGTGTAGTGGTGTAGAGGGTGTAGTGGTCGTAGTGGTGTAGTGGTGTAGTGGTATAGTGGTATAGTGGTGTAGTGGTGTAGTGGTGTAGTGGTGTAATGGTATAGTGGTATAGTGGTGTAGTGGTGTAGTGGTATAGTGGTATGGTGGTGTAGTGGTGTAGTGGTATAGTGGTGTAGTGGTGTAGTGGTGTAGTTGTGTAGTGGTGTAGTGGTATAGTGGTGTAGTGGTATAGTGGTATAGTGGTGTAGTGGTGTAGTGGTGTAGTGGTGTAGTGGTGTAGTGGTATAGTGGTGTAGTGGTATAGTGGTGTAGTGGTGTAGTGGTGTAATGGTATAGTGGTATAGTGGTGTAGTGGTGTAGTGGTATAGTGGTGTAGTGGTGTAGTGGTATAGTGGTGTAGTGGTATAGTGGTATAGTGGTATAATGGTATAGTGGTGAAGTGGTGTAGTGGTATAGTGGTATAGTGGTATAATGGTATAGTGGTGTAGTGGTATAGTGGTGTAGTGGTATAGTGGTGTAGTGGTGTAGTGGTGTAGAGGGTGTAGTGGTCGTAGTGGTGTAGTGGTATAGTGGTGTAGTGGTATAGTGGTGTAGTGGTGTAGTGGTGTAGTGGTGTAATGGTATAGTGGTATAGTGGTGTAGTGGTGTAGTGGTATGGTGGTGTAGTGGTGTAGTGGTGTAGTGGTATAGTGGTGTAGTGGTGTAGTGGTGTAGTGGTGTAGTGGTGTAGTGGTATAATGGTATAGTGGTGTAGTGGTATAGTGGTGTAGTGGTATAGTGGTGTAGTGGTGTAGTGGTATAGTGGTGTAGTGGTGTAGTGGTGTAGTGGTGTAGAGGGTGTAGTGGTCGTAGTGGTGTAGTGGTGTAGTGGTATAGTGGTATAGTGGTGTAGTGGTGTAGTGGTGTAGTGGTGTAATGGTATAGTGGTATAGTGGTGTAGTGGTGTAGTGGTATAGTGGTATGGTGGTGTAGTGGTGTAGTGGTATAGTGGTGTAGTGGTGTAGTGGTGTAGTGGTGTAGTGGTGTAGTGGTGTAGTGGTATAGTGGTATAGTGGTGTAGTGGTGTAGTGGTGTAGTGGTGTAGTGGTGTAGTGGTATAGTGGTATAGTGGTGTAGTGGTATAGTGGTATAGTGGTGTAGTGGTGTAGTGGTGTAATGGTATAGTGGTATAGTGGTGTAGTGGTGTAGTGGTATAGTGGTATAGTGGTGTAGTGGTATAGTGGTATAGTGGTGTAGTGGTGTAGTGGTGTAATGGTATAGTGGTATAGTGGTGTAGTGGTGTAGTGGTATAGTGGTGTAGTGGTGTAGTGGTATAGTGGTGTAGTGGTATAGTGGTATAGTGGTATAATGGTATAGTGGTGTAGTGGTGTAGTGGTATAGTGGTATAGTGGTATAGTGGTATAATGGTATAGTGGTGTAGTGGTATAGTGGTATAGTGGTATAGTGGTGTAGTGGTGTAGTGGTGTAGAGGGTGTAGTGGTCGTAGTGGTGTAGTGGTGTAGTGGTATAGTGGTGTAGTGGTATAGTGGTGTAGTGGTGTAGTGGTGTAGTGGTGTAATGGTATAGTGCTGTAGTGGTGTAGTGGTATGGTGGTGTAGTGGTGTAGTGGTGTAGTGGTGTAGTGGTGTAGTGGTGTAGTGGTGTAGTGGTGTAGTGGTATAGTGGTGTAGTGGTGTAGTGGTGTAGTGGTGTAGTGGTGTAGTGGTGTAATGGTATAGTGGTATAGTGGTGTAGTGGTGTAGTGGTATAGTGGTATGGTGGTGTAGTGGTGTAGTGGTGTAGTGGTGTAGTGGTGTAGTGGTATAGTGGTGTAGTGGTGTAGTGGTATAGTGGTATAGTGGTGTAGTGGTATAGTGGTGTAGTGGTATAGTGGTATAGTGGTGTAGTGGTATAGTGGTATGGTGGTGTAGTGGTGTAGTGGTGTAGTGGTATAGTGGTATAGTGGTATGGTGGTGTAGTGGTGTAGTGGTATAGTGGTATAGTGGTATAGTGGTATAGTGGTATAATGGTATAGTGGTGTAGTGGTATAATGGTATAGTGGTATAGTGGTATAGTGGTATAGTGGTATAGTGGTATGGTGGTGTAGTGGTGTAGTGGTATAGTGGTATAGTGGTATAGTGGTGTAGTGGTATAGTGGTGTACTGGTATAGTGGTATAGTGGTGTAGTGGTATAGTGGTGTAGTGGTGTAGTGGTGTAGTGTCGTAGTGGTGTAGTGGTATAGTGGTGTACTGGTATAGTGGTATAGTGGTGTAGTGGTATAGTGGTGTAGTGGTGTAGTGGTGTAGTGGTGTAGTGGTATAGTGGTGTAGTGGTGTAGAGGGTGTAGTGGTCGTAGTGGTGTAGTGGTGTAGTGGTATAGTGGTGTAGTGGTATAGTGGTGTAGTGGTGTAGTGGTGTAGTGGTGTAGTGGTATAGTGGTGTAGTGGTATAGTGGTATAGTGGTATAATGGTATAGTGGTGTAGTGGTATAGTGGTGTAGTGGTATAGTGGTGTAGTGGTATAGTGGTGTAGTGGTATAGTGGTGTAGTGGTATAGTGGTATAGTGGTATAGTGGTGTAGTGGTATAGTGGTATAGTAGTATAGTGGTGTAGTGGTGTAGTGGTATAGTGTCGTAGTGGTGTAGTGGTATAGTGGTGTAGTGGTGTAGTGGTATAGTGGTATAGTGGTGTAGTGGTATAGTGGTATAGTGGTATAGTGGTGTAGTGGTGTAGTGGTGTAGTGGTGTAGTGGTATAGTGGTATAGTGGTGTAGTGGTATAGTGGTATAGTGGTATAGTGGTATAGTGGTGTAGTGGTATAGTGGTATAGTGGTATAGTGGTGTAGTGGTATAGTGGTATAGTGGTATAGTGGTGTAGTGGTGTAGTGGTATAGTGGTATAATGGTATAGTGGTGTAGTGGTATAGTGGTGTAGTGGTGTAATGGTATAGTGGTGTAGTGGTATAGTGGTATAGTGGTGTAATGGTATAGTGGTATAGTGGTATGGTGGTGTAGTGGTGTAGTGGTGTAGTGGTATAGTGGTGTAGAGGGTGTAGTGGTGTAGTGGTGTAGTGGTATAGTGGTATAGTGGTATAGTGGTATAGTGGTGTAGTGGTATAGTGGTATAATGGTATAGTGGTGTAGTGGTGTAGTGGTATAATGGTATAGTGGTGTAGTGGTATAGTGGTGTAGTGGTATAGTGGTATAGTGGTATAGTGGTATAGTGGTGTAGTGGTATAGTGGTATAATGGTATAGTGGTGTAGTGGTGTAGTGGTATAGTGGTATAGTGGTATAGTGGTATAATGGTATAGTGGTGTAGTGGTATAGTGGTGTAGTGGTATAGTGGTATAGTGGTATGGTGGTGTAGTGGTGTAGTGGTATGGTGGTGTAGTGGTATGGTGGTGTAGAGGTATAGTGGTGTAGAGGGTATAGTGGTGTAGTGGTGTAGTGGTGTAGTGGTGTAGTGGTGTAGTGGTATAGTGGTGTAGTGGTGTAGTGGTATAGTGGTGTAGTGGTGTAGTGGTGTAGTGGTGTAGTGGTGTAGTAGTATAGTGGTATAGTGGTGTAGTGGTGTAGTGGTATAGTGGTATAGTGGTATAGTGGTATAGTGGTATAGTGGTATAGTGGTATAGTGGTATAGTGGTGTAGTGGTATGGTGGTGTAGTGGTGTAGTGGTGTAGTGGTATAGTGGTGTAGTGGTGTAGTGGTATGGTGGTGTAGAGGTATAGTGGTGTAGAGGTATAGTGGTGTAGAGGGTGTAGTGGTGTAGTGGTGTAGTGGTGTAGTGGTATAGTGGTGTAGAGGGTGTAGTGGTGTAGTGGTATAGTGGTATAGTGGTATAGTGGTATAGTGGTATAGTGGTATAATGGTATAGTGGTGTAGTGGTATAGTGGTGTAGTGGTATAATGGTATAGTGGTGTAGTGGTATAGTGGTGTAGTGGTATAGTGGTATAGTGGTGTAGTGGTATAGTGGTATAGTGGTATAGTGGTATAGTGGTGTAGTGGTGTAGTGGTATAGTGGTATAATGGTTTAGTGGTATAGTGGTGTAGTGGTGTAGTGGTATAGTGGTATAGTGGTGTAGTGGTGTAGTGGTGTAGTGGTGTAGTGGTGTAGAGGGTGTAGTCGTGTAGTGGTGTAGTGGTATAGTGGTGTAGAGGGTGTAGTGGTATAGTGGTATAGTGGTGTAGAGGGTGTAGTGGTGTAGTGGTATGGTGGTGTAGTGGTGTAGTGGTGTAGTGGTATAGTGGTGTAGAGGGTGTAGTCGTGTAGTGGTGTAGTGGTATAGTGGTGTAGAGGGTGTAGTGGTTTAGTGGTGTAGTGGTGTAGTGGTGTAGTGGTGTAGTGGTGTAGTGGTGTAGTGGTGTAGTGGTATAGTGGTCGTAGTGGTGTAGTGGTATAATGGTATAGTGGTGTAGTGGTATAGTGGTCGTAGTGGTGTAGTGGTATAGTGGTGTAGTGGTGTAGTGGTATAGTGGTGTAGTGGTGTAGTGGTATGGTGGTGTAGTGGTATGGTGGTGTAGTGGTGTAGTGGTGTAGTGGTGTAGTGGTATAGTGGTGTAGTGGTGTAGTGGTGTGGTGGTGTAGTGGTGTAGTGGTGTAGTGGTATGGTGGTGTAGTGGTGTAGTGGTATGGTGGTGTAGAGGTATAGTGGTGTAGAGGGTGTAGTGGTATAGTGGTGTAGTGGTGTAGTGGTGTAGTGGTATAGTGGTGTAGTGGTATAGTGGTGTAGTGGTGTAGTGGTATAGTGGTATAGTGGTATAGTGGTATAGTGGTATAGTGGTATGGTGGTGTAGTGGTATGGTGGTGTAGTGGTGTAGTGGTGTAGTGGTATAGTGGTGTAGAGGGTGTAGTGGTATAGTGGTGTAGTGGTGTAGTGGTGTAGTGGTGTAGTGGTGTAGTGGTATAGTGGTGTAGTGGTATAGTGGTATAGTGGTATAGTGGTATAGTGGTGTAGTGGTGTAGTGGTGTAGTGGTGTAGTGGTGTAGTGGTATAGTGGTATAGTGGTGTAGTGGTGTAGTGGTGTAGTGGTATAGTGGTATAGTGGTATAGTGGTATAGTGGTATAGTGGTATAGTGGTGTAGTGGTGTAGTGGTGTAGTGGTGTAGTGGTGTAGTGGTATGGTGGTGTAGTGGTGTAGTGGTGTAGTGGTGTAGTGGTATGGTGGTGTAGTGGTATGGTGGTGTAGTGGTATAGTGGTGTAGTGGTGTAGTGGTATGGTGGTGTAGTGGTGTAGTGGTGTAGTGGTGTAGTGGTGTAGTGGTGTAGTGGTATGGTGGTGTAGTGGTGTAGTGGTGTAGTGGTGTAGTGGTATGGTGGTGTAGTGGTATGGTGGTGTAGTGGTATAGTGGTGTAGTGGTGTAGTGGTATGGTGGTGTAGTGGTGTAGTGGTGTAGTGGTGTAGTGGTGTAGTGGTGTAGTGGTATGGTGGTGTAGTGGTGTAGTGGTGTAGTGGTGTAGTGGTGTAGTGGTGTAGTGGTGTAGTGGTATGGTGGTGTAGTGGTGTAGTTGTATAGTGGTATAGTGGTATAGTGGTGTAGTGGTGTAGTGGTGTAGTGGTGTAGTGGTGTAGTGGTGTAGTGGTATGGTGGTGTAGTGGTGTAGTGGTGTAGTGGTGTAGTGGTGTAGTGGTGTAGTGGTGTAGTGGTGTAGTGGTATGGTGGTGTAGTGGTGTAGTTGTATAGTGGTATAGTGGTATAGTGGTGTAGTTGTATAGTGGTATAGTGGTATAGTGGTGTAGTGGTGTAGTGGTATGGTGGTGTAGTGGTGTAGTGGTATGGTGGTGTAGTGGTGTAGTGGTGTAGTGGTATGGTGGTATAGTGGTGTAGTGGTGTGGTTTAACTCTGTTGCTCCCTGGTGTGTGTCTGTGTGTGTGCGTGTATATGTGTGTTGTGATTTCCGACCGTGCGTTGTGCTCTAGATTTGATGAGGATTAATGTTTAATCTAAAGCCTCCTATCCCCCGTCCCCTCCAGCCCCCCGTCCCCTCCTATCCCTCGTCCCCTCCATTCCCCCGTCATCTCCAGCCCCCACATTCCCCCACTCCCCTCCCATCCCCCCACATTCTCCCACATTCCCCCACGTCCCCTCCAGCCCCCCATTCCCCCCTCCCCCTCCCGTCCCCATCCTGTCTCCCTCCTCTCCCCCCTTCTCCTGTCCCCTTTCCCCTTCCTGTCCCCCCTCCCCATCCCCCTCCTCACCCCCATCCTGTCCTCCCTCCCCATCCTCACCACCATCCTGTCCCCATCCCCCTCCTCACCCCCATCCTGTCCCCGCTCCCCTTCCTGTCCCCGCTCCCCTTCCTGTCCCCCCTCCCCTTCCTGTCCCCCCTCCCCTTCCTGTCCCCCCCTCCCCATTCTGTCCCCCCTCCCCATTCTGTCCCCCCTCCCCATCCCCCTCCTCACCCTGCTTCTGTCCCCCCCTCCCCATTCTGTCCCCCCTCCCCTCCCCATCCCCCTCCTCACCACCATTCTGTCCCCCCCCATTCTGTCCCCCCCCCTTCCTGTCCCCCCTCCCCTTCCTGTCCCCCCTCCTCCTTCCTGTCCCCCCCCTCCCCTTCCTGTCCCCCCTCCTCCTTCCTGTCCCCCCCTCCCCATTCTGTCCCCCCTCCCCATTCTGTCCCCCCTCCCCATCCCCCTCCTCACCCTGCTTCTGTCCCCCCCTCCCCATTCTGTCCCCCCTCCCCTCCCCATCCCCCTCCTCACCACCATTCTGTCCCCCCCCATTCTGTCCCCCCCCCCCTTCCTGTCCCCCCTCCTCCTTCCTGTCCCCCCCCTCCCCTTCCTGTCCCCCCTCCCCCTTCCTGTCCCCCCTCCTCCTTCCTGTCCCCCCCCTCCCCTTCCTGTCCCCTCTCCCCATCCTGTCCCCCCTCCCCATCCTGCCCCCTCTCCCCTTCCTGTCCCCCCTCCCCATTCTGTCCCCCCTCCCCTTCCTGTCCCCTCTCCCCATCCTGTCCCCCCTCCCCCCGTGTAAGCTGATTACCAGTAGAGACCTGTAGACATGACTCGTGTAATGAGGGCTGCTCTGGCCCTGAGTGATATTGGGTAATGTCATGTGTGTGTGTGTAAATTCCACCACTCCCGTGCGTGTGCTTGTATCAAGATAATCCCCGGAGCTTTCCGATGATTATCGTCCAGGCAACAGAGTGATTCTAATTCCGTTGCGAAGGGCTTTTTGGAATATGATGACCTAGCAACATGACAGTTAGGCAACCTCAGAGTAGACTGAGTATTTTTTTAAATATATATATATATTTTACCTTTATTTAACCAGGTAGGCTAGTTGAGAACAAGTTCTCATTTGCAACTGCGAAGCACAGCAATTTGACACATACAACAACACAGAGTTACACATGGAATAAACAAAACATACAGTCAATAATACAGTAGAACAAAAGAAAACAAAAAGTCTAGATACAGTGAGTGTAAATGAGGTAAGTTAAGGAAATAAATAGGCCATGGTGGCGAAGTAATTACAATATAGCAATTAAACACTGGAATGGTAGATGTGTAGAAGATGAATGTGCAAGTAGAGACACTGGGGTGCAAAGGAGCAAGATAAATAAATAAATACAGTATGGGGATGAGGTAGATAGCCCATCTGTAAACAGCCCATCTATGTACAGGTTCAGTGATCTGTGAGCTGCTCTGACAGCTGGTGCTTAAAGCTAGTGAGGGAGATGTGAGTCTCCAGCTTCAGTGATTCTTGCAGTTCGTTCCAGTCATTGGCAGCAGAGAACTGGAAGGAAATGCGACCAAAGGAAGAATTGGCTTTGGGGGTGACCAGTGAGATATACCTGCTGGGGCGCGTGCTACGGGTGGGTGCTGCTATGGTGACCAGTGAGCTGAGATAAGGCGGGGCTTTACCTAGCAGAGACTTGTAGATAACCTGTAGCCAGTGGGTTTGGAGACGAGTATGAAGCGAGGGCCAACCAATGAGAGCGTACAGGTCGCAGTGGTGGGTAGTATATGGGGCTTTGGTGACAAAACGGATTGCACTGTGATAGACTGCATCCAATTTGTTGAGTAGGGTGTTGGAGGCTATTTTGTAAATGACATCACCGAAGTCGAGGATCGGTAGGATGGTCAGTTTTACGAGGGTATGTTTGGCAACATGAGTGAAGGATGCTTTGTTGCGAAATAGGAAGCCGATTCTAGATTTAACTTTGGATTGGAGATGTTTGATGTGAGTCTGGAAGGAGAGTTTACAGTCTAACCAGACACCTAAGTATTTGTAGTTGTCCACATATTCTAAGTCAGAACCGTCCAGAGTAGTGATGCTGGACGGGCGGGCAGGTGCTGGTAGCGATCGGTTGAAGAGCATGCATTTAGTTTTACTTGTATTTAAGAGCAGTTGGAGGCCACAGAAGGAGAGTTGTATGGCATTGAAGCTCGTCTGGAGGTTAGCTAACACAGTGTCCAAGGAAGGGCCAGAAGTATACAGAATGGTGTCGTCTGCGTAGAGGTGGATCAGAGACTTACCAGCAGCAAGAGCGACCTCATTGATGTATACAGAAAATAGTCGGCCCGAGAATTGAACCCTGTGGCACCCCCATAGAGACTGCCAGAGGTCCGGACAACAGGCCTTCCGATTTGACACACTGAACTCTATCAGAGAAGTAGTTGGTGAACCAGGTGAGGCAATCATTTGAGAAACCAAGGCTGTCGAGTCTGCCGATGAGGATGTGGTGATTGACAGAGTCGAAAGCCTTGGCCATGTCAATGAATACGGCTGCACAGTATTGTCTCTTATCGATGGCGGTTATGATATCGTTTAGGACCTTGAGCGTGGCTGAGGTGCACCCATGACCAGCTCTGAAACCAGATTGCATAGCGGGGAAGGTACTGTGGGTTTCGAAATGGTCGGTAATATGTTTGTTAACTTGGCTTTCGAAGACCTTAGAATGACAGGGTAGGATAGATATAGGTCTGTAGCAGTTTGGGTCTAGAGTGTCACCCACTTTGAAGAGGGGGATTACCGCGGCAGCTTTCCAATCTTTGGGAATCTCAAACAATACGAAGGAGAGGTTGAACAGGCTAGTAATAGGGGTTGCAACAATTTCGGCAGATAATTTTAGAAAGAGAGGGTCCAGATTGTCTAGCCCAGCTGATTTGTAGGGGTCCAGATTTTTCAGCTCTTTCAGAACATCAGCTATCTGGATTTGGGTGAAGGAGAAATGGTGGGGGCGGGTTGCTGTGGAGGGTGCCGGGCAGTTGACCGGCACCCTAGGGGTAGCCAGGTGGAAAGCATGGCCAGCCGTAGAGAAATGCTTATTGAAATTCTCAATTATAGTGGATTTATTATTGGTGACAGTGTTTCCTAGCCTTTCCTAGAGCAGTGGGCAGCTGGGAGGAGGTGTTGTTATTCTCCATGGATTTTACAGTGTCCGAGAACTTTTTTGCGTTAGTACTACAGGATGCACATTTCTGTTAGAAAAAGCTAGCCTTAGCTTTCCTAACTGCCTGTGTATATTTGTTCCTAACAACTATGACGAGGGCGATTCGATGCTAATGCAGAACGCCACATTATGTTTTTGTGCTGGTCAATGGCAGTCAGGTCTTGAGTTGTTGTTGTCGTACAATGTACGTTATTTATGTAAGTCCCTCTCTCGCTTCCCCCTTTCTGTCTCTCTCTCTCTCTCTCTCTTCCCCCTTTCTGTCTCTCTCTCTTTCTCTCTCTTCCCCCTTTCTGTCCCTCTCTCTCTCTGTCTCTCTCTCTCTCACTCTCTCTTACCCCCTTTCTCTCTCTCTCTCTCTCTCTCTCTCTCTCTTTCTCTCTCTCTATAGAGGAGCTTTTTAGGCTTCAGCTGCTTCTCCATCAGAGATCTACTCAGGACCAATGAGCCTCAGCTCTCCCTCAGCCTCAGGTAAAACTGACTTAACACTCACCTTTAGTCCGACTTACTCAAACATAACTTTAACACTCACATTAATTCTGACTTACTCAAACCTGAGTTCTTACCCGCCTTAAGCCTGACTTAAAACTGACTCATCTGAGCCCTGACCTGACACTAGAACCTCTACAACTCTCTCTCTCTCTCTCTCTATGTTCTCCATCCCATTTCCTTGCTCACCGTTGCCGGGATACCTTGACATAAAGGAGGAAGTGAGAGGGCACGAGCTCCTCCCCCAAACAGTTCCTCTTTACACAGAACCAAGTCATCATTACCAGTGAGAGAGTGTTCTCAACACTGCTACAGTTAACACTGGATCCTTGTTGATGGAGGTGCTTGTTGGTCGGTGCGTATCGGTCTGAATCTCCTTTCTCAGGTCTGCGGACGGAACGAGTGAGGTCGGGAAGGTGAAGCTGGGTCGTCTGCAGATGAGAGACATGGAAAACAGAGAGGGGGAGGACACCACTTCAGACATCCATGGACACAAGGTAGACAGAGGTCTGACTGTCTGTCTGTTTGACTGTCTGTCTGTTTGACTGACTGACTGTTTGACTGTCTGTCTGTCTGACTGTTTGACTGTCTGTATGTCTGACTGACTGTTTGACTGTCTGTCTGTCTGTCTGTCTGTCTGTCTGTCTGACTGACTGTTTGACTGTCTGTCTGTCTGACTGACTGTTTGACTGTCTGTCTGTCTGTCTGACTGTTTGACTGTCTGTCTGTCTCTCTGTCTGTCTGTCTGTCTGTCTGTCTGTCTGTGTCTGTCTGTCTGTCTGTCTGTTTGACTGTCTGACTGTCTGTCTGTCTGTCTGACTGTTTGACTGTCTGTCTGTTTGACTGACTGACTGTTTGACTGTCTGTCTGTCTGACTGTTTGACTGTCGGTCTGTCTGTCTGACTGTTTGACTGTCTGTCTGTCTGACTGTTTGACTGTCTGTCTGTCTGTCTGACTGTCTGTCTGTCTGACTGTCTGTCTGACTGACTGACTGTTTGACTGTCTGTCTGTCTGACTGACTGTTTGACTGTCTGTCTGTCTCTCTGACTGTTTGACTGTCTGTCTGTCTGACTGTCTGTCTGTCTCTCTGTCTGTCTGTTTGACTGTCTGACTGTCTGTCTGTCTGTTTGACTGTCTGTCTGTCTGTCTGTCTGACTGTCTGTCTGTCTGACTGTTTGACTGTCTGACTGTCTGTCTGTCTGTTTGACTGTCTGTCTGTCTGACTGTCTGTCTGACTCTCTGTCTGTCTGTCTGACTGTTTGA
>NC_048573.1:3363948-3366448 GCF_013265735.2 Oncorhynchus mykiss | reverse complement strand
GGGTGTTGACTAATGTGTTGGACAGGGTGTGGACTAATGTGTTTAGGACAGGGTTTGGACTAATGTGTTTAGGACAGGGTGTGGGCTCACGTTGTGTGTGTGTTTAGGACAGGGTGTGGGCTAACGTTGTGTGTGTGTTTAGGACAGGGTGTGGGCTAACGTTGTGTGTGTGTTTAGGACAGGGTGTGGGCTAACGTTGTGTGTGTGTTTAGGACAGGGTGTGGGCTAACGTTGTGTGTGTGTTTAGGACAGGGTGTGGGCTAACGTTGTGTGTGTGTTTAGGACAGGGTGTGGGCTAACGTTGTGTGTGTGTTTAGGACAGGGTGTGGGCTAACGTTGTGTGTGTGTTTAGGACAGGGTGTGGGCTAACGTTGTGTGTGTGTTTAGGACAGGGTGTGGGCTAACGTTGTGTGTTTAGGACAGGGTGTGGGCTAACATTGTGTGTTTAGGACAGGGTGTGGGCTAACGTTGTGTGTTTAGGACAGGGTGTGGGCTAACGTTGTGTGTGTGTTTAGGACAGGGTGTGGGCTAACGTTGTGTGTGTGTTTAGGACAGGGTGTGGGCTCACGTTGTGTGTGTGTGTGTGTTTAGGACAGGGTGTGGACTAATGTTGTGTGTTTAGGACAGGGTGTGGACTAACGTTGTGTGTGTGTTTAGGACAGGGTGTTGGCTAACGTTGTGTGTGTGTTTAGGACAGGGTGTGGACTAACGTTGTGTGTGTGTTTAGGACAGGGTGTGGGCTCACGTTGTGTGTGTGTGTGTGTTTAGGACAGGGTGTGGACTAATGTTGTGTGTTTAGGACAGGGTGTGGACTAACGTTGTGTATTTAGGACAGGGTGTGGGCTAACGTTGTGTGTTTAGGACAGGGTGTGGACTAACGTTGTGTGTGTGTTTAGGACAGGGTGTGGGCTAACGTTGTGTGTGTGTTTAGGACAGGGTGTGGGCTAACGTTGTGTGTGTGTTTAGGACAGGGTGTTGGCTAACGTTGTGTGTGTGTTTAGGACAGGGTGTGGACTAACGTTGTGTGTGTGTTTAGGACAGGGTGTGGGCTCACGTTGTGTGTGTGTGTGTGTGTGTGTCTAGGACAGGGTGTGGACTAATGTTGTGTGTTTAGGACAGGGTGTGGACTAACGTTGTGTGTTTAGGACAGGGTGTGGACTAACGTTGTGTGTGTGTTTAGGACAGGGTGTGGGCTAACGT
This sequence comes from Oncorhynchus mykiss, assembly GCF_013265735.2. Taxonomy (NCBI): domain Eukaryota; kingdom Metazoa; phylum Chordata; class Actinopteri; order Salmoniformes; family Salmonidae; genus Oncorhynchus; species Oncorhynchus mykiss. The sequence continues at coordinate 3,365,248 of NC_048573.1, read as the reverse complement.
TGTGTGTGTGTTTAGGACAGGGTGTGGACTAACGTTGTGTGTTTAGGACAGGGTGTGGGCTAACGTTGTGTGTTTAGGACAGGGTGTGGACTAACGTTGTGTGTTTAGGACAGGGTGTGGACTAACGTTGTGTGTTTTGGACAGGGTGTGGGCTAACGTTGTGTGTTTAGGACAGGGTGTGGACTAACGTTGTGTGTGTGTTTAGGACAGGGTGTGGACTAACGTTGTGTGTTTAGGACAGGGTGTGGGCTAACGTTGTGTGTTTAGGACAGGGTGTGGACTAACGTTGTGTGTTTAGGACAGGGTGTGGGCTAACGTTGTGTGTTTAGGACAGGGTGTGGACTAACATTGTGTGTTTAGGACAGGGTGTGGACTAACGTTGTGTGTGTGTTTAGGACAGGGTGTGGGCTAACGTTGTGTGTGTGTTTAGGACAGGGTGTGGGCTCACGTTGTGTGTGTGTGCGGTGTGTTTAGGACAGGGTGTGGACTAACGTTGTGTGTTTAGGACAGGGTGTGGACTAATGTTGTGTGTTTAGTACAGGGTGTGGACTAACGTTGTGTATTTAGGACAGGGTGTGGGCTAACGTTGTGTGTGTTTAGGACAGGGTGTGGGCTAATGTTGTGTGTGTTTAGGACAGGGTGTGGGCTAACGTTGTGTGTTTAGGACAGGGTGTGGGCTAACGTTGTGTGTGTGTTTAGGACAGGGTGTGGGCTAACGTTCTGTGTGTTTAGGACAGGGTGTTGGCTAACGTTGCTATGAGTCTGAACTGCATCATCGCCATGGTGGACCGGCTACAGGAGAGGGAGCACAGGAAACAGGAAGTGACCTCACAGACACAGAATGATGTCACCACCACCTCACAGAACACTGGTACGGACCTAAACAGTAGCAATACTTCAGAAATACCTCCTTTCTTCCTTGGTTCCTACATCCTTCCTTCCTTGGTTCCTACATCCTTCCTTCCTTGGTTCCTACATCCTTCCTTCCTTGGTTCCTACATCCTTCCTTCCTTGGTTCCTACATCCTTCCTTCCTTGGTTCCTACATCCTTCCTTCCTTGGTTCCTACATCCTTCCTTCCTTGGTTCCTACATCCTTTCTTCCTTGGTTCCTACATCCTTCCTACCTTGGTTCCTACATCCTTCCTTCCTTGGTTCCTACATCCTTCCTACCTTGGTTCCTACATCCTTCCTTCCTTGGTTCCTACATCGTTCCTTCCTTCCTTGGTTCCTACATCCTTCCTTCCTTGGTTCCTACATCCTTTCTTCCTTGGGTCCTACATCCTTCCTACCTTGGTTCCT
>NC_048573.1:3253948-3353948 GCF_013265735.2 Oncorhynchus mykiss | reverse complement strand
TAAGTATTTCTGATACTTCAACCTTTAAGTAGTACTGATACTTCAGCTTTTAAGTAGTTCTGATACTTCAACCTTTAAGTAGTTCTGATACTTCAACCTTTACGTAGTTCTGATACTTCAACCTTTAAGTAGTTCTGATACTTCAACCTTTAAGTAGTACTGATACTTCAACCTTTAAGTAGTTCTGATACTTCAACCTTTAAGTAGTACTGATACTTCAACCTTTAAGTAGTTCTGATACTTCAACCTTTAAGTAGTACTGATACTTCAGCCTTTAAGTAGTACTGATACTTCAACCTTTAAGTAGTACTGATACTTCAACCTTTAAGTAGTTCTGATACTTCAACCTTTAAGTAGTACTGATACTTCAACCTTTAAGTAGTTCTGATACTTCAACCTTTAAGTAGTACTGATACTTCAACCTTTAAGTAGTTCTGATACTTCAACCTTTAAGTAGTTCTGATACTTCAACCTTTAAGTAGTTCTGATACTTCAACCTTTAAGTAGTACTGATACTTCAACCTTTAAGTAGTTCTGATACTGCAACCTTTAAGTAGTTCTGATACTTCAACCTTTAAGTAGTTCTGATACTTCAACCTTTAAGTAGTACTGATACTTCAACCTTTAAGTAGTTCTGATACGTCAACCTTTAAGTAGTACTGATACTTCAACCTTTAAGTAGTTCTGATACTTCAACCTTTAAGTAGTACTGATACTTCAACCTTTAAGTAGTTCTGATACTTCAACCTTTAAGTAGTACTGATACTTCAACCTTTAAGTAGTACTGATACTTCAACCTTTAAGTAGTTCTGATACTTCAACCTTTAAGTAGTACTGATACTTCAGCTTTTACAGATGACTGCTGAAAGAATTTGGATCTCAGCTGTCTCCCTCTCTCTTATCTCCCTCTTCCTCCTCTCGCTCTCCCCCCTGTCCCTCCCTCCCTCCCTCTCTCTTATCTCCCTCTTCCTCCTCTCGCTCTCCCCCCTGTCACTCCCTCCCTCCCTCTCTCTTATCTCCCTCTTCCTCCTCTCACTCTCCCCCCTGTCACTCCCTCCCTCCCTCTCTCTTATCTCCCTCTTCCTCCTCTCGCTCTCCCCCCTGTCACTCCCTCCCTCCCTCTCTCTTATCTCCCTCTTCCTCCTCTCACTCTCCCCCCTGTCACTCCCTCCCTCCCTCTCTCTTATCTCCCTCTTCCTCCTCTCGCTCTCCCCCCTGTCCCTCCCTCCCTCCCTCTCTCTTATCTCCCTCTTCCTCCTCTCGCTCTCCCCCCTGTCCCTCCCTCCCTCCCTCTCTCTTATCTCCCTCTTCCTCCTCTCGCTCTCCCCCCCCCCTCCCTGCCCCCCCCCCCCCCCTCCCTCCCTCCCTCCCTTCCAGCCCTGCCCTGGTCCCGGTCCCCGTTAGCTGTGGAGGACTTGTTGTGTTCTCTGGAGCAGTCTTTGGAGATGAAGAAGAGGAAGAACGTCGAGGTCCTGTGGCTCGCTGCCTCCGTAAGATAACCTCTGACCTTTAATCTTTGACTTCATATCTTAGCTGAAGGAGTGCAAAGGTCTGACTCTCTCTATCTCTGTCTCTCTGTCTCTCTGTCTCTCCCTCTCTGTCTGCCTCTCTCTCTCTCTCTCTCTCTCGCTCTGTCTCTCTGTCTCTCTGTCTCTGTCTCTCTCTCTCTCTCTCTCTCTCTCTCTGTCTCTCTGTCTCTCTGTCTCTCTGTCTCTCCCTCTCTGTCTGCCTCTCTCTCTCTCTCTCTCTCTCTCTCTCTGTCTCTCTCTCTCTCTCTCTGTCTCTCTCTCTCTCTCTCTCTCTCTGTCTCTCTGTATCTCTGTCTCTCCCTCTCCCTCTCTGTCTGCCTCTCTCTCTCTCTCTCTCTCTGTCTCTCTGTATCTCTGTCTCTCCCTCTCTCTCCCTCTTTCTCTCTCTCTGTCTCTCGCTCTCTCTCTCTTTCCCTCTCTCTCTCTCTAGGTGTGTAGGAGGTTGAATGGTGTCAGGTTGACCAGCTGTAAAAGTGCCAAAGACAGGACCTCCATGTCTGTGACTTTAGAACAGTGTATGTTGCTAAGAGACGAACACACACTCAGCAAGGAGCACTTTAACAGAGCACTGGACTGCATGAGGAGGTAGGGGCATAAGGATGTGTGTGTGTGTGTGTGTGTCTCCTCCTCCCTGCTCCTCTCCTCCCTGCTCCTCTCCTCCCCCCTCCTCTCCTCTCCTCCCCCCTCCTCTCCTCCCCCCTCCTCTCCTCTCCTCCCCGCTCCTCCCCCCTCCTCTCCTCTCCTCCCCCCTCCTCTCCTCCCCCCTCCTCTCCTCCCAGCTCCTCTCCTCCCCCCTCCTCTCCTCCCCCCTCCTCTCCTCCCCTCCCCTCTCCTCTCCTCCCCCCTCCTCTCCTCCCCTCTCCTTTCCTCCCCGCTCCTCTCCTCCCCGCTCCTCTCCTCCCCCCTCCTCTCCTCCCCGCTCCTCTCCTCCCCCCTCCTCTCCTCCCCCTCCTCTCTTCTCCTCCTCCTCTCCTCCCCCCTCCTCTCCTCCCCCCTCCTCTCTTCTCCTCCCCGCTCCTCTCCTCCCCCCTCCTCTCCTCCCCGCTCCTCTCCTCCCCCCTCCTCTCCTCCCCCCTCCTCTCTTCTCCTCCTCCTCTCCTCCCCCCTCCTCTCCTCCCCGCTCCTCTCCTCCCCCCTCCTCTCCTCCCCGCTCCTCTCCTCCCCCCTCCTCTCCTCCCCCTCCTCTCTTCTCCTCCTCCTCTCCTCCCCCCTCCTCTCCTCCCCACTCCTCTCCTCTCCTTCCCCTCCTCTCCTCTCCTCCCCGCTCCTCTCCTCCCCGCTCCTCTCCTCTCCTCCCCGCTCCTCTCCTCCCCGCTCCTATCCTTCCCCCTCCTCTCCTCCCCGCTCCTCTCCTCCCCCCTCCTCTCCTCCCCGCTCCTCTCCTCCCCTCTCCTCTCCTCCCCGCTCCTCTCCTCCCCCCTCCTCTCCTCCCCCCTCCTCTCCTCTCCTTTTTAATTTGTAGTTTCAGTCAGGTTCTTTCAGACCAAACTGCTTTACTGACTGGCTTTCTGTTTTAGTTTCTCTCCATCTAACCTCTCTTCTTCTCTCCATCTAACCTCTCTTCTTCTCTCCATCTAACCTCTCTTCTTCTCTCCATCTAACCTCTCTTCTTCTCTCCATCTAACCTCTCTTCTTCTCTCCATCTAACCTCTCTTCTTCTCTCCATCTAACCTCTCTTCTTCTCTCCATCTAACCTCTCTTCTTCTCTCCATCTAACCTCTCTTCTTCTCTCCATCTAACCTCTCTTCTTCCCTCCATCTAACCTCTCTTCTTCTCTCCATCTAACCTCTCTTCTTCTCTCCATCTAACCTCTCTTCTTCTCTCCATCTAACCTCTCTTCTTCTCTCCATCTAACCTCTCTTCTTCTCTCCATCTAACCTCTCTTCTTCTCTCCATCTAACCTCTCTTCTTCTCTCCATATAACCTCTCTTCTTCTCTCCATCTAACCTCTCTTCTTCTCTCCATCTAACCTCTCTTCTTCTCTCCATCTAACCTCTCTTCGTCTCTCCATCTAACCTCTCTTCTTCTCTCCATCTAACCTCTCTTTTTCCCTCCATCAACCTCTCTTCTTCTCTCCATCTAACCTCTCTTCTTCTCTCCATCTAACCTCTCTTCTTCTCTCCATCTAACCTCTCTTCGTCTCTCCATCTAACCTCTCTTCGTCTCTCCATCTAACCTCTCTTCTTCTCTCCATCTAACCTCTCTTTTTCCCTCCATCAACCTCTCTTCTTCTCTCCATCTAACCTCTCTTCTTCTCTCCATCTAACCTCTCTTCTTCTCTCCATCTAACCTCTCTTCTTCTCTCCATCTAACCTCTCTTCTTCTCTCCATCTAACCTCTCTTCTTCTCTCCATCTAACCTCTCTTCTTCTCTCCATCTAACCTCTCTTCTTCTCTCCATCTAACCTCTCTTCGTCTCTCCATCTAACCTCTCTTCTTCTCTCCATCTAACCTCTCTTTTTCCCTCCATCAACCTCTCTTCTTCTCTCCATCTAACCTCTCTTCTTCTCTCCATCTAACCTCTCTTCTTCTCTCCATCTAACCTCTCTTCGTCTCTCCATCTAACCTCTCTTCGTCTCTCCATCTAACCTCTCTTCTTCTCTCCATCTAACCTCTCTTCTTCCCTCCATCAACCTCTCTTCTTCTCTCCATCTAACCTCTCTTATTCTCTCCATCTAACCTCTCTTCTTCTCTCCATCTAACCTCTCTTCTTTTCTCCTTTCTTTATCTGCTCCCTCTTCTTCTCTTATCCTCTCTCGTTGCTTCTTCTTCTTCTTCTTCTCCCCCCCACTTCTCATCCCTGATTTCCCCCTCCCCCAGCTCTCGTCTCCAGCAGGGCCAGATAGTGGGTTGTTGGGACCCAGAGAGAGGAGCTGGGTCGTGGTCTGGGTTTAAGGGGGAGCAGAAGACTCCAGCAGCACCTGGCAGACACTTCTATCCGGTAGCTCTCCTCCTGGTCACCTCACATCTGTTAGTGGTCTGGCTCATACTGAGTATGGTAGTTGTAACTGGGAAATAGAAAATGGTAGTTCTTTCTAAAAAAAACTCAGTTAAGAACAAATTCTTATTTACAATGACGGCCTACCGGGGAACAGTGGGGTTAACTGCCTTGTTCAGGGGGCAGAACGACTTGTCAGCTCGATCCAGCAACCTTTCGGTTAATGGCCCAACACTCTAACCACTAGGCTACCTGCCGGTTCTAATGGGGAAATGCCAATCAAATACAATTATTGCAAAACCAATAAATACATATACAATGGTACCACTTCCAGAGTTCTCCTTTTTCTGCTTTCTACTCTCTCTCTCTGTTTTCTACTCTCTCTCTCTGCTTTCTACTCTCTCTCTCTCTCTCTGCTTTCTACTCTCTCTCTCTCTCTCTCTCTCTGCTTTCTACTCTCTCTCTCTCTCTCTCTCTCTCTCTCTGCTTTCTACTCTCTCTCTCTCTGCTTTCTACTCTCTCTCTCTCTCTGTTTTCTACTCTCTCTCTCTCTGTTTTCTACTCTCTCTCTCTCTGTTTTCTACTCTCTCTCTCTCTCTCTCTGCTTTCTACTCTCTCTCTCTCTGCTTTCTACTCTCTCTCTCTGCTTTCTACTCTCTCTCTCTCTGCTTTCTACTCTCTCTCTCTCTCTCTCTCTCTGCTTTCTACTCTCTCTCTCTCTCTCTGCTTTCTACTCTCTCTCCCTCTCTCTCTCTCTCTCTCTGCTTTCTACTCTCTCTCTCTCTCTCTCTCTCTCTCTCTCTCTCTCTCTCTCTCTCTGCTTTCTACTCTCTCTGTTTTCTACTCTCTCTCTCTGCTTTCTACTCTCTCTCTCTGTTTTCTACTCTCTCTCTCTGTTTTCTACTCTCTCTCTCTGTTTTCTACTCTCTCTCTCTCTGTTTTCTACTCTCTCTCTCTCTCTCTGCTTTCTACTCTCTCTGTTTTCTACTCTCTCTCTCTGCTTTCTACTCTCTCTCTCTGTTTTCTACTCTCTCTCTCTGCTTTCTACTCTCTCTCTCTGCTTTCTACTCTCTCTCTCTGTTTTCTACTCTCTCTCTCTCTGTTTTCTACTCTCTCTCTCTCTGTTTTCTACTCTCTCTCTCTCTCTCTCTCTCTGCTTTCTACTCTCTCTCTCTGCTTTCTACTCTCTCTCTCTCTCTCTCTCTGCTTTCTACTCTCTCTCTCTGCTTTCTACTCTCTCTCTCTGTTTTCTACTCTCTCTCTCTGCTTTCTACTCTCTCTCTCTCTGCTTTCTACTCTCTCTCTCTGTTTTCCACTCTCTCTCTCTGCTTTCTACTCTCTCTCTCTGCTTTCTACTCTCTCTCTCTGTTTTCTACTCTCTCTCTCTCTGTTTTCTACTCTCTCTCTCTGTTTTCTACTCTCTCTCTCTCTGTTTTCTACTCGCTCTCTCTGCTTTCTACTCTCTCTCTCTGTTTTCTACTCTCTCTCTCTGCTTTCTACTCTCTCTCTCTGCTTTCTACTCTCTCTCTCTGTTTTCTACTCTCTCTCTCTCTCTGTTTTCTACTCTCTCTCTCTCTGTTTTCTACTCTCTCTCTGCTTTCTACTCTCTCTCTGCTTTCTACTCTCTCTCTCTGCTTTCTACTCTCTCTCTCTGTTTTCTACTCTCTCTCTCTGTTTTCTACTCTCTCTCTCTGTTTTCTACTCTCTCTCTCTCTGTTTTCTACTCTCTCTCTCTGCTTTCTACTCTCTCTCTGCTTTCTACTCTCTCTCTCTGCTTTCTACTCTCTCTCTCTGTTTTCTACTCTCTCTCTCTGTTTTCTACTCTCTCTCTCTGTTTTCTACTCTCTCTCTCTGTTTTCTACTCTCTCTCTCTCTCTCTCTGCTTTCTACTCTCTCTCTGCTTTCTACTCTCTCTCTGCTTTCTACTCTCTCTCTCTGCTTTCTACTCTCTCTCTCTGTTTTCTACTCTCTCTCTCTGTTTTCTACTCTCTCTCTGTTTTCTACTCTCTCTCTCTCTGTTTTCTACTCTCTCTCTCTCTGTTTTCTACTCTCTCTCTCTGTTTTCTACTCTCTCTCTCTGCTTTCTACTCTCTCTCTCTGTTTTCTACTCTCTCTCTCTGCTTTCTACTCTCTCACACTGTGTGTGGTTGTGTACATGTGTGTGTGGTTGTGTACATGTGTGTGTGGTTGTGTACATGTGTGTGTGGTTGTGTACATGTGTGTGTGGTTGTGTACATGTGTGTGTGGTTGTGTACATGTGTGTGTGGTTGTGTACATGTGTGTGTGGTTGTGTACATGTGTGTGTGGTTGTGTACATGTGTGTGTGGTTGTGTACATGTATGTGTGGTTGTGTACATGTGTGTGTGGTTGTGTACATGTGTGTGTGGTTGTGTACATGTGTGTGTGGTTGTGTACATGTGTGTGTGGTTGTGTACATGTGTGTGTGGTTGTGTACATGTGTGTGTGGTTGTGTACATGTATGTGTGGTTGTGTTCATGTATGTGTGGTTGTGTACATGTATGTGTTATCGCTTGGTCCTCTACTTTCAGCCCCGACAGTGATGCACATCAACTATGAAAGTCTTTGTGTTTCATCCCCTGAAATCAATTGTTCCATTCATTCATCCTGTCGTGTGTGTGCGCGTGTGTGTGTGTGTGTGTGTGCGTGCGTGCGTGCGTGTGTGTGTGTGTGTGTGTGTGTGCACACATCTCTAGGGAGGGCTGTAGAATGGAGAACGTTGAGAAGAACATCAGAAGCAGGAAGTATGCTTTCAACAGCATCCAGCTGAAGACCTTCCCTAAACCCTACCGCCCTCCGGAGGGCACCTACGGGAAAGTAGACACTTAGGAGGAGGACGAGAGAGAAGGGGTGGAATGATTGAGGGATGAATGAAGGATGGATGGAGAACTATAGAGGGATAGAAGGATGAAGAGACTGGAAAATAGACACTTAGAAGGAGGACGAGAGAGAAGGGGTGGAATGATTGAGGGATGAATGAAGAACGGATGGATGGAGAACTATAGAGGGATAGAAGGATGAAGAGACTGGAAAATAGACATTTAGGAGGAGGACGAGAGAGAAGGGGTGGAATGATTGAGGGATGAATGAAGGATGGATGGAGAACTATAGAGGGATAGAAGGATGAAGAGACTGGAAAATAGACATTTAGGATAACATGGAGGGAAGTGTTGTATGTTTAATTCTGTAAATATTGAGTTTGACAAAATAATGAAACACATTTTTAAAAGCTCAAGTGTTTTCACATGAAGTAATTTTATTTTATAGTAGCCTACTATATCTAGTTAGGAAGCGAGGAAGTCCATATGATGGTGCAACAACACGTTCCGACCACTAGATGGCGCTACTCGTGTAGCTCAGCCAATACCGCCTGAAACTCTGTCTCCCTCCAGCAGGTGGCGTTTTTTCATTGTGTCAATGAATAGTGGACTATTGTCAACAAAAGACATGAATGGCTTATTTGCTAAGTGATGTTTATTTGATTGAACAGAAGTTTGGGTAATACTTAAGTTGTTATGAAATCTACTGATATAAGTAGGGACAACGTGACATCCCGGCTACTTCGAGGAAAAAAAACATATAAAAATTGTGTAATAAAAGTCTACCATCACACATTCACATTTTGTTGTATTAAAGATAGATATAGATTATAGGTTAGATTAGATATATTTAGAATAGTTTTCATTAGTAATGTTTTGATCGACACCAAACTACTCTATAATGTCAAAGTGAAAAGAAAATTCTACAAATTGTTACAAATGAATAAAAAATGTTACGAAAAATATTGTTGTTGCTGTTGTATTCACTCCCCCCTTTTTTGTTTAGGCAAGACTAAATGAGTCAAAGAAGACTAAATGAGTCAAAGAAGACTAAATGAGTCAAAGAAGACTAAATGAGTCAGAGACTAAATGAGTCAGAGACTAAATGAGTCAAAGAAGACTAAATGAGTCAAAGATGACTAAATGAGTCAGAGACTAAATGAGTCAACGAAGACTAAATGAGTCAAAGAAGACTAAATGAGTCAGAGACTAAATGAGTCAAAGAAGACTAAATGAGTCAAAGACTAAATGAGTCAGATAAGACTAAATGAGTCAAAGAAGACTAAATGAGTCAAAGAAGACTAAATGAGTCAAAGAAGACTAAATGAGTCAAAGACTAAATGAGTCAAAGAAGACTAAATGAGTCAAAGACTAAATGAGTCAAAGACTAAATGAGTCAAAGAAGACTAAATGAGTCAAAGAAGACTAAATGAGTCAAAGACTAAATGAGTCAAAGAAGACTAAATGAGTCAAAGAATACTAAATGAGTCAGATAAGACTAAATGAGTCAACGAAGACTAAATGAGTCAACGAAGACTAAATGAGTCAGATAAGACTAAATGAGTCAAAGAAGACTAAATGAGTCAAAGAAGACTAAATGAGTCAAATATTTTGTTTAGGCAAGCCTAAATGAGTTCAGAAGTCAAATAAGTTACCTCATCAGGGGTTGCCATGACAACCTCTTCCTCTGACCCCCCCCCCCCCCCCCTCCCCCACACATACATCTGTTAGGATCCCTCAGCCCAAGTATTTGAATTTCAAGCACAGATTCCAACTACAAAGACCTCTCCCCCCCCCCACCCCCCCCCTCTCGAAAGCCTCATAAAAGAAGGGCAGTGATTGGTCGACGGGTAACAATAACAAATCAGACTCTTGAATTATCTCTTTTGAGCATGGTGCTGTATTCAACCGCCCAGACATATCAAAGATGCAGTCATCCTTGAGCTGCAGCGCAGGAAGGAAACTGCTTAGGAAAGTCACCATGAGGCCATTTGGTGATTTCAGAACGGGAATGGGTAATGGGAGAAAACTAAGGAACTAAGTGTAACTAACTAACTAAAACTAAGGAATACTAACCTATACTAACCTAAATGACAGAGTGAAAAGAATACAATTGTACAGAATTAACATATTCCAACACATGCATATGTATGTATTCAGGGGAGGGCAGGCCCACAACAATGGCCGGAGTTGAATGGAACAGCGCTTCACCTTAGTGACTGTTCCCTCTGCTCTATGACAACAAGGCGCTAAAAGTAATATTGAAAAAATATAACTGCAAAGAAATATACTTTTTGGGGCATGAATACAAAGCCTTCTGTTTGGGACAAGTCCAACAGAACACTGAGTAAGCTGCCTCTTTTTCTTCAAGTATGGCGGTGGCTGCATCATGTTATGGGTATGCTGGGGAGTTTTTCAAGATGAAAAGAGATGGGATGGAGCTAAGCACAGGCAAAATCTGGGAGTGGGGGAGTCGAATACTTCTCTAAGCAAGGTATATTACGATTTTATATATATATATTTTTTTTAAGTTTGAATTTTTGACAATGACAATTAAATACTTTTTTAATCCCACTTTTTAACACCATAAAATGTGAAGAAATCCAAAGTGTGGATTTTCTATATGGAATGTTGCCCTCTTTCTGTCCAGACAGCATCAGACACATCGTACAGTAAGACAGAGGGGGACTGTTCAAATCAAACGTTTTGTCACATGCGCCGAATACAACAGTGACATGCTGAAATAATTCAAGAGCAGCAGTAAAATAACAATAGTGAGACTATTTACAGGGTATTACGGTACAGAGTCAATGTGGAGGCTATATACAGGGTATTACGGTACATTGTCAATGTGGAGGCTATATACAGGGGGTACCGGTACAGAGTCAATGTGGAGGCTATATACAGAGGGTACCGGTACAGAGTCAATGTGGAGGCTATATACAGGGTATTACGGTACAGAGTCAATGTGGAGGCTATATACAGGGTATTACGGTACATTGTCAATGTGGAGGCTATATACAGGGGGTACCGGTACAGAGTCAATGTGGAGGCTATATACAGAGGGTACTGGTACAGAGTCAATGTGGAGGCTATATACAGGGTATTACGATACAGAGTCAATGTGGAGGCTATATTCCAGGGGGTACCGGTACAGAGTCAATGTGGAGGCTATATACAGGGGGTACTGGTACAGAGTCAATGTGGAGGCTATATACAGGGGGTACCAGTAGAGAGTTAATGTGGAGGCTATATACATGGGGTACTGGTACAGAGTCAATGTGGAGGCTATATACAGGGGGTACCGGTACAGAGTCAATGTGGAGGCTATATACAGAGGGTACTGGTACAGAGTCAATGTGGAGGCTATATACAGGGGGTACTGGTACAGAGTCAATGTGGAGACTATATACAGGGGGTACTGGTACAGAGTCAATGTGGAGACTATATACAGGGTATTACGGTACAGAGTCAATGTGGAGGCTATATACAGGGTATTACGGTACAGAGTCAATGTGGAGGCTATATACAGGGGGTACCGGTACAGAGTCAATGTGGAGGCTATATACAGAGGGTACTGGTACAGAGTCAATGTGGAGGCTATATACAGGGGGTACCGGTACAGAGTCAATGTGGAGGCTATATACAGGGGGTACCAGTAGAGAGTCAATGTGGAGGCTATATACAGGGGGTACCGGTACAGAGTCAATGTGGAGGCTATATACAGGGAGTACCAGTAGAGAGTTAATGTGGAGGCTATATACAGGGTGTTACGGTACAGAGTCAATGTGGAGACTATATACAGGGTATTACGGTACAGAGTCAATGTGGAGGCTATATACAGGGTATTACAGTACAGAGTCAATGTGGAGGCTATATACAGGGTATTACGGTACAGAGTCAATGTGGAGGCTATATACAGGGGGTACCGGTACAGAGTCAATGTGGAGGCTATATACAGGGGGTACCAGTAGAGAGTCAATGTGGAGGCTATATACAGGGGGTACCGGTACAGAGTCAATGTGGAGGCTATATACAGAGGGTACTGGTACAGAGTCAATGTGGAGGCTATATACAGGGGGTACTGGTACAGAGTCAATGTGGAGACTATATACAGGGGGTACTGGTACAGAGTCAATGTGGAGACTATATACAGGGTATTACGGTACAGAGTCAATGTGGAGGCTATATACAGGGTATTACGGTACAGAGTCAATGTGGAGGCTATATACAGGGGGTACCGATACAGAGTCAATGTGGAGGCTATATACAGAGGGTACTGGTACAGAGTCAATGTGGAGGCTATATACAGGGGGTACCGGTACAGAGTCAATGTGGAGGCTATATACAGGGGGTACCAGTAGAGAGTCAATGTGGAGGCTATATACAGGGGGTACCGGTACAGAGTCAATGTGGAGGCTATATACAGGGAGTACCAGTAGAGAGTTAATGTGGAGGCTATATACAGGGTGTTACGGTACAGAGTCAATGTGGAGACTATATACAGGGTATTACGGTACAGAGTCAATGTGGAGGCTATATACAGGGTATTACAGTACAGAGTCAATGTGGAGGCTATATACAGGGTATTACGGTACAGAGTCAATGTGGAGGCTATATACAGGGGGTACCGGTACAGAGTCAATGTGGAGGCTATATACAGGGGGTACCAGTAGAGAGTCAATGTGGAGGCTATATACAGGGGGTACCGGTACAGAGTCAATGTGGAGGCTATATACAGGGGGTACCAGTAGAGAGTTAATGTGGAGGCTATATACAGGGTGTTACGGTACAGAGTCAATGTGGAGACTATATACAGGGTATTACGGTACAGAGTCAATATGGAGGCTATATACAGGGGGTACCGGTACAGAGTCGATGTGGAGGCTATATACAGGGTATTACGGTACAGAGTCAATGTGGAGGCTATATACAGGGTATTACGGTACAGAGTCAATGTGGAGGCTATATACAGGGTATTACGGTACAGAGTCAATGTGGAGGCTATATACAGGGTATTACGGTACAGAGTCAATGTGGAGGCTATATACAGGGGGTACTGGTACAGAGTCAATGTGGAGGCTATATACAGGGGGTACTGGTACAGAGTCAATGTGGAGACTATATACAGGGTATTACGGTACAGAGTCAATGTGGAGGCTATATACAGGGGGTACTGGTACAGAGTCAATGTGGAGACTATATACAGGGTATTACGGTACAGAGTCAATGTGGAGGCTATATACAGGGTATTACGGTACAGAGTCAATGTGGAGGCTATATACAGGGGGTACTGGTACAGAGTCAATGTGGAGGCTATATACAGGGTATTACGGTACAGAGTCAATGTGGAGGCTATATACAGGGTATTACGGTACAGAGTCAATGTGGAGGCTATATACAGGGTATTACGGTACAGAGTCAATGTGGAGGCTATATACAGGGTATTACGGTACAGAGTCAATGTGACTATGCATAGATTATAAACAGCGTAACAGAGGAGTCTGGGTAGCCCTTTGATTAGCTGTTCATGAGTTTTATGGCTTGGGAGGTAGAAGCTGTTAGGGGAGCCTCTTGGACCGAAGACTTGGCGCTCCGGTACCCCTTGCCGTGCGGTAGCAGAGAGAACAGTCTCTGAATTGGGTGGAATACACGTATGCTTTCTCCAATGAGATGCAGTAGTTTCAGCCATTGGTAAATTGAAGGAAAGTTGGCGGGGTGTTTGGATGCTGGAATTTTTTCGGATGAACGTGCTAAGTGAACCTACATTTTGAATGGATTTTTTGTTGTTGTTGACAATCAGTTTTTTTTACACTAGTTGTGTTGATGGGACATTAACAGGTAATACAGTTAGTTAGTTACATTACGTTTCTTTACCAGGGACGTCTCTCTGGACATTTCTGTTCTGTTCTAAATCTGTATAGAGATGGTTTCCACTCTAGCTTCCTGCAGATAATCTGGGCGTAGGGTTCACCCGGAGATGGTTTGAGCTGACAAAATGAGTTAAAGACTCAAGAATGTGTTTTACCAGAGATAGTTTAGGAGTAGAACAATACCCTCACTGTCTCTAAATCATCCTTGCATCTGGAAAAACTAAACCAGGGTGGGGTTAAGACAACGACCCAACGTGCAGATAACGACAGGATGAACCCAGAGTGGATTATGATGCTCCTTGGATTGCATGGGAGGGGGGAGGGGGGGGGTTGAACCAACCATGACTGAGCATTGTTAGTGTCAGCCATATTTAGGACTCTGCATTTGTGTCTCAGGTTAGGTTACTCAGTCCAACACTCAAGGTCGACTAGCCTCATTGTTGCAATATTTAATCGATATGAAATAAAGATGATGGTTTGAAGAAATGATCTCTGTCAGTACTGACATGTCTACAACACCATCCATTAAGATTACAAGATTAAACTAAATTAAACTGTACTCTTTCCCTAGCGTGTTAGTATGTAGATCTTTGTCAGTTGTCTTGATCCATTCTATCTTGGGGCAGCGGGCTCCTAAACCAGGTATGTAGATGACTCTAATGCACTGGAAGATCTCTCGCAGCTGCCAACTGGGATATCCTGCAGTTCTCTTGCTTCTTCTTCTTCGTTGGGGTTTATCGGCGGTTGGCATCCAACGTTAGGCTGCATTACCGCCACCTACTGTACTGGAGTGTGGGCCAGAGATGGAGAAACTAAATCCTACCTACCAGCCCCGTTGCTCTTAAAAATAGATCATAAAATATCTGAGGCTTTATCTAATTATGTTCTAATCAATATAATCTTTACACTAATTTTCTGTATCCCTAGTAAATATACTCTTTAAACTCATTTCCTGTATCCCCTTCTCCCTCAGACTAGATCTCATCCTCTCTCGTTCCCTCCAATAATGTCCACACTGTATCAGTACATGCTCCACGTTCTCTGTTTCCTGGCAATATTCACACTTTCCTGTTGGATGCTTTTCTATCACAAGTAGGGTCTTATTCAACAGGCTGTGTCCCACCCTTAATCTTGTAAAAAAAATTGCCTCCTCTCTTCTGTGCCTTCCTGCCGTTCTCCCCTCCACAACTTTACCCTGTACTTGAAATAAATGCCTGCCCTTAGTTTCTCTATTTCACTGCTCCTGTCATTTATCCACCGTCACTGTCCATAATCAGGCCTTTTGCCTCTGCTTTGCTCATTGAAACATCAACATCACCCACTACTTAGTGCTTGTTTAGCCAGTACATCAACATCACCCACTACTTAGTGCGTGTTTAGCCAGTACATCAACATCACCCACTACTTAGTGCTTGTTTAGCCAGTACATCAACATCCCCACTACTTAGTGCTTGTTTAGCCAGTACATCAACATCCCCACTACTTAGTGCTTGTTTAGCCAGTACAACTGCCTCATTCCCCTCCACTCTTACATGAGCTGGGACCAATGTAAATATGATCTGTATATACCCATCTGTCCAATCCTGCCATGGGTTTGTAGCACCTCATAAATCAGGTCTTGTCTACTACGTGATATAAAGGACTGGAGACTCATTAACACTGCACATGAATCAGAGCAAATAACTCCTCTGTCTGGCTCGACTTCCTTCATCCACTGCAAGGCCAACAGTATGGCCATCAGCTCCCCTGCATATACAGCCAGATGATCTGTAATACGCTTCCTGACTTCCACCCCACTAGTCTCTCCAAACAGATGGATCAACACCCTCCCTCTCTGTCCCTAGTCTCTCCAATCAGATGGATCAACACCCTCCCCATCTGTCCCTAGTCTCTCCAATCAGATGGATCAACACCCTCCCCATCTGTCCCTAGTCTCTCCAATCAGATGGATCAACACCCTCCCTATCTTTCCCTAGTCTCTCCAATCAGATGGATCAACACCCTCCCTATCTGTCCCTAGTCTCTCCAATCAGATGGATCAACACTCTCCCTATCTTTTCCTAGTCTCTCCAATCAGATGGATCAACACCCTCCCTATCTTTCTGTAGTCTCTCCAGATGGATCAACACCCTCCCTATCTTTCTGTAGTCTCTCCAGATGGATCAACACCCTCCCTATCTTTCTGTTGTCTCTCCAATACTTCCAGATCCTCTACTGGAGGTGGGAGGAGCCGTGGTGGATTTACAGGAACAGCTAACATTGGACTAAACTCTCTTCCACACAGTCCCATCTCCTTGGTTTTACCCACCCACCCAAAAGCTTGTGTTCTGTCTTCGCTCAATGTTCCCAGCATGCCTGTAAAATCTATTTTCGCAAGGATGAGATAACCCCGTGTCCCTTTAGGTCGACCCAATGAATTCATTGCAAGCTGCTTTCTCCTAATCTGCAATGGCATTTCCCTCCATCTCCATCTCCACCTGTAGTGCAGCCACTGGGGACGTCTCGAAACGCCCCTCTACATATTCAGAGTCCCACAGACATGTTGGTTAAAGGCAGCACTGAAAAAGGCCATGGCTCGTGATTGGGAGTATTCATCGCGGTGTGTAATGCAGCGTAGCCTAGTTTGTTTTACGTCCTCCCAGTAGGGCAAAAGGCTCCGGGGCTGATACAAAAAATTCATTCCCAGCATGCCTGTAAAAACCCCGAAAGCCCGGGTCTAGTGACGTCAATTGTACTATAAATGTCATTATTTGTTTTTGAGGACGGGGACTGTTTTTACTGTAACACAATGTACAGATCATTTTGTATTATATTATAGGAGGACACATTACAACAAACAAAAAACCGTTGACCATTTAGGTTTAAAATAAATGTACAAAATTACATCTTAGAAATACTTTAAATTATTCTTTGTATGATAACTAGTACAAAATATATCGATAATTGTGCACATTTTTTTTTAAATAATTTTCGCCCTAATGATTCATTTACGAAGTATACAGGAAGGGACTTTTATTCTGAAAGTTGACAAAAGGGAGAAACACTTCGTGGACCCATTAACGTTTATAACCAAACTAACTTTATAATGTCTTTGCAGTGTCCACATGGTCGCTGGTTACCGTTTCCTCGCGGTTGCTTGGAAACAACCTTTTGTTGTTTTGTTGATTTGACGTTTTGAAAAAGGAAATGTGTGTTTTTTTTCCCCTTCGGCTTTCTGCAACCCTACATTAAGTAGCTAGTAGAGGAGGAGGTGTGTTTACATACAGAGAGAGAGAGAGAGAGAGAGAGAGACCGGGGGGTGGATGGAAAACAACCCGTTCCTTATGGCGTAACTAACTAACAGTATCTAGTTGTAGGTGTGGACGGTACTGCAGACAGAGATCATAATAAACCCAGATAGTAATGATCATGTCGTTGATGCAGGCCTGCCGCAGTTTAGCCCTGTCTACATGGCTCCTGTCGTTTTGTTTCGTTCACCTCCTCTGTTTGGACTTTACCGTCGCCGAGAGAGAGGAGTGGTACACCGCTTTCGTTAATATCACCTACATAGACCCGGTCACCTCTGAAGTCCGGACGGAGAAAGCAGAATACGGTCGATACGGGGAACACTCGCTTAAACGCGACGCAAAAGGAGTCGTGGTACTTCCTTCTCTCTCTCAGGATAGACAAGCCTGTGATCCCGGTACCCGGTTCGCTGTTCCGGTCCAAGGCAGTGCGTGGATAGCCCTGATTGCCAGGGGAAACTGCACATTTAAAGATAAGATAAGACACGCAGCGAGCCAAAACGCCTCGGCCATCGTTATATTCAACGTTGGATCCAGCAACACCAATGATACAATCACCATGCCACATTCAGGTATGGACTAGCAGGCCAGATCGTCATATGATGTATCGGGTCACACAGGGTGGGGAGTTGTTATGCATAGATTACTTGTTTACTGCGGTCATCCAGGGCGTAGGTGTTATGTCTATCTTGTAAGTCTTGTGTGTGTGTAGTTATGTATAATTGTGAATAGGGGGAATAGGGGATAGAGACCCCATCATGCAGTGGGTAGAGACCCCACCATGTAGTGGGTATAGAATAGGGGGTAGAGAGACCCACCATGCAGTGTGTATAGTATAGGGGGGATAGAGACCCCACCATGCAGTGTGTATAGTATAGGGGGTAGAGACCCCACCATGCAGTGGGTATAGTATAGGGGTAGAGACCCCACCATGCAGTGTGTATAGTATAGGGGTTAGAGACCCCACCATGCAGTGGGTATAGTATAGGGGTTAGAGACCCCACCATGCAGTGGGTATAGTATAGGGGGTAGATACCCCATCATGCAGTGTGTATAGTATAGGGGGTAGAGACCCCACCATGCAGTGTGTATAGTATAGGGGTAGAGACCCCACCATGCAGTGTGTATAGTATAGGGGGGTAGAGACCCCACCATGCAGTGTGTATAGTATAGGGGGTAGAGACCCCACCGTGCAGTGGGTATAGTATAGGGGGTAGAGACCCCACCATGCAGTGGGTATAGTATAGGGGGTAGAGACCCCATCATGCAGTGTGTATAGTATAGGGGGGATAGAGACCGCACCATGCAGTGTGTATAGTATAGGGTTAGAGACCCCATCATGCAGTGTGTATAGTATAAGGGGTAGAGACCCCACCATGCAGTGTGTATAGTATAGGGGTAGAGACCCCACCATGCAGTGTGTATAGTATAGGGGGTAGAGACCCCACCATGCAGTGGGTATAGTATAGGGGTAGAGACCCCACCATGCAGTGGGTATAGTATAGGGGTAGAGACCCCACCATGCAGTGTGTATAGTATAGGGGTAGAGAGACCCCACCATGCAGTGTGTATAGTATAGGGGGTAGAGACCCCACCATGCAGTGTGTATAGTATAGGGGTAGAGACCCCACCATGCAGTGGGTATAGTATAGGGGTAGAGACCCCACCATGCAGTGGGTATAGTATAGGGGGGTAGAGACCCCACCATGCAGTGTGTATAGTATAGGGGGGTAGAGACCCCACCATGCAGTGTGTATAGTATAGGGGGTAGATACCCCACCATGCAGTGTGTATAGTATAGGGGGTAGAGACCCCACCATGCAGTGTGTATAGTATAGGGGTAGAGACCCCACCATGCAGTGTGTATAGTATAGGGGGTAGAGACCCCACCATGCAGTGTGTATAGTATAGGGGTAGAGACCCCACCATGCAGTGTGTATAGTATAGGGGGTAGAGACCCCACCATGCAGTGTGTATAGTATAGGGGTAGAGACTCCATCATGCAGTGTGTATAGTATAGGGGTAGAGACCCCACCATGCAGTGGGTATAGTATATGGGGTAGAGACCCCACCATGCAGTGTGTATAGTATAGGGGGTAGATACCCCACCATGCAGTGGGTATAGTATAGGGGGTAGAGACCCCACCATGCAGTGGGTATAGTATAGGGGTAGAGACCCCACCATGCAGTGTGTATAGTATAGGGGTAGAGACCCCACCATGCAGTGTGTATAGTATAAGGGGTAGAGACCCCACCATGCAGTGTGTATAGTATAGGGGGTAGATACCCCACCATGCAGTGTGTATAGTATAGGGGGTAGAGACCCCACCATGCAGTGTGTATAGTATAGGGGGTAGATACCCCACCATGCAGTGTGTATAGTATAGGGGGTAGATACCCCACCATGCAGTGTGTATAGTATAGGGGGTAGATACCCCACCATGCAGTGTGTATAGTATAGGGGGTAGATACCCCACCATGCAGTGTGTATAGTATAGGGGGTAGATACCCCACCATGCAGTGTGTATAGTATAGAGGGTAGATACCCCACCATGCAGTGTGTATAGTATAGGGGGTAGAGACCCCACCATGCAGTGTGTATAGTATAGGGGGTAGAGACCCCACCATGCAGTGTGTATAGTATAGGGGGTAGAGACCCCACCATGCAGTGTGTATAGTATAGGGGGTAGAGACCCCACCATGCAGTGTGTATAGTATAGGGGGTAGATACCCCACCATGCAGTGTGTATAGTATAGGGGTAGAGAGACCCCACCATGCAGTGTGTATAGTATAGGGGTAGAGACCCCACCATGCAGTGGGTATAGTATAGGGGTAGAGACCCCACCCTGCAGTGTGTATAGTATAGGGGGTAGAGACCCCACCCTGCAGTGTGTATAGTATAGGGGTAGAGACCCCATCATGCAGTGTGTATAGTATAGGGGTAGAGACCCCATCATGCAGTGTGTATAGTATAGGGGTAGAGACCCCATCATGCAGTGTGTATAGTATAGGGGTAGAGACCCCATCATGCAGTGTGTATAGTATAGGGGTAGAGACCCCATCATGCAGTGTGTATAGTATAGGGGTAGAGACCCCATCATGCAGTGTGTATAGTATAGGGGTAGAGACCCCATCATGCAGTGTGTATAGTATAGGGGTAGAGACCCCATCATGCAGTGTGTATAGTATAGGGGTAGAGACCCCATCATGCAGTGTGTATAGTATAGGGGTAGAGACCCCACCATGCAGTGGGTATAGTATAGGGGGTAGAGACCCCACCATGCAGTGGGTATAGTATAGGGGGTAGAGACCCCACCATGCAGTGTGTATAGTATAGGGGGTAGAGACCCCACCATGCAGTGGGTATAGTATAGGGGGTAGAGACCCCACCATGCAGTGTGTATAGTATAGGGGTAGAGACCCCACCATGCAGTGGGTATAGTATAGGGGTAGAGACCCCACCCTGCAGTGTGTATAGTATAGGGGGTAGAGACCCCACCCTGCAGTGTGTATAGTATAGGGGTAGAGACCCCACCATGCAGTGTGTATAGTATAGGGGGTAGAGACCCCATCATGCAGTGTGTATAGTATAGGGGTAGAGACCCCATCATGCAGTGTGTATAGTATAGGGGTAGAGACCCCATCATGCAGTGTGTATAGTATAGGGGTAGAGACCCCATCATGCAGTGTGTATAGTATAGGGGTAGAGACCCCATCATGCAGTGTGTATAGTATAGGGGTAGAGACCCCATCATGCAGTGTGTATAGTATAGGGGTAGAGACCCCATCATGCAGTGTGTATAGTATAGGGGTAGAGACCCCATCATGCAGTGTGTATAGTATAGGGGTAGAGACCCCACCATGCAGTGGGTATAGTATAGGGGGTAGAGACCCCACCATGCAGTGGGTATAGTATAGGGGGTAGAGACCCCACCATGCAGTGTGTATAGTATAGGGGGTAGAGACCCCACCATGCAGTGGGTATAGTATAGGGGGTAGAGACCCCACCATGCAGTGTGTATAGTATAGGGGTAGAGACCCCACCATGCAGTGGGTATAGTATAGGGGGTAGAGAGACCCCACCATGCAGTGGGTATAGTATAGGGGGTAGAGACCCCATCATGCAGTGTGTATAGTATAGGGGTAGAGACCCCACCATGCAGTGGGTATAGTATAGGGGGTAGAGACCCCACCATGCAGTGTGTATAGTATAGGGGGTAGAGAGACCCCACCATGCAGTGGGTATAGTATAGGGGGTAGAGACCCCATCATGCAGTGTGTATAGTATAGGGGGTAGAGACCCCACCATGCAGTGGGTATAGTATAGGGGGTAGAGACCCCACCATGCAGTGTGTATAGTATAGGGGGTAGAGACCCCACCATGCAGTGGGTATAGTATAGGGGGTAGAGACCCCACCATGCAGTGGGTATAGTATAGGGGTAGAGACCCCACCATGCAGTGGGTATAGTATAGGGGTAGAGACCCCATCATGCAGTGGGTATAGTATAGGGGGTAGAGAGACCCCACCATGCAGTGTGTATAGTATAGGGGGTAGAGACCCCACCATGCAGTGTGTATAGTATAGGGGGTAGAGACCCCACCATGCAGTGGGTATAGTATAGGGGGTAGAGACCCCACCATGCAGTGGGTATAGTATAGGGGGTAGAGACCCCACCATGCAGTGGGTATAGTATAGGGGTAGAGACCCCACCATGCAGTGTGTATAGTATAGGGTTAGAGACCCACCATGCAGTGTGTATAGTATAGGGGGTAGAGAGACCCCACCATGCAGTGTGTATAGTATAGGGGGGTAGAGACCCCACCATGCAGTGTGTATAGTATAGGGGGTAGAGAGACCCCACCATGCAGTGGGTATAGTATAGGGGTTAGAGACCCACCATGCAGTGTGTATAGTATAGGGGTAGAGACCCCACCATGCAGTGTGTATGGTATAGGGGGTAGAGAGACCCCACCATGCAGTGTGTATAGTATAGGGGTAGAGACCCCACCATGCAGTGTGTATAGTATAGGGGATAGAGACCCCACCATGCAGTGGGTATAGTATAGGGGGTAGAGAGACCCCACCATGCAGTGTGTATAGTATAGCGGGTAGAGACCCCACCATGCAGTGTGTATAGTATAGGGGTTAGAGACCCCACCATGCAGTGTGTATAGTATAGGGGGTAGAGACCCCACCATGCAGTGTGTATAGTATAGGGGGTAGAGACCCCACCATGCAGTGTGTATAGTATAGGGGGTAGAGACCCCACCATGCAGTGTGTATAGTATAGGGGTAGAGACCCCACCATGCAGTGTGTATAGTATAGGGGGTAGAGACCCCACCATGCAGTGTGTATAGTATAGGGGGTAGAGACCCCACCATGCAGTGTGTATAGTATAGGGGGTAGAGACCCCACCATGCAGTGTGTATAGTATAGGGGTAGAGACCCCACCATGCAGTGGGTATAGTATAGGGGGGTAGAGACCCCACCATGCAGTGTGTATAGTATAGGGGTAGAGACCCCACCATGCAGTGTGTATAGTATAGGGGGGTAGAGACCCCACCATGCAGTGTGTATAGTATAGGGGGTAGAGACCCCACCATGCAGTGGGTATAGTATAGGGGGTAGAGACCCCACCATGCAGTGTGTATAGTATAGGGGGTAGAGACCCCACCATGCAGTGTGTATAGTATAGGGGGGTAGAGACCCCACCATGCAGTGTGTATAGTATAGGGGGATAGAGACCCCACCATGCAGTGGGTATAGTATAGGGGTAGAGACCCCACCATGCAGTGGGTATAGTATAGGGGGATAGAGACCCCATCATGCAGTGTGTATAGTATAGTGGGTAGAGAGACCCCACCATGCAGTGGGTATAGTATAGGGGGTAGAGACCCCACCATGCAGTGGGTATAGTATAGGGGGTAGAGACCCCACCATGCAGTGGGTATAGTATAGGGGGTAGAGAGACCCCACCATGCAGTGGGTATAGTATAGGGGGTAGAGACCCCACCATGCAGTGGGTATAGTATAGGGGGTAGAGACCCCACCATGCAGTGGGTATAGTATAGGGGGTAGAGACCCCACCATGCAGTGTGTATAGTATAGTGGGTAGAGAGACCCCACCATGCAGTGGGTATAGTATAGGGGGTAGAGACCCCACCATGCAGTGGGTATAGTATAGGGGGTAGAGACCCCACCATGCAGTGGGTATAGTATAGGGGGTAGAGACCCCACCATGCAGTGGGTATAGTATAGGGGTAGAGACCCCACCATGCAGTGGGTATAGTATAGGGGTAGAGACCCCACCATGCAGTGGGTATAGTATAGGGGGTAGAGACCCCACCATGCAGTGGGTATAGTATAGGGGGTAGAGACCCCACCATGCAGTGGGTATAGTATAGGGGGTAGAGACCCCACCATGCAGTGGGTATAGTATAGGGGTAGAGACCCCACCATGCAGTGGGTATAGTATAGGGGGTAGAGACCCCACCATGCAGTGTGTATAGTATAGGGGTAGAGACCCCACCATGCAGTGGGTATAGTATAGGGGGTAGAGACCCCACCATGCAGTGGGTATAGTATAGGGGGTAGAGACCCCACCATGCAGTGTGTATAGTATAGGGGTAGAGACCCCACCATGCAGTGGGTATAGTATAGGGGTAGAGACCCCACCATGCAGTCGGTATAGTATAGGGGTAGAGACCCCACCATGCAGTGGGTATAGTATAGGGGGTAGAGACCCCACCATGCAGTGGGTATAGTATAGGGGGTAGAGACCCCACCATGCAGTGGGTATAGTATAGGGGGTAGAGACCCCACCATGCAGTGGGTATAGTATAGGGGGTAGAGACCCCACCATGCAGTGGGTATAGTATAGGGGGTAGAGACCCCACCATGCAGTGTGTATAGTATAGGGGGTAGAGACCCCACCATGCAGTGGGTATAGTATAGGGGGTAGAGACCCCACCATGCAGTGGGTATAGTATAGGGGGTAGAGACCCCACCATGCAGTGGGTATAGTATAGGGGGTAGAGACCCCACCATGCAGTGGGTATAGTATAGGGGGTAGAGACCCCACCATGCAGTGTGTATAGTATAGGGGGTAGAGACCCCACCATGCAGTGTGTATAGTATAGGGGGTAGAGACCCCACCATGCAGTGGGTATAGTATAGGGGTAGAGACCCCACCATGCAGTGGGTATAGTATAGGGGGTAGAGACCCCACCATGCAGTGGGTATAGTATAGGGGGTAGAGACCCCACCATGCAGTGGGTATAGTATAGGGGGTAGAGACCCCACCATGCAGTGGGTATAGTATAGGGGGTAGAGACCCCACCATGCAGTGGGTATAGTATAGGGGGTAGAGACCCCACCATGCAGTGTGTATAGTATAGGGGGTAGAGACCCCACCATGCAGTGGGTATAGTATAGGGGGTAGAGACCCCACCATGCAGTGGGTATAGTATAGGGGGTAGAGACCCCACCATGCAGTGGGTATAGTATAGGGGGTAGAGACCCCACCATGCAGTGGGTATAGTATAGGGGGTAGAGACCCCACCATGCAGTGGGTATAGTATAGGGGGTAGAGACCCCACCATGCAGTGTGTATAGTATAGGGGGTAGAGACCCCACCATGCAGTGTGTATAGTATAGGGGGTAGAGACCCCACCATGCAGTTCAATCGAGTACAGGCTTAACTGAATGATAGCAGACTAAGTAAAATATGGACGTTTATGGAATAGTTTTGGGGGTCGGGTTTCGTCTCCGAGGAATGCTCCTCAGAGACAGATGTTGATGACAGGTTGCCCTATGCTGGGCAGCTGGCCTCGGGAACCACCCCGGCTGGGAGAACGGGGTTCCCATGACGGCCTTTCAGGTTATCATGCCGGTGGTGGGAAGGTGAAAGTTCATTGGGAAGACTGTTGCAGCAAAACACAAAGTGACAGACAAGGGATGAGTAAATACTCCCCTAGATGTATTCCCATTGGTTGGCAGAAAGGGGAGGGATTATTGCGTAATTGAGCCCCTAGGTTATTCGGCGAGCGTTCTGGAATGTTCCTACTGTGCCGTGCTCATAGGCTGAAGTTAATTGGTGAATCTTATTCTGCATGTTTGCTAATGGTAACGATGAGGAGAGACTGGATGCTAATCCTGCTGAGGTAACATTCTGACCTCTATGCTGCTGAGGTAACATTCTGACCTCTATGCTGATGAGGTAACATTCTAACCTCTATGCTGATGAGGTAACATTCTGACCTCTATGCTGATGAGGTAACATTCTAACCTCTATGCTGATGAGGTAACATTCTGACCTCTATGCTGATGAGGTAACATTCTAACCTCTATGCTGATGAGGTAACGTTCTAACCTCTATGCTGATGAGGTAACATTCTAACCTCTATGCTGATGAGGTAACATTCTGACCTCTATGCTGATGAGGTAACATTCTGACCTCTATGCTGATGAGGTAACATTCTGACCTCTATGCTGATGAGGTAACATTCTGACCTCTATGCTGATGAGGTAACATTCTGACCTCTATGCTGATGAGGTAACATTCTGACCTCTATGCTGATGAGGTAACATTCTGACCTCTATGCTGCTGAGGTAACATTCTGACCTCTATGCTGATGAGGTAACATTCTGACCTCTATGCTGATGAGGTAACATTCTGACCTCTATGCTGATGAGGTAACATTCTGACCTCTATGCTGATGAGGTAACATTCTAACCTCTATGCTGATGAGGTAACGTTCTAACCTCTATGCTGATGAGGTAACGTTCTAACCTCTATGCTGATGAGGTAACATTCTAACCTCTATGCTGATGAGGTATCATTCTAACCTCTATGCTGCTGAGGTAACATTCTAACCTCTACCCTATAAATACCAGCTATGCTGATGAGGTAACATTCTAACCTCTATGCTGATGAGGTAACGTTCTAACCTCTATGCTGATGAGGTAACGTTCTAACCTGTTTGCTGATGAGGTAACGTTCTAACCTGTTTGCCTATGAGGTAACATTCTAACCTCTATGTTGATGAGGTAACATTCTAACCTCTATGCTGCTGAGGTAACATTCTAACCTCTACCCTATAAATACCAGCTATGCTGATGAGGTAACATTCTAACCTCTACCCTATAAATACCAGCTATGCTGATGAGGTAACATTCTAACCTTTATGCTGATGAGGTAACATTCTAACCTCTATGCTGATGAGGTAACATTCTAACCTCTATGCTGCTGAGGTAACATTCTAACCTCTACCCTATAAATACCAGCTATGCTGATGAGGTAACATTCTAACCTCTATGCTGATGAGGTAACATTCTAACCGCTATGCTGATGAGGTAACATTCTAACCTCTATGCTGATGAGGTAACATTCTAACCTCTATGCTGATGAGGTAACATTCTAACCTCTATGCTGATGAGGTAACATTCTAACCGCTATGCTGATGATGTAACATTCTAACCTCTATGCTGATGAGGCAACATTCTAACCTCTATGCTGATGAGGTAACATTCTAACCTCTATGCTGATGAGGTAACATTCTAACCTCTATGCTGATGAGGTAACATTCTAACCTCTATGCTGATGAGGTAACATTCTAACCGCTATGCTGATGATGTAACATTCTAACCTCTATGCTGATGAGGCAACATTCTAACCTCTATGCTGATGAGGTAACATTCTAACCTCTATGCTGATGAGGTAACATTCTAACCTCTATGCTGATGAGGTAACATTCTAACCTCTATGCTGATGAGGTAACATTCTAACCTCTATGCTGATGAGGTAACATTCTAACCTCTATGCTGATGAGGTAACATTCTAACCTCTATGCTGATGAGGTAACATTCTAACCTCTATGCTGATGAGGCAACATTCTAACCGCTATGCTGATGAGGTAACATTCTAACCTCTATGCTGATGAGGTAACATTCTAACCTCTATGCTGATGAGGTAACATTCTAACCTCTATGCTGATGAGGTAACATTCTAACCTCTATGCTGATGAGGCAACATTCTAACCGCTATGCTGATGATGTAACATTCTAACCTCTATGCTGATGAGGTAACATTCTAACCTCTATGCTGATGAGGTAACATTCTAACCTCTATGCTGATGAGGTAACATTCTAACCTCTATGCTGATGAGGTAACATTCTAACCTCTATGCTGATGAGGTAACATTCTAACCTCTATGCTGATGAGGTAACATTCTAACCTCTATGCTGATGAGGTAACATTCTAACCTCTATGCTGATGAGGCAACATTCTAACCGCTACCCTACACACAAAAATATATATATAAACACAACGTAAAGTGTTGGTCCCATGTTTAATGAGCTGACATGAAAGATTACAGAAATGTTCCATACTCAGAAAAAGCTTATTTCTCTAAAATGTTGTGCACACATTTGTTTACATCCCTGTTAGTGAGTATTTCTCCTTTGTGAAGATAATCCATCCACCTGACAGGTGTGACATATCAAGAATCTGATTAATCAGCATGATCATTACACAGGTGCACCTTGTGCTGGAGACAATAAATGACAACTAAAATGTACCGATGTCTCAAGTTTTGAGGGAGCGTGAAATTGGCATGCTGACTGCAGGAATGTCCACCAGAGTTATTGCCAGAGATGGTATAGAAATTAGCATTACCTTAAGTAGTTTTTAGAGAATTTGTCAGTACGTCCAACCGCCCTCAGCCGTGGACCACGTGTGACCACGACAACCCAGGACCTCCGCATCCGGCTTCTTCACCTGTGGGATCTTCTGAGACCAGCCACCCAGACAGCTGATGAAACTGGGTTTCTATCAACTATCAGTTGATCAAACTGGAGAAACTAGATGGCTATCGTTTATGTAAATAAGGAGGAAGTGATGGGAGAGAAAGAGCTGTGCAAACTACAGTATTCCCTCTGTGAGGAGACAATGAATGAAATTTGAGTCAGGAGAACTGAAATGCAATACTACAGTTGATTGAACTCGTAGTAGACGGAGCCTACAGACAAAACATCAAAACGCATTAAGAACACCTTCTTAATATTGATTGGCCCAGCCAGAGCCCGGACTTAAACCCTGATCGAACATGTCTGGAGAGACCTTAAAATAGTTGTGCAGCGACGCTCCCCATCCAACCTGTCAGAGCTTGAGAGGATCTACAGAGAAGAATGGGAGAAACTCCCCAAAAACAGGTGTGCCAAGTTTGTAGCGTCATACCCAAGAAGACTCAAGGCTGTAATCGCTGCCAAAGGTACTTCAACAAAGTACTGAGTAAAGGGTCTGAATACTTGTGTAAATGTGATATTTATATTATTTTTTAAATGAATTTGAAAAAACTTCTTAACCTGTTTCTGCTTTGTCCTTTATTATGGCATATTGTGTAGATTGATGAGTAAAAAAATTATGCTTTAATACATTTTAGAATAAGGCTGTAACGTAACAAAATGTGGGAAAAGTAGAGGGGTCTGAATACTTTCAGAATGCACTGTACAGTGCATGTCCATATCTCTCACACACACACACACACACACACACACAGGGACCTAAAATGCGGCAGGAAAACAATCCCCGCACCATCTCCACCAGCCTGTACCGTTGATTGGTATCAAGGGACTTAACGTGTACCTGGTGTTTATGTTAGGATGGAACACTCAGGAGTTCTGTTTACAGTCCCAGTATTCTTAGAATCTATGTGGAGGTTCTAAATTCTGCCACAGGAGACGAGTCCGGTCCCAGACAGCAACAAGGCTTCTTCTGCTGAGCAGTGAAGACACACACACACACACACACACACAGGGAGTCTGTTTTATTTGTATTCCTGTCCTAAAATCTCCCCTCCCTCCCTTCTCAGGTATGGGTGACGTGGTCGCCATCATGATCCCTGAGCCTAAAGGTCGTGAGGTCGCTGCTCTGCTGGAGCGGAACGTCACGGTAACCATGCACATCACCATAGGAACGCGTAACCTCCAGAAGTACGTGAGCAGGACATCGGTGGTGTTCGTCTCCATCTCCTTCATCATCCTGATGATCATCTCTCTGGCCTGGCTCGTCTTCTACTATATACAGAGGTTCAGATACGCCAACGCACGAGACCGCTACCAGGTACACACAGGGCTGGCACAACGCACGAGACCGCTACCAGGTACACACAGGGCTGGCATAATGACCCTAGAGACCGCTACCAGGTACACACAGGGCTGGCACAATGACCCTAGATCCAACCAGATACACACAGGGCTGGCACAGTGACCCTAGATCCAACCAGGTACACACAGGGCTGGCACAATGACCCTAGATACCGTTACCAGGTACAGACAGGGCTGGCACAATGACCATAGATCCAACCAGGTACACACAGAGCTGGCACAATGACCCTAGATCCAACCAGGTACAGACAGGGCTGGCACAATGACCCTAGATCCAACCAGGTACACACAGGGCTGGGACCCTAGAACCGATGGTTATAGATGAAGACAGTCACGAAGAAGGGATGGCTGGTCATTTGGGCTGTTTCTGACACTGAACAACGACATTAAACTTGATTTGTTCTTGAAGAAACAATCAAGGTGTTGAGGCAGAGGCAACTTCCCCCACAATGCAGCAGCACACATAATGAATAGAACAGGCTTGGAACCTCTAACCTTGGTCATATGACTGGTAAATAGAATGAATAGAACCTCTAACCCTGGTAATATGACTGGTAAATAGAATGAATAGAACCTCTAACCCTGGTAAATAGAATGAATAGAACCTCTAACCCTGGTAAATAGAATGAATAGAACCTCTAACCCTGGTAAATAGAATGAATAGAACCTCTAACCCTGGTAATATGACTGGTAAATAGAATGAATAGAACCTCTAACCCTGGTAATATGACTGGTAAATAGAATGAATAGAACCTGTAACCCTGGTAATATGACTGGTAAATAGAATGAATAGAACCTGTAACCCTGGTAATATGACTGGTAAATAGAATGAATAGAACCTGTAACCCTGGTAAATAGAATGAATAGAACCTCTAACCCTGGTAATATGACTGGTAAATAGAATGAATAGAACCTGTAACCCTGGTAATATGACTGGTAAATAGAATGAATAGAACCTGTAACCCTGGTAATATGACTGGTAAATAGAATGAATAGAACCTCTAACCCTGGTAATATGACTGGTAAATAGAATGAATAGAACCTGTAACCCTGGTAATATGACTGGTAAATAGAATGAATAGAACCTGTAACCCTGGTAATATGACTGGTAAATAGAATGAATAGAACCTGTAACCCTGGTAATATGACTGGTAAATAGAATGAATAGAACCTCTAACCCTGGTGATATGACTGGTAAATAGAATGAATAGAACCTCTAACCCTGGTAAATAGAATGAATAGAACCTCTAACCCTGGTAAATAGAATGAATAGAACCTCTAACCCTGGTAATATGACTGGTAAATAGAATTAATAGAACCTCTAACCCTGGTAATATGACTGGTAAACAGAATGAATAGAACCTCTAACCCTGGTAAATAGAATGAATAGAACCTGTAACCCTGGTAATATGACTGGTAAATAGAATGAATAGAACCTCTAACCCTGGTAAATAGAATGAATAGAACCTGTAACCCTGGTAATATGACTGGTAAATAGAATGAATAGAACCTCTAACCCTGGTAATATGACTGGTAAATAGAATGAATAGAACCTCTAACCCTGGTAAATAGAATGAATAGAACCTCTAACCCTGGTAATATGACTGGTAAATAGAATGAATAGAACCTGTAATCCTGGTAATATGACTGGTAAATAGAATGAATAGAACCTGTAACCCTGGTAATATGACTGGTAAATAGAATGAATAGAACCTGTAACCCTGGTAATATGACTGGTAAATAGAATGAATAGAACCTGTAACCCTGGTAAATAGAATGAATAGAACCTCTAACCCTGGTAATATGACTGGTAAATAGAATGAATAGAACCTGTAACCCTGGTAATATGACTGGTAAATAGAATGAATAGAACCTGTAACCCTGGTAATATGACTGGTAAATAGAATGAATAGAACCTGTAACCCTGGTAATATGACTGGTAAATAGAATGAATAGAACCTGTAACCCTGGTAATATGACTGGTAAATAGAATGAATAGAACCTGTAACCCTGGTAATATGACTGGTAAATAGAATGAATAGAACCTCTAACCCTGGTGATATGACTGGTAAATAGAATGAATAGAACCTCTAACCCTGGTAAATAGAATGAATAGAACCTCTAACCCTGGTAAATAGAATGAATAGAACCTCTAACCCTGGTAATATGACTGGTAAATAGAATTAATAGAACCTCTAACCCTGGTAATATGACTGGTAAACAGAATGAATAGAACCTCTAACCCTGGTAAATAGAATGAATAGAACCTGTAACCCTGGTAATATGACTGGTAAATAGAATGAATAGAACCTCTAACCCTGGTAAATAGAATGAATAGAACCTGTAACCCTGGTAATATGACTGGTAAATAGAATGAATAGAACCTCTAACCCTGGTAATATGACTGGTAAATAGAATGAATAGAACCTCTAACCCTGGTAAATAGAATGAATAGAACCTCTAACCCTGGTAATATGACTGGTAAATAGAATGAATAGAACCTGTAATCCTGGTAATATGACTGGTAAATAGAATGAATAGAACCTCTAACCCTGGTAATATGACTGGTAAATAGAATGAATAGAACCTGTAACCCTGGTAAATATAATGAATAGAACCTCTAACCCTGGTAATATGACTGGTAAATAGAATGAATAGAACCTCTAACCCTGGTAAATAGAATGAATAGAACCTCTAACCCTGGTAATATGACTGGTAAATAGAATGAATAGAACCTGTAACCCTGGTAATATGACTGGTAAATAGAATGAATAGAACCTCTAACCCTGGTAATATGACTGGTAAATAGAATGAATAGAACCTGTAACCCTGGTAATATGACTGGTAAATAGAATGAATAGAACCTGTAACCCTGGTAATATGACTGGTAAATAGAATGAATAGAACCTCTAACCCTGGTAAATAGAATGAATAGAACCTCTAACCCTGGTAATATGACTGGTAAATAGAATGAATAGAACCTCTAACCCTGGTAATATGACTGGTAAATAGAATGAATAGAACCTGTAACCCTGGGTAATAGAATGAATAGAACCTCTAACCCTGGTAATATGACTGGTAAATAGAATGAATAGAACCTCTAACCCTGGTAAATAGAATGAATAGAACCTGTAACCCTGGTAATATGACTGGTAAATAGAATGAATAGAACCTCTAACCCTGGTAAATAGAATGAATAGAACCTGTAACCCTGGTAATATGACTGGTAAATAGAATGAATAGAACCTCTAACCCTGGTAATATGACTGGTAAATAGAATGAATAGAACCTCTAACCCTGGTAAATAGAATGAATAGAACCTCTAACCCTGGTAATATGACTGGTAAATAGAATGAATAGAACCTGTAACCCTGGTAATATGACTGGTAAATAGAATGAATAGAACCTCTAACCCTGGTAATATGACTGGTAAATAGAATGAATAGAACCTGTAACCCTGGTAATATGACTGGTAAATAGAATGAATAGAACCTCTAACCCTGGTAATATGACTGGTAAATAGAATGAATAGAACCTGTAACCCTGGTAAATAGAATGAATAGAACCTCTAACCCTGGTAAATAGAATGAATAGAACCTGTAACCCTGGTAATATGACTGGTAAATAGAATGAATAGAACCTCTAACCCTGGTAAATAGAATGAATAGAACCTCTAACCCTGGTAATATGACTGGTAAATAGAATGAATAGAACCTGTAACCCTGGTAAATATAATGAATAGAACCTCTAACCCTGGTAATATGACTGGTAAATAGAATGAATAGAACCTCTAACCCTGGTAAATAGAATGAATAGAACCTCTAACCCTGGTAATATGACTGGTAAATAGAATGAATAGAACCTGTAACCCTGGTAATATGACTGGTAAATAGAATGAATAGAACCTCTAACCCTGGTAATATGACTGGTAAATAGAATGAATAGAACCTGTAACCCTGGTAATATGACTGGTAAATAGAATGAATAGAACCTGTAACCCTGGTAATATGACTGGTAAATAGAATGAATAGAACCTCTAACCCTGGTAAATAGAATGAATAGAACCTCTAACCCTGGTAATATGACTGGTAAATAGAATGAATAGAACCTCTAACCCTGGTAATATGACTGGTAAATAGAATGAATAGAACCTGTAACCCTGGTAAATAGAATGAATAGAACCTCTAACCCTGGTAATATGACTGGTAAATAGAATGAATAGAACCTCTAACCCTGGTAAATAGAATGAATAGAACCTGTAACCCTGGTAATATGACTGGTAAATAGAATGAATAGAACCTCTAACCCTGGTAAATAGAATGAATAGAACCTCTAACCCTGGTAATATGACTGGTAAATAGAATGAATAGAACCTCTAACCCTGGTAATATGACTGGTAAATAGAATGAATAGAACCTCTAACCCTGGTAAATAGAATGAATAGAACCTCTAACCCTGGTAATATGACTGGTAAATAGAATGAATAGAACCTGTAACCCTGGTAATATGACTGGTAAATAGAATGAATAGAACCTCTAACCCTGGTAATATGACTGGTAAATAGAATGAATAGAACCTGTAACCCTGGTAATATGACTGGTAAATAGAATGAATAGAACCTCTAACCCTGGTAATATGACTGGTAAATAGAATGAATAGAACCTGTAACCCTGGTAAATAGAATGAATAGAACCTCTAACCCTGGTAAATAGAATGAATAGAACCTGTAACCCTGGTAATATGACTGGTAAATAGAATGAATAGAACCTCTAACCCTGGTAAATAGAATGAATAGAACCTGTAACCCTGGTAATATGACTGGTAAATATAATGAATAGAACCTCTAACCCTGGTAATATGACTGGTAAATAGAATGAATAGAACCTCTAACCCTGGTAAATAGAATGAATAGAACCTCTAACCCTGGTAAATAGAATGAATAGAACCTGTAACCCTGGTAATATGACTGGTAAATAGAATGAATAGAACCTCTAACCCTGGTAATATGACTGGTAAATAGAATGAATAGAACCTCTAACCCTGGTAAATAGAATGAATAGAACCTCTAACCCTGGTAAATAGAATGAATAGAACCTGTAACCCTGGTAATATGACTGGTAAATAGAATGAATAGAACCTCTAACCCTGGTAATATGACTGGTAAATAGAATGAATAGAACCTGTAACCCTGGTAAATAGAATGAATAGAACCTCTAACCCTGGTAATATGACTGGTAAATAGAATGAATAGAACCTCTAACCCTGGTAAATAGAATGAATAGAACCTCTAACCCTGGTAAATAGAATGAATAGAACCTCTAACCCTGGTAATATGACTGGTAAATATAATGAATAGAACCTCTAACCCTGGTAATATGACTGGTAAATAGAATGAATAGAACCTGTAACCCTGTTAAATAGAATGAATAGAACCTCTAACCCTGGTAATATGACTGGTAAATAGAATGAATAGAACCTCTAACCCTGGTAATATGACTGGTAAATAGGATGAATAGAACCTCTAACCCTGGTAATATGACTGGTAAATAGAATGAATAGAACCTCTAACCCTGGTAATATGACTGGTAAATAGAATGAATAGAACCTCTAACCCTGGTAATATGACTGGTAAATAGAATGAATAGAACCTGTAACCCTGGTAAATAGAATGAATAGAACCTCTAACCCTGGTAATATGACTGGTAAATAGAATGAATAGAACCTCTAACCCTGGTAATATGACTGGTAAATAGAATGAATAGAACCTCTAACCCTGGTAATATGACTGGTAAATAGGATGAATAGAACCTCTAACCCTGGTAATATGACTGGTAAATAGAATGAATAGAACCTCTAACCCTGGTAAATAGAATAAATAGAACCTCTAACCCTGGTAATATGACTGGTAAATAGAATGAATAGAACCTCTAACCCTGGTAATATGACTGGTAAATAGAATGAATAGAACCTGTAATCCTGGTAATATGACTGGTAAATAGAATGAATAGAACCTCTAACCCTGGTAAATAGAATGAATAGAACCTCTAACCCTGTTAAATAGAATGAATTGAACCTCTAACCCTGGTAAATAGAATGAATAGAACCTCTAACCCTGGTAATATGACTGGTAAATAGAATGAATAGAACCTCTAACCCTGGTAATATGACTGGTAAATATAATGAATAGAACCTCTAACCCTGGTAAATAGAATGAATAGAACCTCTAACCCTGGTAATATGACTGGTAAATAGAATGAATAGAACCTGTAACCCTGGTAAATAGAATGAATAGAACCTCTAACCCTGGTAATATGACTGGTAAATAGAATGAATAGAACCTCTAACCCTGGTAAATAGAATGAATAGAACCTCTAACCCTGGTAAATAGAATGAATAGAACCTCTAACCCTGGTAATATGACTGGTAAATAGAATGAATAGAACCTGTAACCCTGGTAATATGACTGGTAAATTAATGGATGCAACGGTTGCCTGGTATTGTGATGCAATAATTTCCATGGTAATGTAGAAGGTTTATTCAAATGATGTTAACTGATGTGGCTCATGCTGTGGAATGTTTTTTTGTTTTTTTTTTGTAATGTCAGTTGAGTTGAATTAACAAATGTCAGAACACATTGATGGGTACACTTCCTGTTTTTACTTCCTGCTATGCTCCTGTGGTTACACTCGCCATGGCCGCCAGTCCACCCATTATGACATCATTGACTTGAATGGGGTCGCCGTTCTGTTCATGTAAACAACAATGATGGCAGCAGTCGAGTGGAGGAGAGGAGAAATGTGTGTGTTTGCTATTTGAAAGGTTATTATGGAGACAGCGGTCATTTGGCTCCAAAAATCCTAAATTCCTTGGCCGTCACAACCCTACACACACGCGCGCGCACACACACACACACACACACGTTCAGATGCGCCAATGCACGAGCCCACGACCAGGTACACACAGTATCCTCATACACTGCTGCAACCAGGGTGCAGTTCACTAACACAAGACCACAACCTATCGCAGACATATATTTCACTGTTTTGTTTATAGCTTTTTAAGGACTAACCCCCATTTTCTGTCTCACGTCAGATAGCGACGGCCGTCTGCACTGATCTGTCTGAATACTCGCTCACGGGAACGGGATAGCTAGAAAGAAGTCCGGCTACAATATGCCGTCCTAACGTTTTGAAAATGTTACCAAGGTTACATCGTCCACTGAGCCCCCTTTCACCCTCAAAAGAGTCCGAGTTGACCCTGACCCTGACCCAAAACTATTAACCTGTAACCGTGACCCTAACCCTGACCCAAAACTATTAACCTGTAACCCTGACCCTAACCCAAAACTATTAACCTGTAACCCTGACCCTGACCCAAAACTATTAACCTGTAACCCTGACCCTAACCCTGACCCAAAACTATTAACCTGTAACCCTGACCCTGACCCAAAACTATTAACCTGTAACCCTAACCCTGACCCAAAAATATTAACCTGTAACCCTGACCCTAACCCTGACCCTGACCCAAAAATATTAACCTGTAACCCTGACCCTAACCCTGACCCTGACCCAAAACTATTAACCTGTAACCCTAACCCTGACCCTATAACCCTGACCCTGACCCAAAACTATTAACCTGTAACCCTGACCCTGACCCAAAACTATTAACCTGTAACCCTGACCCAAAACTATTAACCTGTAACCCTGACCCTAACCCTAACCCTGACCCTATAACCTTGACCCTGACCCAAAACTATTAACCTGTAACCCTCACCCAAACCCTGACCCTGACCCAAAACTACTAACCTGTAACCCTGACCCTATAACCCTGACCCAAAACTATTAACCTGTAACCCTGACCCTAACCCTGACCCAAAACTATTAACCTGTAACCCTGACCCTGACCCTAACCCTGACCCAAAACTATTAACCTGTAACCCTGACCCTAACCCTATAACCCTGACCCTATAACCCTGACCCTAACCCTGACCCAAAACTATTAACCTGTAACCCTGACCCTAACCCTGACCCAAAACTATTAACCTGTAACCCTGACCCTAACCCTGACCCTATAACCCTGACCCTAACCCTATAACCCTGACCCTATAACCCTGACCCTAACCCTAACCCAAAACTATTAACCTGTAGCTAATAGTGAAGTTTTTTTTCATGAGCAAGTCATCCCTACCGAATTCTACATCTAGCCAAGGTGTTTTGTGATAGGGTAGAATCAGTATTTATGACATTTTGACATTTGCAAATGTATCTAGCTAACTCTCTACCCAGCTAATGTCTGCTGGCTGATTTTTAACAAGTCTCAAATCAATCCGTGTGAAACAAACGACGGGGATGCGAACGACACCAGTTCACACACTCCACGCTGAATACTCCCTTTTTTTTAAATTTCACCTTTTTTTCACCAGGTGGCCAGTTGAGAACAAGTTCTCATTTACAATGGCGACCTGGCCAAGATAAAGCAAAGCGGTGTGACACAAACAACAACAACAACAACAGTTACACACGGGATAAACAAACATACAGTCAATAACACAATACAAAAAGTCTATATACAGTGTGTGCAAATTTAGTAAGACTTCTCTCTCTCGCCCCCTCCTCTCTCTCTCTCTCCCTCGTTTCCCCGTCCCTCTCTCCCTCGTTTCCCCGTCCCTCTCTCCCTCGTTTCCCCGTCCCTCTCTCCCTCGTTTCCCCGTCCCTCTCTCCCTCGTTTCCCCGTCCCTCTCTCCCTCGTTTCCCCGCCCCTCTCTCCCTCGTTTCCCCGTCCCTCTCTCTCTCGTTTCCCCGTCCCTCTCTCTCTCGTTTCCCCGTCCCTCTCTCTCTCGTTTCCCCGTCCCTCTCTCTCTCGTTTCCCCGCCCCTCTCTCCCTCGTTTCCCCGCCCCTCATTTCCCCGCCCCTCTCTCTCTCGTTTCCCCGCCCCTCTCTCGTTTCCCCGCCCCTCTCTCGTTTCCCCGCCCCTCTCTCGTTTCCCCGCCCCTCTCTCTCTCTCTCTCGTTTCCCCGCCCCTCTCTCTCTCTCTCGTTTCCCCGCCCCTCTCTCTCGCTTTCCCTCGTTTCCCCGCCCCTCTCTCTCTCGTTTCCCCGCACCCCTCTCTCTCTCGTTTCCCCGCACCCCTCTCTCTCTCCCCCCCCGCACCCCTCTCTCTCCCCCCCGCGCCCCTCTTTCTCCCCCCCCGCGCCCCTCTTTCTCCCCCCCGCCCTCTCTCTCTCTCGTTTCCCCGCCCCTCTCTCTCTCTCGTTTCCCCGCCCCTCTCTCTCTCTCGTTTCCCCGCCCCTCTCTCTCTCTCTCCCCTTGCCCCCTCTCTCGTTTCCCCGCCTCTCTCTCTCTCGTTTCCTCTCCCCTCTCTCTCTACCCCCCGCCCCTCTCTCTCGTTTCCCATCCTATCTCTCCAGAGGCGTCTGGGAGATGCAGCTAAGAAGGCCATCAGTAAGCTGCAGGTCAGGACCATCAGGAAGGGAGACGGGGAGACGGAGTCAGACTTTGATAACTGTGCTGTGTGTATTGAGGGTTACAAGCCAAACGACGTGGTCAGGATACTACCCTGCAGGTAACTAAGACCGTTAGAAACACCTAAAGGGTAACGAGGCCTTTATTCAGTGTCCAGTATGAAGGAAGTTGAGGTAGTTTTGAGATCCAATAGTTTAAAAAAAGTCATTTTTTATTTAACTAGGCAAGTCAGTTAAGAACTAATTCTTATTTACAATGACTGCCTACCCCCGGCCAAACCCAGACGACGCTGGGCCAATTGTGCATCTCCCTGTGGGACTCCTAATCACGGCCGCTTGTGATACAGCCTGGAATCGAACCAAGGTCTGTAGTGATGCGCCTAGCACTCCGATGCAGTGCCTTAGACCGCTGTAATACAGCCTGGAATCGAACCAAGGTCTGTAGTGATGCGTCTAGCACTCCGATGCAGTGCCTTAGACCGCTGTAATACAGCCTGGAATCAAACCAGGGTCTGTAGTGATGCCTCTAGCACTGAGATGTAGTGCCTTAGACCGCTGTAATACAGCCTGGAATCGAACCAAGGTCTGTAATGATGCGTCTAGCACTCCGATGCAGTGCCTTAGGCCGCTGCTCCACTCGGGAGCCCCAATTTTGTGCTAAAGCTAGTTAGCGACTTCCTTTAAACGCAGAGACAACAAAATGGTTTCCATGAATTCATCTGGGCACATAAGACTGTAAAAACGGTTCAATATGTTCTTCTTTCTCTCTTGAGCGGAAGCTCGGGGTCCAGAACATCATTTGTGGACTGCAAATTGACCCCAAGAAGCACCCCCAAAACAGATGTGTTTTCACTAAAACTTAATTATTTCGATCCAAAAGCTTACTTTTGGATACGATCACGTCCGTCCATTGTGCGTTGGAACAGATTTCCTCAATCGAAAATCCCTTGGAGCTGATTTCCTGTTGTTTTTACATTAAAATGTGTAAAATGTTTTGGGGGGAAAACTTGGCGGGAGGGCAAATAAAAACCACACGTGGGCCAAATTTGATTCGCAGGCCGCCAGTTGGTGAACCCTGTACGAAAAATACATATTGAGCAAATTGTTTTTACCCAAAGGCAAACTTCACGTCGGGAATCTGTGATGTCATCGGCCTCCCCGGAACACCTATTGAGAGGTGCCTTTTTTGTTAAGTAAATCAGGAGGTAAACGAGGTTAAAGGAGACTGGCCCTTTAATATCTCCATTTTGTTAAGTCAATCAGGAAGTAAACGAGGTTAAAGGAGACTGGCCCTTTATCTCCATTTTGTTTAGTCAATCAGGAAGTAAACGAGGTTAAAGGAGACTAGCTTGCCACTTTATTACACCTGATTATAACACATTTGTAAACCTTTTTTTATAAACACTTGCCCTGCTGCTAAACCTACCTTAGCACTCGTGTCGTAAACCACCGTTTACCGTCGTAAACGTGTTACCGACCCGTTATGAACCCTTACCGACCCGTTATGAATGCGTTACCGACCCGTTATGAACGCGTTACCGACCCGTTATGAACGCGTTACCGACCCGTTATGAACCCGTTACCGACCCGTTATGAACCCGTTACCGATCCGTTATGAACCCTTACCGACCCGTTATGAACGCGTTACCGACCCGTTATGAACGCGTTACCGACCCGTTATGAACGCGTTACCGACCCGTTATGAACCCTTACCGACCCGTTATGAACGCGTTACCGACCCGTTATGAACGCGTTACCGACCCGTTATGAACGCGTTACCGACCCGTTATGAACGCGTTACCGACCCGTTATGAACGCGTTACCGACCCGTTATGAACGCGTTACCGACCCGTTATGAACGCGTTACCGACCCGTTATGAACCCTTACCGACCCGTTATGTATGCGTTACCGACCCGTTATGAACGCGTTACCGACCCGTTATGAATGCGTTACCGACCCGTTATGAATGCGTTACCGACCCGTTATGAACGCGTTACCGACCCGTTATGAACCCTTACCGACCCGTTATGAATGCGTTACCGACCCGTTATGAACGCGTTACCGACCCGTTATGAACCCTTACCGACCCGTTATGAACGCGTTACCGACCCGTTATGAACGCGTTACCGACCCGTTATGAACGCGTTACCGACCCGTTATGGACGCGTTACCGACCCGTTATGAACGCGTTACCGACCCGTTATGAACCCTTACCGACCCGTTATGAACGCGTTACCGACCCGTTATGAACGCGTTACCGACCCGTTATGAACCCTTACCGACCCGTTATGAACCCGTTACCGACCCGTTATGAACGCGTTACCGACCCGTTATGAACGCGTTACCGACCCGTTATGAACGCGTTACCGACCCGTTATGAACGCGTTACCGACCCGTTATGAACGCGTTACAGACCCGTTATGAACGCGTTACCGACCCGTTATGAACGCGTTACCGACCCGTTATGAACGCGTTACCGACCCGTTATGAACGCGTTACCGACCCGTTATGAACGCGTTACCGACCCGTTATGAACGCGTTACCGACCCGTTATGAACGCGTTACCGACCCGTTATGAACGCGTTACCGACCCGTTATGAACCCGTTACCGACCCGTTATGAACCCGTTACCGATCCGTTATGAACCCTTACCGACCCGTTATGAACGCGTTACCGACCCGTTATGAACGCGTTACCGACCCGTTATGAACGCGTTACCGACCCGTTATGAACGCGTTACCGACCCGTTATGAACGCGTTACCGACCCGTTATGAACGCGTTACCGACCCGTTATGAACCCTTACCGACCCGTTATGAACGCGTTACCGACCCGTTATGAACGCGTTACCGACCCGTTATGAACGCGTTACCGACCCGTTATGAACGCGTTACCGACCCGTTATGAACCCTTACCGACCCGTTATGTATGCGTTACCGACCCGTTATGAACGCGTTACCGACCCGTTATGAAC
Source organism: Oncorhynchus mykiss (assembly GCF_013265735.2). NCBI lineage: Eukaryota > Metazoa > Chordata > Actinopteri > Salmoniformes > Salmonidae > Oncorhynchus > Oncorhynchus mykiss. The sequence goes on along the minus strand of NC_048573.1, from coordinate 3,312,884 downwards.
GCGTTACCGACCCGTTATGAACGCGTTACCGACCCGTTATGAACGCGTTACCGACCCGTTATGAACGCGTTACCGACCCGTTATGAACGCGTTACAGACCCGTTATGAACGCGTTACCGACCCGTTATGAACGCGTTACCGACCCGTTATGAACGCGTTACCGACCCGTTATGAACGCGTTACCGACCCGTTATGAACGCGTTACCGACCCGTTATGAACGCGTTACCGACCCGTTATGAACGCGTTACCGACCCGTTATGAACGCGTTACCGACCCGTTATGAACGCGTTACCGACCCGTTATGAACGCGTTACCGACCCGTTATGAACGCGTTACCGACCCGTTATGAACCCGTTACCGACCCGTTATGAACCCGTTACCGATCCGTTATGAACCCTTACCGACCCGTTATGAACGCGTTACCGACCCGTTATGAACGCGTTACCGACCCGTTATGAACGCGTTACCGACCCGTTATGAACGCGTTACCGACCCGTTATGAACGCGTTACCGACCCGTTATGAACGCGTTACCGACCCGTTATGAACCCTTACCGACCCGTTATGAACGCGTTACCGACCCGTTATGAACGCGTTACCGACCCGTTATGAACGCGTTACCGACCCGTTATGAACGCGTTACCGACCCGTTATGAACCCTTACCGACCCGTTATGTATGCGTTACCGACCCGTTATGAACGCGTTACCGACCCGTTATGAATGCGTTACCGACCCGTTATGAACGCGTTACCGACCCGTTATGAACGCGTTACCGACCCGTTATGAACCCTTACCGACCCGTTATGAATGCGTTACCGACCCGTTATGAATGCGTTACCGACCCGTTATGAATCCTTACCGACCCGTTATGAACCCGTTACCGACCCGTTATGAACGCGTTACCGACCCGTTATGAACGCGTTACCGACCCGTTATGGACGCGTTACCGACCCGTTATGAACGCGTTACCGACCCGTTATGAACGCGTTACCGACCCGTTATGAACGCGTTACCGACCCGTTATGAACGCGTTACCGACCCGTTATGAACGCGTTACCGACCCGTTATGAACGCGTTACCGACCCGTTATGAATGCGTTACCGACCTGTTATGAACGCGTTACCGACCCGTTATGAACGCGTTACCGACCCGTTATGAACGCGTTACCGACCCGTTATGAACGCGTTACCGACCCGTTATGAACCCTTACCGACCCGTTATGAACGCGTTACCGACCCGTTATGAACGCGTTACCGACCCGTTATGAACGCGTTACCGACCCGTTATGAACGCGTTACCGACCCGTTATGAACGCGTTACCGACCCGTTATGAACCCTTACCGACCCGTTATGTATGCGTTACCGACCCGTTATGAACGCGTTACCGACCCGTTATGAATGCGTTACCGACCCGTTATGAACGCGTTACCGACCCGTTATGAACGCGTTACCGACCCGTTATGAACCCTTACCGACCCGTTATGAATGCGTTACCGACCCGTTATGAATGCGTTACCGACCCGTTATGAACCCTTACCGACCCGTTATGAACCCGTTACCGACCCGTTATGAACGCATTACCGACCCGTTATGAACGCGTTACCGACCCGTTATGGACGCGTTACCGACCCGTTATGAACGCGTTACCGACCCGTTATGAACGCGTTACCGACCCGTTATGAACGCGTTACCGACCCGTTATGAACGCGTTACCGACCCGTTATGAACGCGTTACCGACCCGTTATGAATGCGTTACCGACCTGTTATGAACGCGTTACCGACCCGTTATGAACGCGTTACCGACCTGTTATGATCGCGTTACCGACCCGTTATGAATGCGTTACCGACCCGTTATGAATGCGTTACCGACCCGTTATGAATGCGTTACCGACCCGTTATGAACGCGTTACCGACCCGTTATGAACCCTTACCGACCCGTTATGAATGCGTTACCGACCCGTTATGAACGCGTTACCGACCCGTTATGAACCCTTACCGACCCGTTATGAACCCGTTACCGACCCGTTATGAACGCGTTACCGACCCGTTATGAACGCGTTACCGACCCGTTATGAACGCGTTACCGACCCTTTATGAACGCGTTACCGACCCGTTATGAACGCGTTACCGACCCGTTATGAACGCGTTACCGACCCGTTATGAACGCGTTACCGACCCGTTATGAACGCGTTACAGACCCGTTATGAACGCGTTACCGACCCGTTATGAACGCGTTACCGACCCGTTATGAACGCGTTACCGACCCGTTATGAACGCGTTACCGACCCGTTATGAACGCGTTACCGACCCGTTATGAACGCGTTACCGACCCGTTATGAACGCGTTACCGACCCGTTATGAACGCGTTACCGACCCGTTATGAACCCGTTACCGACCCGTTATGAACCCGTTACCGATCCGTTATGAACCCTTACCGACCCGTTATGAACGCGTTACCGACCCGTTATGAACGCGTTACCGACCCGTTATGAACGCGTTACCGACCCGTTATGAACGCGTTACCGACCCGTTATGAACCCTTACCGACCCGTTATGAACGCGTTACCGACCCGTTATGAACGCGTTACCGACCCGTTATGAACGCGTTACCGACCCGTTATGAACCCTTACCGACCCGTTATGTATGCGTTACCGACCCGTTATGAACGCGTTACCGACCCGTTATGAATGCGTTACCGACCCGTTATGAACGCGTTACCGACCCGTTATGAACCCTTACCGACCCGTTATGAATGCGTTACCGACCCGTTATGAATGCGTTACCAACCCGTTATGAACCCTTACCGACCCGTTATGAACCCGTTACCGACCCGTTATGAACGCATTACCGACCCGTTATGAACGCGTTACCGACCCGTTATGGACGCGTTACCGACCCGTTATGAACGCGTTACCGACCCGTTATGAACGCGTTACCGACCCGTTATGAACGCGTTACCGACCCGTTATGAACGCGTTACCGACCCGTTATGAACGCGTTACCGACCCGTTATGAATGCGTTACCGACCTGTTATGAACGCGTTACCGACCCGTTATGAACGCGTTACCGACCCGTTATGAACGCGTTACCGACCCGTTATGAACGCGTTACCGACCCGTTATGAACCCTTACCGACCCGTTATGAACGCGTTACCGACCCGTTATGAACGCGTTACCGACCCGTTATGAACGCGTTACCGACCCGTTATGAACGCGTTACCGACCCGTTATGAACGCGTTACCGACCCGTTATGAACCCTTACCGACCCGTTATGTATGCGTTACCGACCCGTTATGAACGCGTTACCGACCCGTTATGAATGCGTTACCGACCCGTTATGAACGCGTTACCGACCCGTTATGAACGCGTTACCGACCCGTTATGAACCCTTACCGACCCGTTATGAATGCGTTACCGACCCGTTATGAACCCTTACCGACCCGTTATGAACCCGTTACCGACCCGTTATGAACGCATTACCGACCCGTTATGAACGCGTTACCGACCCGTTATGGACGCGTTACCGACCCGTTATGAACGCGTTACCGACCCGTTATGAACGCGTTACCGACCCGTTATGAACGCGTTACCGACCCGTTATGAACGCGTTACCGACCCGTTATGAACGCGTTACCGACCCGTTATGAATGCGTTACCGACCTGTTATGAACGCGTTACCGACCCGTTATGAACGCGTTACCGACCTGTTATGAACGCGTTACCGACCCGTTATGAATGCGTTACCGACCCGTTATGAACGCGTTACCGACCCGTTATGAACGCGTTACCGACCCGTTATGAACCCTTACCGACCCGTTATGAATGCGTTACCGACCCGTTATGAACGCGTTACCGACCCGTTATGAACCCTTACCGACCCGTTATGAACCCGTTACCGACCCGTTATGAACGCGTTACCGACCCGTTATGAACGCGTTACCGACCCGTTATGAACGCGTTACCGACCCGTTATGAACGCGTTACCGACCCGTTATGAACGCGTTACCGACCCGTTATGAACGCGTTACAGACCCGTTATGAACGCGTTACCGACCCGTTATGAACGCGTTACCGACCCGTTATGAACGCGTTACCGACCCGTTATGAATGCGTTACCGACCCGTTATGAACGCGTTACCGACCCGTTATGAACGCGTTACCGACCCGTTATGAACGCGTTACCGACCCGTTATGAACGCGTTACCGACCCGTTATGAACCCGTTACCGACCCGTTATGAACTGTTTTATAAAAGCCATGGTTGTGTTTCTCCTCTCAGACATCTGTTCTATATGTTATAGACCTGTTATAACCTGTCATAGACCTTTTTATAAACATGTTATAACCTCTATCTCCTCTCAGACATCTGTTCCATAAGAACTGTGTGGACCCCTGGCTGCTGGATCACAGGACCTGTCCCATGTGTAAGATAGACATCCTCAAAGCCCTGGGCATCGCTGTGAGTCATTTCAGAATCAAAGTCACTCATTCAAATGAATCAAATGCTGCTTTTTTTTCTTCTGTTGGTCACCATCAGATTTGAATTGACTCAAATGAATCTAAACTTGACTCCCTCGCTGGACTCAAATGAATCTAAACTTGACTCCCTCGCTGGACTCAAATGAATCAAAACTTGACTCCCTCGCTGGACTCAAATGAATCTAAACTTGACTCCCTCGCTGGACTCAAATGAATCTAAACTTGACTCCCTCGCTGGACTCAAATGAATCTAAACTTGACTCCCTCGCTGGACTCAAATGAATCTAAACTTGACTCCCTCGCTGGACTCAAATGAATCTAAACTTGACTCCCTCGCTGGACTCAAATGAATCTAAACTTGACTCCCTCGCTGGACTCAAATGAATCTAAACTTGACTCCCTCGCTGGACTCAAATGAATCTAAACTTGACTCCCTCGCTGGACTCAAATGAATCTAAACTTGACTCCCTCGCTGGACTCAAATGAATCTAAACTTGACTCCCTCGCTGGACTCAAATGAATCTAAACTTGACTCCCTCGCTGGACTCAAATGAATCTAAACTTGACTCCCTCGCTGGACTCAAATGAATCTAAACTTGACTCCCTCTCACCAACACCATTGAATATGTTTGAACTGAACCCACATATACTGAACTGTTTCTCTCTCTGCTCTTTCACTGCTCTCTCCTCCTCTTCCTCTCCTCACTATCTCGCTCATCCCCTCCCCGTCACGCTCATCCCCTCCCTGTCTCTCATCCCCTCCCTGTCTCTCATCCCCTCCCCGTCTCTCATCCCCTCCCCGTCTCCCTCTCATCCCCCCTCGTCTCTCTCTTTCTCTCCCTCTCTCTCTCCTCTCCAGTTAAATGCAGACTGTCTGGATGACCTGCCCTTGGACTATGAGATGGTGGGTGGGGTGGGGGTGGAGGGTCTGGTCCTGGAGGCTGTGGTGTCGGCGGGATCCAGTGACGGGACCCTCAGTGAGGGAGGGTCGGTGGTTCTAGACCCGGGGATACGGAGGGTGGGGCTACCCCAAGATTACCACGACCCAGACCCTCTGAGGGACAGTCCCATTACTGTTACTACTGATACCCACACAGGTGAGACTATTGATACCCCCACACACAGGTGAGACTACTGATACCCACACACACAGGTGAGAGAAAGGGTGCTCATAGTGCCACCTGGTGGCTACTTTATGAATTGCACCCTCTCCCTCGCACCCCCCCTCTCCCTCGCACCCCCCTTCTCCCTCGCACGCCCCCTCTCCCTCGCACGCCCCCTCTCCCTCGCACTCTCCCTCGCACCCCCCCTCTCCCTCGCACCCCCCCTCTCCCTCGCACCCCCCCCTCTCCCTCGCACCCCCCCCCTCTCCCTCGCATCAACCCCTCTCCCTCGCACCCCCCCCTCTCCCTCGCATCCCCCCCTCTCCCTCGCATCCCCCCTCTCCCTCGCACCCCCCCTCTCCCTCGCATCCCCCCCTCTCCCTCGCATCCCCCCCTCTCCCTCGCATCCCCCCTCTCCCTCGCACCCCCCCTCTCCCTCGCACCCCCTCTCCCTCGCACCCCCCCTCTCCCTCACATCCCCCCCTCTCGTCTCTCATCCTCCTCTCCCTCGCCACCCCCCCTCGCCCTCACATCCCCCCCCTCTCCCCCTCTCCCTCGCATCCCCCCCTCTCCCTCGCATCCCCCCCTCTCGTCTCTCACCCTTCTCTCTAGGTGAACTCCTGCCCGTGACGAGCAGTGCGTCCCTGGTGTTCGCTGTAGAAACAGGGCTGTCGGACGAAGACCTTTCACTGGAACAACCAGCCCCTGCTGGGGACAACAAGTCCTGAGACCCGGGCCACACCAGGACCAGAACAAGGTCTTACCGGGGTGAGTCTGGGTTACCTTGGTTCTGTATTGTCTTGACTATACTTGGGACAAATCTAACTTGGGACAGAGGACAGAGACATACCTGTAGGTTGGATAAACCTGCCTGGAATGGGCCTACCTGGAATGGGCCTACCTGGATAAACCTGCCTGGAATGGGCCTACCTGGAATGGGCCTACCTGGAATGGGCCTACCTGGAATGGGCCTACCTGGAAGGGGCCTACCTGGAAGGGGCCTACCTGGAATGGGCCTACCTGGATAAACCTACCTGGAATGGGCCTACCTGGATAAACCTACCTGGAATGGGACTACCTGGATAAGCCTAACTGGATAAACCTACCTGGAATGGGCCTACCTGGATAAACCTACCTGGAATGGGCCTACCTGGATAAACCTACCTGGAATGGGCATACCTGGAATGGGCCTACCTGGATAAACCTACCTGGAATGGGCATACCTGGAATGGGCCTACCTGAATAAACCTACCTGGAATGGGCCTACCTGGAATGGGCCTACCTGGATAAACCTACCTGGAATGGGCCTACCTGGATAAACCTACCTGGATAAACCTACCTGGAATGGGCCTACCTGGATAAACCTACCTGGAATGGGCCTACCTGGATAAACCTACCTGGAATGGGCCTACCTGGATAAACCTACCTGGAATGGGCCTACCTGGATAAACCTACCTGGATAAACCTACCTGGATAAATCTACCTGGATAAACCTACCTGTGAGTGATTCCAGATGAAACCAGGACAAAAAAAGAACCACATTTGATTTTCTGGAAATTGTATCCATAGACTGGTCCTTTTTGGAGGAAGGATTATTGACATATTTTACATTTTGTATCTAAAGCATAATAAAAAAATAAAGTATTAATCAAATTTGGCATATTTCTGACATGTTGACCTTACCCAGTCCTCCTGGGAGACTCCATAGTGTTCAATCTGTAGGTGCTCCAAAGCAACAGTTGGTGTGTTTTGTAATATGAGTCGTACCTACCCTGATAAACCCCACATGGGATGGGACACCATGTATAGTGTACGCTAGAGATTCAACTCTGTGTCCTTGCCTACGTAGAGAATAGACTCACCTGGTTATGGAGCGATCTGACTGTTTAGTTCCTGTTACCTGGTGGGGTATTCTATGTGTCAATGGAGGTACCTGTCACCTGGAGCCCTGGAAATGTTTCACAATAAGAGTTCAGATCTCACACACACACACTGAGCAGTATGGAATCAACAGAACCTTTTTGTGAATCTATAAACCACATTTCTAAAACTACTATTTTGAAACAGAACTTCAAGAACTGGAGCCTATATGACGGGGACATTTTATTTTGAAAAAGCCTCAAAGAACTCTGGGAGATGTAGTCAGTGAAACTGTCTTCCCTTTACTATACTTATGTTTTTCTGTCTGGGCTGACACTGCCTCTACTAATGTAACCATGGATAAGGTCACACCACTACATAGTGCAGTATTGTTGTAGTAAATGCTATTTTGAAGTAGAACGTCAGTATTCTCTCCTTCTGTCTACCTATGTATATTCTATGGTCATATATCTGGAAGAAGTATGTTCATTGAGCCTCCGTCTGTCCGCCCGTCCGTCTATACCTGTACGATGATCTCACAGTAAAGCGTTGTTGTATTTCCTGTTTTTTTTTTTTTTTTTTTTTACTACCTTTTTCTGACTTAACTGGCCAATCAGAGTTGGTTGTGTTATTTATGGTGTTGCCCAATAACTCCCATTTTTTGTCAATCAGATGTTACAGCAATGCTCTGGAATGTTCTAGAATCCTCCTCAGAACCTCCTCTGGAACGTTCTAGAGTCCTCCTCAGAACTTCCTCTGGAACGTTCTAGAATCCTTCTCAGAACCTCTTCTAGAACGTTCTAGAATCCTTCTCAGAACCTCCTCTGGAACGTTCTAGAATCCTTCTCAGAATCTCTTCTGGAACGTTCTAGAATCCTTCTCAGAACCTCTTCTGGAACGTTATTTGTTGGGTGTTTTGGGTGGGAGGGACTGGCTACAAAATAACATGTCTGTGTAATCTCAATGGATGTAATCTCAATGGCACCCTATTCCCTATACAGTAACACTACTTTTGACCAGAGCCGTGTGCTCACTGAGTGTGTGATGGGAAAGAGAAATCTTGTATTATTAGTATATTAGTATAGTATTATAACAACTATTTTGATAAAAACATAAATGTTTTATTTTTGTACCGACACAGAGAGAGAGTCACCGTATTACTGACCTGAAACGAACAGCTCGACGATGACAAACGATCTTTGTGTGTGTGTGTAGATAAATAGCCAAGCGTGAGTTGAACTAGGCACCTGTTCACTCCCCTCAGGGTTCTGAAAGTATTGGTCTAAACTGGTTGGAAGTAGTTTCCAATGAGAGGAGGGAAAAAGATCTGATAGGCTCCAGTGTTTGGCAACAGCAGGAAGTAGATTTTCTATATTTATTATGCCTCAAGTGAACCGAGTCACCGGGACCCTCCCGCTGCCCTACAGAGGCTGTGTGTATAATGACAACGGGTTCTGTTAAGAGCACACATACAGCTTTAGGGTGTGTGTGTGGGGGTGAAAACACAAATAAATGACAGAGATCCTCCCCTGAGGAACAACCATATTGAGGTTATGTACAGAGAGATCCCCCACCTCCCCTGAGGAACAACCATATTGAGGTTATGTACAGAGAGAGATCCCTCCCCAGTGGCCCATTCGGATGCTGTGTCGTCACACACTAGGGGCTGGGCGATTTTTATATCAAGCTCATTTCAATTGTATGTTTTTTTTTTTTGTGTGTGATATTCCAAATGCCTGTATTGACAGAAACAATATTCTGTGTTTTTTTGGGGGGGGGTTGTTTTTTTTGCCTGAGAGGTTTGTCATCTTGTCTCGTCGTCTTCGTTCCTTCTGCTGTGTGCATCTTCGCTCCTTCTGCTGTGTGCATCTTCGCTCCTTCTGCTGTGTGCATCTTCGCTCCTTCTGCTGTGTGCATCTTCGCTCCTTCTGCTGTGTGCATCTTCGCTCCTTCTGCTGTGTGCATCTTCGCTCCTTCTGCTGTGTGCATCTTCGCTCCTTCTGCTGTGTGCATCTTCGCTCCTTCTGCTGTGTGCATCTTCGCTCCTTCTGCTGTGTGCATCTTCGCTCCTTCTGCTGTGTGTATCTTCGCTCCTTCTGCTGTGTGCATCTTCGCTCCTTCTGCTGTGTGCATCTTCGTTCCTTCTGCTGTGTGCATCTTCGCTCCTTCTGCTGTGTGCATCTTCGCTCCTTCTGCTGTGTGCATCTTCGCTCCTTCTGCTGTGTGCATCTTCGCTCCTTCTGCTGTGTGCATCTTCGTTCCTTCTGCTGTGTGCATCTTCACTCCTTCTGCTGTGTGCATCTTCGTTCCTTCTGCTGTGTGCATCTTCGCTCCTTCTGCTGTGTGCATCTTCGCTCCTTCTGCTGTGTGCATCTTCACTCCTTCTGCTGTGTGCATCTTCGCTCCTTCTGCTGTGTGCATCTTCGTTCCTTCTGCTGTGTGCATCTTCGCTCCTTCTGCTGTGTGCATCTTCGCTCCTTCTGCTGTGTGCATCTTCACTCCTTCTGCTGTGTGCATCTTCGCTCCTTCTGCTGTGTGCATCTTCGCTCCTTCTGCTGTGTGCATCTTCACTCCTTCTGCTGTGTGCATCTTCGTTCCTTCTGCTGTGTGCATCTTCGTTCTTTCTGCTGTGTGCATCTTCGCTCCTTCTGCTGTGTGCATCTTCGTTCTTTCTGCTGTGTGCATCTTCGCTCCTTCTGCTGTGTGCATCTTCGCTCCTTCTGCTGTGTGCATCTTCGCTCCTTCTGCTGTGTGCATCTTCGCTCCTTCTGCTGTGTGCATCTCCGCTCCTTCTGCTGTGTGCATCTTCGCTCCTTCTGCTGTGTGCATCTTCGCTCCTTCTGCTGTGTGCATCTTCGCTCCTGGTAGCCAGGTACTATTCTACTTGCTGTTGGTCTTTTTAATGTTTTTATTTATTTTTTAAATGTTTAAAATGTGCAATAAGCATAAAGCTCTATTCTATAAGGAATTGTCAACTCGTTCTCTCTACTTTTTAAAGCATAAAGCACTATTCTATAAGGAGTTGTCAACTCGTTCTCACTCTGAGAAACAAGGCCACCTGATTTCCAACATGACCGTCCTGTTCAAACAGTCCAGTTTCGTAACAATTCAGTTTTACCTTGTGAACTAGCAACTTGTTTTTTTTTTTTTAAAAGCTGGATAAACGTTACATTTCTAGGCTTGTGTTTGAGAGATTTTGTTGACGAACACCTGTTTATTTAATATTCTATCACGCCTGCTTCCAGAAGTTGGTCGTTATTCGTTGAATGTGTGTTTTATGCATGGTACTGGTCACGTTTCTAATAAAAAGGACATTTTCATAGACTTACAAGATCATTGATTATTGCAACAACAAAACAAAACAAAAACAGGTTTAAACTATTTTGATAAAACGGTACAGTTATTAGTGGGCTTTATGGTTGTGGAAGGGCATATATTTAACCTAGGTATCATTTCACAAGCCCAGAACTTATTAGACTATTGCTGACTGTTTTTTTGTATTTTACCTTTTAAAATGACAGTGTATTTAAAGAAAACATTTTTTTTTTTAAATGTTTAGGTATGATTTTTAGGCTGTATTACCACAGCCAGGTCACCCGGGTCAGAAGATATTATTCGACGTCCGTCCATGTCTGAGGATGTCGGTTGAAACAATGTGGGAACCGGCCACTAGGGGCAACAGTGAGCGCTGTTACCTTCAGGTAGGTAACGGCAGCCTCTGATTCCAAAGGTTGCATCTTTTGAATCCAGCAATAATGTTTGTTTCAAAAATAAATGTTTTGAGTCTATCCCAAACCTTGGCCCTAACCTTAAAGATAAACGTTTAGCCACTAACTCTGATTGGTTAAGGTTAGGCACTAACTCTGAATGGTTAAAGCACTAACTCTGATTGGTTATAGGTTAGGCACTAACTCTGATTGGTTAAAGGTTAGGCACTAACTCTGAATGGTTAAAGCACTAACTCTGATTGGTTAAGGTTAGGCACTAACTCTGATTGGTTAAAGGTTAGGCACTAACTCTGATTGGTTAAAGGTTAGGCACTAACTCTGATTGGTTAAAGGTTTGGCACTAACTCTGGTTAAAGGTTAGGCACTAACTCTGAATGGTTAAAGCACTAACTCTGATTGGTTAAGGTTAGGCACTAACTCTGATTGGTTAAAGGTTAGGCACTAACACTGAATGGTTAAAGCACTAACTCTGATTGGTTAAAGGTTAGGCACTAACTCTGATTGGTTAAAGGTTAGGCACTAACTCTGATTGGTTAAAGGTTTGGCACTAACTCTGGTTAAAGGTTAGGCACTAACTCTGAATGGTTAAAGCACTAACTCTGATTGGTTAAGGTTAGGCACTAACTCTGATTGGTTAAAGGTTAGGCACTAACTCTGAATGGTTAAAGCACTAACTGATTGGTTAAGGTTAGGCACTAACTCTGATTGGTTAAAGGTTAGGCACTAACTCTGATTGGTTAAAGGTTAGGCACTAACTCTGATTGGTTATCTTAAACACTTTTTTTTATGTTTGGAACAACTTCAAAATTGTGACATTTTGAAAAACATGGATCAACGTCCAATTGCGACGTGAGACTGAGAGAGTTTGTAAATCAGCCCCGCCCATGTCACAGGCCAGGGGCCAATCACACGCTGAGACACATCTCCTGAGATCAGAAGGGCTCTGGCTTTGACAGGACAGGTAATGAAGCTTGCCTGTGCCTGGCGATCATCGACGAGACGAGAGAGACAGCCAATTATGTGTCTCCGTGCAAACACAACCACTCCCCCCTGTCAAGTTGACAGGTGAGAGAGAGATCATAGACATGTCTTTCTAAAAAGCTGGGCTCAGCTTCGTAAGCTCCTATGTTCTCCGCCCCCTGCTATTCAAATGACTTCACTCCCAAAGGATTTGACTATGAGATCAGAGAATAGACCCGGGCACCTGTCAGGCAGAGCGTCAACAACAATCCTCACTACTGCGTGGATTTGGAATCGTACACCAGGGCCAGTAGTCATAAAGTCTCTCAGGGTAGGAGTGCTGACCTAGGATCAGTTTAGGCTTTAGCCAACCTAGCCACTAACTGAATACAGGCCCAGGACATGTTGGCTGAAGCTTAACCTGATCATAGATCAGCACTCCTACTCTGAGAGGATTGATACATGTTAACCTGATCCTAGACATTTTATGTTTGACCTTTTATTTAACTTGTCAAATCAGTTAATAACAAATTCTTATTTACAAACCCGGACGACACTGGGCCAATTGTGTGCCCAGCGTCTATGGGACTTCCAACCACGGACGGTTGTGATTCCGCCTGGATTCGAATCAGGGTCTGTAGTGAAACCTCTAGCACTGAGATGCAGTGACTTAGACCGTTGTGCCACCCGGGAGCCCTGAGGGGGGACCTGATGAGAGAGATTATAGGAGCCCCGAGGGGGGACCTGATGAGAGATTATAGGAGCCCTGATGAGAGAGTTTATAGGAGCCCCGATGGGGGACCTGATGAGAGAGATTATAGGAGCCCCGAGGGGGGACCTGATGAGAGAGATTATAGGAGCCCCGAGGGGGGACCTGATGAGAGAGATTATAGGAGCCCCGAGGGGGTGACCTGATGAGAGAGATTATAGGAGCCCCGAGGGGGGACCTGATGAGAGAGATTATAGGAGCCCCGAGGGAGTGACCTGATGAGAGAGATTATAGGAGCCCCGAGGGGGTGACCTGATGAGAGAGATTATAGGAGCCCCGAGGGAGTGACCTGATGAGAGATTATAGGAGCCCCGAGGGGGGATTATAGTTCCCTCTTTCCTCAACTACTCCCGTTAGGATTCTGGGTTGGAAGTCATTTTCAATGAGAGGAGTGGGTACGTTTCCACCACGTATCTCTTGCCCCGAATCCATTACTTTCAAATCGATGAGGGAGAGGGAACAAGTGCACACTTCCAAGGGGGGGGATAGAAGTTTAGAGAATTGGGTATCCAGCCCTAGAGTCGTCCACATAAAGGGAAGTGGATCGTCAAGTCTCTCTGCAATCCGACCGGCTGAGAGTTAGTTACGACCCCCTCCTCTTCCGTGGTGTTTGTAACCATGGTAACGGCACGGTTGGTGTTTTGGGTGCATCCAGAACATACAGAACTAGTAGTATGGGTGTTCACACACACACAGGGTAAGTGTATGTAAAATACACAACAGCAACAGATTATCATGAATAAACCCTTAGGGAGACATTACAGATTATCATGAATAAACCCTTAGGGAGACATTACAGATTATCATGAATAAACCCTTAAGAGAGATTTTTGATTGTCTGTACAAATGTTGCACGTGTTCCAATAAATTGTATGGCATGTTTTCTTTTTCACGTCTCTCTTTTAATGAATAAAACACTTAGAGGCATTACAGATTATCATGAATAAAACACTTAGAGAGACATTACAGATTAACATGAATAAACCCTTAGGGAGACATTACAGATTATCATGAATAAACCCTTAGGGAGACATTACAGATTATCATGAATAAACCCTTAGGGAGACATTACAGATTATCATGAATAAACCCTTAAGAGAGACATTACAGATTATCATGAATAAACCCTTAGGGAGACATTACAGATTATCATGAATAAACCCTTAGGGAGACATTACAGATTATCATGAATAAACCCTTAGGGAGACATTACAGATTATCATGAATAAACCCTTAAGAGAGACATTACAGATTATCATGAATAAACCCTTAGGGAGACATTACAGATTATCATGAATAAACCCTTAGGGAGACATTACAGATTATCATGAATAAACCCTTAGGGAGACATTACAGATTATCATGAATAAACCCTTAGGGAGACATTACAGATTATCATGAATAAACCCTTAAGAGAGACATTACAGATTATCATGAATAAACCCTTAAAATAGATTTTTGATTGTCTGTACAAATGTTGCACGTGTTCCAATAAATTGTATGGCATGTTTTCTTTTTCACGTCTCTCTTTTAATGAATAAAACACTTAGAGGCATTACAGATTAACATGAATAAACCCTTAGGGAGACATTACAGATTATCATGAATAAAACCCTTAGTGAGACATTACAGATTAACATGAATAAACCCTTAGGGAGACATTACAGATTATCATGAATAACCCTTAGTGAGACATTACAGATTATCATGAATAAAACCCTTAGTGAGACATTACAGATTATCACAAATAAACCCTTAGAGACATTACAGATTATCATGAATAAACCCTTAGAGAGACATTACAGATTAACATGAATAAACCCTTAGAGAGACATTACAGATTATCATGAATAAACCCTTAGGGAGACATTACAGATTAACATGAATAAACCCTTAAGAGAGACATTACAGATTATCATGAATAAACCCTTGAGAGACATTACATGACAGAATAACATGGAAGGACAGTACAAACTATATGAGCCTGGTGTCTATTTACAACACACTGGTTTCCAAAACAGATTCAGTCCACATTCAGGACTATGTTTATCAGACACTAGTCCACATTCAGGACTATGTTTATCAGAAACTAGTCCACATTCAGGACTATGTTTATCAGAAACTAGTCCACATTCAGGACTATGTTTATCAGAAACTAGTCCACAGTCCAGGACTATGTTTATCAGAAATTAGTCCACATTCAGGACTATGTTTATCAGAAACTAGTCCACATTCCAGGACTATGTTTATCAGAAACTAGTCCACAGTCCAGGACTATGTTTATCAGAAACTAGTCCACATTCAGGACTATGTTTATCAGAAACTAGTCCACATCCAGGACTATGTTTATCAGAAACTAGTCCACATTCCAGGACTATGTTTATCAGAAACTAGTCCACAGTCCAGGACTATGTTTATCAGAAACTAGTCCACATTCAGGACTATGTTTATCAGAAACTAGTCCACATCCAGGACTATGTTTATCAGAAACTAGTCCACATTCAGGACTATGTTTATCAGAAACTAGTCCACATCCAGGACTATGTTTATCAGAAACTAGTCCGTTTTCCTGCTACTACATGTTATTGTTGTCTTTCTAGCGTCCTTTTTAAACATGGCTTCCTTCACACAACAAGAAATGTAGCTTTTATGAAAATATCATCACTCCCCTCCTGTATCATATTACTGTATGTGCATGCCTACTTTCCTGTGTGTGTGTGTGTGCATGCCTACTTTCCTGTGTGTGTGTGTGTGTGTGTATGCCTACTTTCCTTAGTGTGTGTGTGTGTGCCTACTTTCCTTAGTGTGTGTGTGCATGCCTACTTTCCTGTGTGTGTGTGTGCATGCCTACTTTCCTTAGTGTGTGTGTGTGTGTGTGCCTACTTTCCTGTGTGTGTGTGTGCATGCCTACTTTCCTGTGTGTGTGTGTGTGCCTACTTTCCTGTGTGTGTGTGTATGCCTACTTTCCTGTGTGTGTGTGTGCATGCCTACTTTCCTGTGTGTGTGTGTATGCCTACTTTCCTGTGTGTGTGTGTGCATGCCTGCTTTCCTTAGTGTGTGTGTGCATGTCTACTTTCCTTAGTGTGTGTGTGTGTGCATGCCTACTTTCCTTAGTGTGTATGTGTGTGCATGCCTACTTTCCTGTGTGTGTGTGTGCATGCCTACTTTCCTTAGTGTGTGTGTGTGTGTGTATGCCTACTTTCCTGTGTGTGTGTGTGCATGCCTACTTTCCTGTGTGTGTATGTGTGTGTGTGTATGCCTACTTTCCTGTGTGTGTGTGTGTGTGTGTGTGTGTGTGTGTGTGTGTGTGTGTGTGTGTGTGTGTGTGTGTGTGTGTGTGTGTTAGTGATCATTACATTCCTCTCCCATGAGAACTGTTTACCCAACACATGTTTGAGTCACAGTCCAACTAGACACATTTTACTACATACATAACACCATCCCGCTGCCCATACTACTGGGGCTTGTATCTTAAAAACACAGCAATATGTTTACTGAACTACACTACGACTGTAAAAGATAGAATTCTAAGTGACTAAGAAGCTAAAATGATGTAACCGAAGTGAATACTAAAACATCATAAACTTTTGGAAAGTAAAATATGAAAATGATTTAAATATTTGTTGTTCAGGACACAGAAAGACGGGATGTTCTCTGTTGGCCCGCTGACTTCACCGCGTGAAAGGGTAGGAGGAGCTGAAAGAGAGTGAGTTAGCATGTTTCTATAGGTTTACAATAGGTTCAGGGTCAGTTAGCATGTTAGCATGTTTCTGTAGGTTTACAATAGGTTCAGGGTCAGTTAGCATGTTTCTATAGGTTTACAATAGGTTCAGGGTCAGTTAGCATGTTTTCTTTAGATTCACTATAAGTTCAGGGTCAGTTAGCATGTTTCTGTGGGTTCAGGGTCAGTTAGCAGGTTAGCATGTTTCTATAGCTTCACTATAGATTCAGGGTCAGTTAGCATGTTAGCATGTTTCTATAGCTTCACTATAGGTTCAGGGTCAGTTAGCATGTTAGCATGTTTCTATAGCTTCACTATAGGTTCAGGGTCAGTTAGCATGTTAGCATGTTTCTATAGCTTCACTATAGGTTCAGGGTCAGTTAGCATGTTAGCATGTTTCTATAGATTCACTATAGGTTCAGGGTCAGTTAGCATGTTAGCATGTTTCTATAGATTCACTATAGGTTCAGGGTCAGTTAGCATGTTAGCATGTTTCTATAGATTCACTATAGGTTCAGGGTCAGTTAGCATGTTAGCATGTTTCTATAGATTCATTATAGGCTCAGGGTCAGTTAGCAGGTTTCTGTAGGTTCAGGGACAGTTAGCATGTTAGCATATTTATATAGATTCACTATAGGATCAGGGTCAGTTAGTATATTTCCATAGGATCAGGGTCAGTTAGCACGTTTCTATAGATTCACTATAGGATCAGAGTCAGTTAGCATGTTTCTATAGATTCACTATAGGTTCAGGGTCAGTTAGCATGTTTCTATAGATTCACTATAGGTTCAGGGTCAGTTAGCGTGTTAGCATGTCTCACCTCGTGCGCTGACCTCTGCTGGCCTCAGCAAACTTGTGTCTGAACAGAAAGCTGGCCAGAGCATCTGCAACCTGCACAACAGACAACATGCATGTTAGTGTGTGTGTGTGTGTGTGTGTGCGTGCGTGCGTGTGTGTGTGTCTTACTTTGTCTGGTGTGTCCTCGTGCACTGCGTGGCCACTAGGGGGCAGCACCTGCATCATGAATTTTCCTGAGGAGAATAATATAACAGGTGGTCTTCAGTCAGAGAACAGTGTGTGTGTGTGTCAATCTCGCACACACTCCACTCTCTTTCTCACACACACACACACACACACACATACACACACTAGCTTTCTCTATCACGCAGTCTTGTACAGCTAACCTTGTACAGCTAACACACAATTCAGTCCCACTTTTTTCCCTATCCCTAACCCTAACCCTAGCTCCTAACCCTAAAACAAACCCTAAACCTAACCCTAAACCCAACACTAGCTCCTAACCCTAAAACAAACCCTAGCTCCTAACCCTAAAACAAACCCTAGCTCCTAACCCTAAAACTAACCCTAGCTCCTAACCCTAAACCCAACCCTAGCTCCTAACTCTAAACCTAACCCTAGCTCCTAACCCTAAGCCTAGCTCCTAACCCTAATTCTAACCTTAAACCTAACCCTAGCTCCTAACCCTAAAACAAACCCTAGCTCCTAACCCTAAACCCAACCCTAGCTCATAACCCTAAAACAAACCCTAGCTCCTAACCCCAAAACAAACCCTAGCTCCTAACCCTAAAACTAACCCTAGCTCCTAACCCTAAACCCAACCCTAGCTCCTAACTCTAAACCTAACCCTAGCTCCTAACCCTAAAACCAACCCTAAACCTAAACCCCCTGGTCTTCAAGTATAGTTTAAACACACACACACACACACACACACACACACCGACCTACCTTGCATTTGGCCTATAGTCAGGTCCCTGTCCAGACGATCTACACCTGGAGACAAACACGCATCCTCCATCATAATTTTACCTTACAGGTTTCATTTAAAGGGAAACACACACACACACACACACATACTGGACACAGAAACATAGAAATGGTATCCAACAGTTCGTCTGACTCTCTGGGGAAATCAGATGTTGCACTATCGTTTCAAGATTACAGCTCTGTGACGTATGGCCAAGGTGCAGCAAAAATGGACAACAAACGAGAGACACAGGGAGACACGAGAGACACAGGCACGATTACCACCTATGGATTAGGACCCAGTAGGTTACCCAGGTTACCTGGGGTAAAGTAAGGATGGATTCGACTGTAGTGTCATGTATCTGGGGTAAAGTAAGGATGGATTCGACTGTAGTGTCATGTATCTGGGGTAAAGTAAGGATGGATTCGACTGTAGTGTCATGTATCTGGGGTAAAGTAAGGATGGATTCGACTGTAGTGTCATGTATCTGGGGTAAAGTAAGGATGGATTAGACTGTAGTGTCATGTATCTGGGGTAAAGTAAGGCTGGATTAGACTGTAGTGTCATGTAGTGTCATGTATCTGGGATAAAGTAAGGATGGATTAGACTGTAGTGTCATGTATCTGGGGTAAAGTAAGGATGGATTAGACTGTAGTGTCATGTATCTGGGATAAAGTAAGGTTGGATTAGACTGTAGTGTCATGTATCTGGGTAAAGTAAGGCTGGATTAGACTGTAGTGTCATGTATCTGGGATAAAGTAAGGTTGGATTAGACTGTAGTGTCATGTATCTGGGTAAAGTAAGGCTGGATTAGACTGTAGTGTCATGTATCTGGGGTAAAGTAAGGATGAATTAGACTGTAGTGTCATGTATCTGGGGTAAAGTAAGGATGGATTAGACTGTAGTGTCATGTATCTGGGGTAAAGTAAGGATGGATTAGACTGTAGTGTCATGTATCTGGGGTAAAGTAAGGATGGATTAGACTGTAGTGTCATGTAGTGTCATGTATCTGGGATAAAGTAAGGTTGGATTAGACTGTAGTGTCATGTATCTGGGTAAAGTAAGGCTGGATTAGACTGTAGTGTCATGTATCTGGGGTAAAGTAAGGATGAATTAGACTGTAGTGTCATGTATCTGGGGTAAAGTAAGGATGGATTAGACTGTAGTGTCATGTATCTGGGGTAAAGTAAGGATGGATTAGACTGTAGTGTCATGTATCTGGGGTAAAGTAAGGATGGATTAGATTGTAGTGTCATGTAGTGTCATGTATCTGGGATAAAGTAAGGTTGGATTAGACTGTAGTGTCATGTATCTGGGTAAAGTAAGGCTGGATTAGACTGTAGTGTCATGTATCTGGGGTAAAGTAAGGATGAATTAGACTGTAGTGTCATGTATCTGGGGTAAAGTAAGGATGGATTAGACTGTAGTGTCATGTATCTGGGGTAAAGTAAGGCTGGATTAGACTGTAGTGTCATGTAGTGTCATGTATCTGGGGTAAAGTAAGGTTGGATTAGACTGTAGTGTCATGTATCTGGGGTAAAGTAAGGCTGGATTAGACTGTAGTGTCATGTATCTGGGGTAAAGTTAGGCTGGATTAGACTGTAGTGTCATGTAGTGTCATGTATCTGGGGTAAAATCAGGATGGATTAGACTGTAGTGTCATGTATCTGGGGTAAAGTTAGGATGGATTAGACTGTAGTGTCATGTAGTGTCATGTATCTGGGGTAAAGTAAGGATAGATTAGACTGTAGTGTCATGTATTTGGGGTAAAGTAAGGCCGGATTAGACTGCATTGTGACATACCTGCTAACAGGAGGAGTTTGGGCAGGTTACATCCCAGGAACAGATTAGAGATCCCTCTGAACCATCCGTCCCAGTACTTCTCAGCTTTGGACAGGTCTATACGCCAGCTGTACACACCCTGACAACACACCAAAGGGTTAAACCCGTCACCAAGGTAACGAGAAGAACACACCGAATGCATCGGTCACTTCTGCCACTGCTGGAGTGCGTAAACTGAACAACAACAACAAACAACAAACAACAAAAAATGAAATACTGGTCACACTCAAATGTGAGACCAGCGACCCCTGTAATAAGTATACACATCTCAACACTGTGTTGAGAATGGATCGGTGAACTGTTTAAGAGAAAATCACTGAAAAGAGCGTCTCACTCTTAACAAGGAGGACTTTACAAGCTGAATGCTGTTTTTGATGCCAACACTGGGGACCGTCACTGCTGCTCGACGAGACTAGAGTCCTCTCCAGTAGCTGCTGTGGATTCTACCATGAATATGAACCAGGAGACTAGAGTCCTCTCCAGTAGCTGCTGTGGAGTCTACCATGATTATGAACCAGGAGACTAGAGTCCTTTACAGTAGCCGCTGTGGATTCTACCATGAATATGAACCAGGAGACTAGAGTCCTCTACAGTAGCTGCTGTGGATTCTACCATGAATATGGACCCTTTTCCCGGGTTGACGAGAGCTGGAGAACTACTGCGTAGTTCGGAGTCGAGTTTGAATCGAGGTGGAGTCGAGATGGATGTAGGAGAGTAAGATATTCCCAAAGCATCCTCCCCCTGCCTTTTCGTACAGACCTGCGGCTATCAAATAATTTTGCGGCCCAGACCTCTCTGTCTGTTGGGGCAGCAGGTAGCCTAGTGTTTAGAGTGTTGGACCAGTCACCGAAAGGTTGCTGGATCGAGCTGACAAGGTAAAAGTCTGTCATCTGTCCCTGAACAAGACAGTTAACCCACTGTAGGGTGCATCACTGTAGTAGACTGTATCTCACTGTAGTAGACTGTAGACTGTATCTCACTGTAGTAGACTGCATCTCACTGTAGTAGACTGCATCTCACTGTAGTAGACTGCATCTCACTGTAGTAGACTGCATCTCACTGTAGTAGACTGCATCTCACTGTAGTAGACTGCATCTCACTGTAGTAGGCTGTAGGCTATATCTCACTGTAGTAGACTGCATCTCACTGTAGTAGGCTGTAGGCTGTATCTCACTGTAGTAGACTGTAGACTGTATCTCACTGTAGTAGACTGCATCTCACTGTAGTAGACTGCATCTCACTGTAGTAGGCTGTAGACTGTATCTCACTGTAGTAGACTGTAGACTGCATCTCACTGTAGTAGACTGCATCTCACTGTAGTAGACTGTATCTCACTGTAGTAGACTGTATCTCACTGTAGTAGACTGTATCTCACTGTAGTAGGCTGTCGACTGTATCTCACTGTAGTAGACTGTAGACTGCATCTCACTGTAGTAGACTGCATCTCACTGTAGTAGGCTGTAGACTGTATCTCACTGTAGTAGACTGTATCTCACTGTAGTAGACTGCATCTCACTGTAGTAGACTGTAGACTGTATCTCACTGTAGTAGACTGTATCTCACTGTAGTAGGCTGTAGACTGTATCTCACTGTAGTAGACTGTATCTCACTGTAGTAGACTGCATCTCACTGTAGTAGACTGTAGACTGTATCTCACTGTAGTAGACTGTATCTCACTGTAGTAGACTGTAGGCTGCATCTCACTGTAGTAGACTGTATCTCACTGTAGTAGACTGTAGACTGCATCTCACTGTAGTAGACTGCATCTCACTGTAGACTGTATCTCACTGTAGTAGACTGTATCTCACTGTAGTAGACTGTATCTCACTGTAGTAGGCTGTAGACTGTATCTCACTGTAGTAGACTGTAGACTGCATCTCACTGTAGTAGACTGCATCTCACTGTAGTAGGCTGTAGGCTGTATCTCACTGTAGTAGACTGTATCTCACTGTAGTAGACTGTATCTCACTGTAGTAGACTGTATCTCACTGTAGTAGACTTTAGGCTGTATCTCACTGTAGTAGGCTGTATCTCACTGTAGTAGACTGCATCTCACTGTAGTAGACTGTATCTCACTGTAGTAGACTGCATCTCACTGTAGTAGACTGTAGACTGTATCTCACTCTAGTAGACTGTATCTCACTGTAGTAGACTGCATCTCACTGTAGTAGACTGCATCTCACTTTAGTAGACTGCATCTCACTGTAGTAGACTGTTTCTCACTGTAGTAGACTGCATCTCACTGCAGTAGACTGTAGACTGTATCTCACTGTAGTAGACTGTAGACTGCATCTCACTGTAGTAGACTGCATCTCACTGTAGTAGGCTGTAGACTGTATCTCACTGTAGTAGACTGTATCTCACTGTAGTAGACTGTATCTCACTGTAGTAGACTGTATCTCACTGTAGTAGACTTTAGGCTGTATCTCACTGTAGTAGGCTGTATCTCACTGTAGTAGACTGCATCTCACTGTAGTAGACTGTATCTCACTGTAGTAGACTGCATCTCACTGCAGTAGACTGCATCTCACTGTAGTAGACTGTAGACTGTATCTCACTCTAGTAGACTGTATCTCACTGTAGTAGACTGCATCTCACTGTAGTAGACTGCATCTCACTTTAGTAGACTGCATCTCACTGTAGTAGACTGTTTCTCACTGTAGTAGACTGCATCTCACTGCAGTAGACTGCATCTCACTGTAGTAGGCTGTAGGCTGTATCTCACTGTAGTAGACTGTAGACTGTATCTCACTGTAGTAGACTGTGTCTCACTGTAGTAGACTGTAGACTGTATGTCACTGTAGTAGACTGTAGACTGTATGTCACTGTAGTAGACTGTAGACTGTATCTCACTGTAGTAGGCTGTAGGCTGCATCTCACTGTAGTAGGCTGTATTTCACTGTAGTAGACTGTATCTCACTGCAGTAGACTGCATCTCACTGCAGTAGACTGTAGACTGCATCTCACTGCAGTAGACTGCATCTCACTGTAGTAGACTGTAGACTGCATCTCACTGTAGTAGAATGTAGGCTGCATCTCATTGTAGTAGACTGTATCTCACTATAGTAGACTGCATCTCACTGTAGTAGACTGTATTTCACTGTAGTAGACTGTATCTCACTGCAGTAGACTGCATCTCACTGCAGTAGACTGTAGACTGCATCTCACTGCAGTAGACTGCATCTCACTGTAGTAGACTGTAGACTGCATCTCACTGTAGTAGACTGTAGGCTGCATCTCATTGTAGTAGACTGCATCTCACTGTAGTAGGCTGCATCTCACTGTAGTAGACTGTAGACTGTATCTCACTGTAGTTGACTGTATCTCACTGTAGTAGGCTGTAGGCTGCATCTCACTGTAGTCGACTGTAGACTGTATCTCACTGTAGTAGACTGTATCTCACTGTAGTAGACTGCATCTCACTGTAGTAGACTGTAGACTGCATCTCACTGTAGTAGACTGTAGAATGCATCTCACTGTAGTAGGCTGTATCTCACTGTGGTAGACTGTATCGCACTGTAGTAGACTGCATCTCACTGTAGTAGGCTGCATCTCACTATAGTAGGCTGCATCTCACTGTAGTAGGCTGCATCTCACTGTAGTAGACTGTATCTCACTGTAGTAGGCTGTATCTCACTGTAGTAGACTGTAGGCTGTATCTCACTGTAGTAGGCTGTAGGCTGTATCTCACTGTAGTAGACTGTAGGCTGTATCTCACTGTAGTAGACTGCATCTCACTGTAGTAGACTGCATCTCACTGTAGTAGACTGTAGACTGTATCTCACTGTAGTAGACTGCATCTCACTGTAGTAGACTGTAGACTGCATCTCACTGTAGTAGGCTGTATCTCACTGTGGTTGACTGTATCTCACTGTAGTAGACTGTATCTCACTGTAGTAGACTGCATCTCACTATAGTAGGCTACATCTCACTGTAGTAGGCTGCATCTCACTGTAGTAGACTGTATCTCACTGTAGTAGGCTGTATCTCACTGTAGTAGACTGTAGGCTGTATCTCACTGTAGTAGGCTGTAGGCTGTATCTCACTGTAGTAGACTGCAGGCTGCATCTCACTGCAACGTCTCCCATCTCGCTGTATCTCATGTTTTGGATCTCCATTATTGCTCCATGTTACCACGGCTACGTTCAGTAGGCTACTGGTAATGTTACCACGGCTACGTTCAGTAGGCTACCGGTAATGTTACCACGGCTACGTTCAGTAGGCTACTGGTAATGTTACCACGGCTACGTTCAGTAGGCTACTGGTAATGTTACCACGGCTACGTTCAGTAGGCTACTGGTAATGTTACCACGGCTACGTTCAGTAGGATACTGGTAATGTTACCATGGCTACATTCAGTAGGCTACCGGTAATGTTACCACGGCTACGTTCAGTAGGCTACTGGTAATGTTACCACGGCTACTTTCAGTAGGCTACCGGTAATGTTACCACGGCTACGTTCAGTAAACTAACGGTAATGTTACCACGGTTACGTTCAGAAGGCTACCGGTAACGTTACCACGGCTACGTTCAGTAAACTAACGGTAATGTTACCACGGTTACGTTCAGAAGGCTACCGGTAACGTTACCACGGCTACGATCAGTAAACTAACGGTAATGTTACCACGGTTACGTTCAATAGGCTACCGGTAATGTTACCACGGCTACGTTCAGTAAACTAACGGTAATGTTACCACGGCTACATTAAGTTGAAAAGCTTTCTCGAACGTTGCAGATATAAATTCATCGAATAGAGCCGACGTTATTCCTGATTTCAACATTTCAGAGAGGCATATTTGCTCCACATAGTATTTTCTATCTGAATGTTCCAAAACGTTGCGTCCTGCTGAACGTGCCCACCAGGTCGTTAGCTAGAACTAGCTGGTGAGGTAACATGGTGTAGCTTTTTCATGTGTTTAACGGTCCAGTAGCCTATAAGGGCCAGAATCAAGCAGTTTCCGCAAGTAACCAAGTTTTACAATTGACCACCGTATGCTTCATGAGAATAAAATGCATCCTGGCAATGCACCAATAGAAATGAAGCTCCAGTATTCTGGGTCATATCTTTTGTACGGTAGCCTATAAGGGCCAGAATCAAGCAGTTTTCTCTGAGGAAAGTAGGAAGACTTGGCTTACATTGGTTACAGAACCTGTATATGAAATGTAGTGGGAAAAGTGGGAGGGTTGAGAGAGATTGTAAATTCAAGCACCACCTACTTTTCTAGAGCCTACTCAAGAGAAATGAAAACAGACTTGTTGTTTTACTATTAAACTCAAGAGAAATGAAAACAGACTTGTTTAACTATTAAACTCAAACTCAGCTTTTGTGTTTTAAATTCGTAAAACAGCTTGTGTTTCTTAACCAGTCAAAGGGTAGCTAACCAGAAGGTTGGTGGTGATTGGTTAGCTAAGCTGAAGCAAGAGAGTCGCCTGCGTGATCTGTATAATCGGAGGCGTAGCCAGAGCTTGTCTGCTGCACACATCACTTGCTCCTCTGCAGCTCACCAGCTGATGTCGCCTGCGTGATCTGTATAATCGGAGGCGGAGCCAGAGCTTGTCTGCGGCACACATCACTTGCTCCTCTGCAGCTCACCAGCTGATGTCGCCTGCGTGATCTGTATAATCGGAGGCGGAGCCAGAGCTTGTCTGCGGCACACATCACTTGCTCCTCTGCAGCTCACCAGCTGATGTCGCCTGCGTGATCTGTATAATCGGAGGCGGAGCCAGAGCTTGTCTGCGGCACACATCACTTGCTCCTCTGCAGCTCACCAGCTGATGTCGGCTGTGTGTCGGCTGTGTGCCGGCTGTGGTGCAGTTCTTCCCACTGCTCAGCTCATCTACGCTGCTAGTATTAATTGTGTTTATCATGATGTGAAATGTTCTCAATATCTCCAAAAACTATTGTCCAGTCCACATAGGAGTCACATTTTAGTCACAGAGATAATATTGTCTCGTTTTAGTCAACATTTAAATGTTTTTCATTTAGCTATAGTTTTTTTTCTGGATCTATTCAGCAAGTTATTGTGTGTGTGTGTGTGTGTGTGTGTGTGTGAGTGTGAGTGTAAGTAAAGGACTTTGGTTTCTTACCTCGGGTTCCGGGATGCTCACCTCTGATGTACCGTCTGGCTTGTCGCTAACGTAGCTCGGGTCAACGCAGATCTCCTCGTTGCCCTCGACGACTACGTCACTAACAGGGACGGCCTGCTCAGGCGATTCAACAACATCCTCCACCTCTACATGCCTACAGAGTACAGGTGAGAAATGTTGATAAGTCTAAATTGGATCCTTGGGATGTCCAACTCTGATGTCACCCCATTGAAGTTGACATTTTAATGGTTAAAGTGGAACTCCAGTCTCTGTTTAACACCTGATTTACTGAACACACACATCTCAATAGGTGGTCCAGGTAAGTCATGATGCAGATCACAGATTCCCTATGTGAAGTTTGCAGTTGTGTATAAAAAAACAACACTATTTTTGTGTTTTTTTTTAACCGTTTAGTCTACTTTAAATCAAATCTATTTATATAGCCCTTCGTACATCAGCTGATATATCAAAGTGCTGTACAGAAACCCAGCCTAAAACCCCCAAACAGCAAGCAATGCAGGTGTAGAAGCACGGTGGCTAGGAAAAACTCCCTAGATAGGCCAAAACCTAGGAAGAAACCTAGAGAGGAACTAGGCTCTGAGGGGTGGCCAGTCCTCTTCTGGCTGTGCCGGGTGGAGAATATAACAGAACATGGCCAAGATATTCAAATGTTCATAAATAACCAGCAGGGTGAAGTAAATAATCACAGTGAACAGGTCAGGGTTCCAGCATGGTGAAGTAAATAATCACAGTGAACAGGTCAGGGTTCCATAGCTGCAGGCGGAACATTTATTGTATTTATACTTGAGTATCGCTTTTCAACAGTAAAAGTTCCAAAATCGCCAGAGGACGTCTTTAAGGTTCGGTTTTGGGTCATCTTCTTCCCAGACACTTCTGCCCAAATGCGTGAAGAGTCAAACTTGGCCTTCATTGGCGCAGCGCTGTAATGCAGCGCCAGCTGTGCCACCAGAGACTCTGGGTTCGCGCCCAGGCTCTGTCGTAACCGGCCGCGACCGGGAGGTCCGTGAGGCGATGCACAATTGGCCTAGCGTCGTCCAGGTTAGGGAGGGTTTGGCCGGTAGGGATGTCCTTGTCTCATCGCGCACCAGCGACTCCTGTGGCGGGCCGAGCGCAGTGCGCGCTAACCAAGGTTGCCAGGTGCACGGTGTTTGCTCCGACACATTGGTGCGGTTGGCTTCCGGGTTGGATGCACGCTGTGTTAAGAAGCAGTGCGGCTTGGTTGGGTTGTGTATCGGAGGACGCATGACTTTCAACCTTTGTCTCTCCCGAGCCCGTACGGGAGTTGTAGCGATGAGACAAGATAGTAGCTACTAAAAAACTATTGGATACCACCAAATTGGGGAGAGGGTAAAGGGGTAAAATTTAAAAATAAAAAAAACTTGTAGGCATTGGCTTAATCTACCAACCGTTATAAAATGGTGTGTTCGGATACTGGATGCTGATTGGTTAATAGCAGGGAGTTATAGCACTACAATCTCCGTATTCCCCCCGGGGTAATTCCAGTTCACAGTTGCATTAGATGTATCAATGCACATCCACTAGCCCACAGCCCAGCCAGTCAATTTATAAACTTCATCTCCCATGTAAAAAACGTTATTAAAGACATTATTTCCTCAAGCTACTAGGCTTGGTTTGCGACAGTTGGGGTTTGTCTAAACCTTGCTGTGTTTCTTTCTCCACTGCCACCACCATGCTTCACTATAGGGATGGTGCCAGGCTTCCTCCAGATGTGAGGCTTGGCATTCAGGCCAAAGAATTCAATCTTGGGTTCATCAGACCAGAGAATCTTGTTTCTGATGGCCTGAGAGTCCTTTAGGTGCCTTTTGGCAAACTCAAAGCAGGCTGTAATGTTCCTTATGGCTTCTGTCTGGCCACTCTACTATACAGGCCTGATTGGTGGAGCACTGCAGAGGTGGAAGGTTCTCCCATCTCCACAGAGGAACTCTGGAGCTCTGTCAGAGTGACCATCGGGTTCTTGGTCACCTCTCTGATCAAGGCCCTTCTCCCCCAATTGCTCAGTTTGGCCGGGTCGGCCAGCTCTATGAATTATCTTGGTGGTTCCAAACTTCTTCCATTGAAGACTGATGGAGGCCACTGTGTTCGTAGGGACCTTCAATGCTGCAGAAATGTTTTGGTACCCTTCCCCAGATCTGTGCCTCATCACAGTCCTCTCTCGGAGCTCTACGGATAATTCCTTCGACCTCATGGCTTGGTTTTTGCTCTGACATGCACTGTCAACTGTGTGACTTTATATAGACAGGTGTTTGCCTTTCCAGATCATGTCCAATCAATTGAATTTACCACAGGTGGACTCCAATCAAGTTGTAGAAACATCTCAAGGATGATCAATGGAAACAGGATGCACCTGAGCTCAATTTCAAAATTCTCATAGCAAATGGTCTGAAGACTTATGTAAATAAGGTATTTCTGTTTCTTATTATTAACACATTTGCTCCCCCCCAAAATTATGAAACCTGTTTTCGCTTTGTCATTATGGGATATTGTGTGTAGATTGATGAGGGGGAAAAGTAATTTAATCAATTTTAGAATAAGGCTGTAACGTAACAAAATGTGGGAAAAGTCCAGAGTCGAGGGTAGAAGTTATGTTTTAGGGATGTCCAGGATTTTCCACCATCATTTGCAAATAAATTCGTTAAAAATCCTACAATGTGATTTCAGGATTTTTTTTCTCATTTTGCCTGTCATCGTTGAAATGTACCTATGATGAAAATTACAGGCCTCTCTCATCTTTTTAAGTGGGAGAACTTGCACAATTGGTGGCTGACTAAATACTTTTTTTTGCCCCGCTGTAAATATATACACAACCAGCAACGACGAGAAGGGTTTACTTCAAAGCGGTATCAATAAATTAGCCAGCTAACATTGATAAACAGATTTTCTGGTTCGTTAGGAAAGATAGATCAATTAAGATATGTGTTCGGGGTCTATCAGATTCTGTAAAGTTATTTCATAATATTCCCCAGTATTCCCCTCTGGTTCCAGTAGAGTAGGATTAGCATGGTTTACCTCTTGATCTGTCCCACCATGGATACTCGTGCTGATTCCCGGTTCCTGATCTGACCGCTCTTAACACTGAAGGAGAGAGCATGAGCGCACACACACACACACACACACACACACACACACACACACACACACACACACACACACACACACACACACACACACACACACACACACACACACAGAAACACACACACACACACACACAGAAACACACCCACACACACACACAGAAACACACACACACACACACACACACACACAGAGAGAGAGAACAGGGACAGTTGACAAAGAGCACTACCAACACTGTGAAACACTAAAACGTAGCATAGCACTCTATGGAACAGCACTACCAATACTGTGAAACACTGAAACGTAGCATAGCACTCTATGGAACAGCACTACCAATACTGTGAAACACTGAAACGTAGCATAGCATAGCATAGCATAGCACTCTATGGAACAGCACTACCAACACTGTGAAACACTGAAACGTAGCATAGCACTCTATGGAACAGCACTACCAACACTGTGAAACACTGAAACGTAGCATAGCATAGCATAGCACTATATGGAACAGCACTACCAACACTTTGAAACACTGAAACGTAGCATAGCATGGCATAGCACTCTATGGAACAGCACTACCAACACTGTGAAACACTGAAACATAGCATAGCATAGCATAGCACTCTATGGAACAGCACTACCAACACTGTGAAACACTGAAACGTAGCATAGCATAGCACTCTATGGAACAGCACTACCAACACTGTGAAACACCGAAACGTAGCATAGCATAGCATAGCACTATATGGAACAGCACTACCAACACTGTGAAACACTGAAACGCAGCATAGCACTCTATGGAACAGACCGCTAATAATAATAATAACAACAATGCATGATATTTCTATAGACTGTCTATGAAACACTACCTAACATATAAGGAGTGGTGTGTTGCTGAACGCTCCTCACCTCCACTCTATGGCATGGGCAATAGACTCAAAAGACCTGGGTCGTCCTTTCAGGAAGTTCTGCATGCTGTGTAGCATCTCCATGGCACTGCCTAGAGAGAGAGAGACCCCACAGGCCCCAGGACAGCAACACAATTAGACCAAATCATGAGAAAACAAAAATATAATTTACTTGACACATTGGAAAGAATTTACAAACAAACAGAGCAAACTAAGATGCTACTTGGCCTCTTTTTAGGGCCAAGTAGATGAGTAAAGAGAGTACACAGCGGCAGAATACCTGACCACTGTGACTGACCCAAACTTATGGAAAGCTTTGACTATGTACAGACTCAATGAGCATAGCCTTGCTATTAAGAGAGGCCACCGTAGGCAGATCTGGCTCTCAAGAGAAGACAAGCTATGTGTACACTGCCCACAAAATGAGATGGAAACTGAGCTGCACTTCCTAACCTGCCAAATGTATGATCATATTAGAGACACATATTTCCCTCAGATTACACAGATCCCACATAGATTTTGAAGTGTAGTGGGGAGGAGCCTGCTGCAAACGGTATGGACTGGGCCCTACCTTCCACCACGTCTATCACCACCAATCCTACAGTAGTGGGGAGGGGCCTGCTGCTAACGGTATGGACTGGGCCCTACCTTCCACCACGTCTATCACCACCAATCCTACAGTAGTGGGGAGGAGCATGCTGGAGGCGGTGTGGACAGCGATGGCCCCGCCCATACTGTGACCAACCAGGACGATGGGGGGAGGGGCCTCTCCGTAGCACGCTCGCACCACATTGGCCACATCCCTAGGAGTGGCGGGACAAGAGGGACAGGTGATGTACAGGTGAGAGGTAGAGGGACAGGTGCTGTACAGGTGAGAAATAGAGGGACAGGTGCTGTGCAGGTGAGAGATAGAGGGACAGGTGATGTACAGGTGAGAGGTAGAGGGACAGGTGAGAGGTAGAGGGACAGGTGGGAGGTATAGGGACAGGTGAGAGGTAGAGGGACAGGTGAGAGGTAGAGGGACAGGTGGGGTACAGGTGAGAGGTAGAGGGACAGGTGAGAGGTAGAGGGACAGGTGAGAGGTAGAGGGACAGGCGAGAGGTAGAGGGACAGGCGAGAGGTAGAGGGACAGGTGAGAGGTAGAGGGACAGGTGGGGTACAGGTGAGAGGTAGAGGGACAGGTGAGAGGTAGAGGGACAGGTGAAAAGGTAGAGGGACAGGTGAAAGGTAGAGGGACAGGTGAGAGGTAGAGGGACAGGTGAGAGGTAGAGGGACAGGAGAGTTAGAGGGACAGGTAAGAGGTACAGGTGAGAGGTAGAGGGACAGGTGAGAGGTAGAGGGACAGGTGAGAGGTAGAGGGACAGGTGAGAGGTAGAGGGACAGGTGAAAGGTAGAGGGACAGGTGAGAGGTAGAGGGACAGGTGAGAGGTAGAGAGACAGGTGAGAGGTAGAGGGAAAGGTGATGTACAGGTGAGAGGTAGAGGGACAGGAAGTTATTTCCTCATGTTTTACAGGTGTGTATCTTCTTACCTGGACATGGTCTGTGTGGAGAGGTCGTCTGACTGACGTACCTGGGTGGAACCTGGAGAGAAGGAGAGGTGAACACATTCTGTAAACATTGGGTTTTGATGTCTTTATGATGTGACTATATTAAACACTATGGACGGATCCAAAATGGCACCCTTATTGTCATGACTAGTTCACTACAATCAAAGAGAGTGGCATTCTGAGATGACCTTTGCTCTCTGAACTCACCGTGACCCCTGAGGTCCATGGCCAGCACCCTGCAGGTCACCCTACTGGCTATGGCTGTCTGGAGACCGAAGAGACGGAGCGACAGATAAACAAGAAAAATGGGTATTATAACAGGAATGAAAATCTCAAATGCTGGTCAGGAGAGGAGCCCAGAGTTTATAGATGATGACCGTATGGACAGTTTACATAGAAACAAAAGAAAACAGACGTTTTTAGAGTAATGGTTTAGTTTAGAGTAATGGTTTAGAGTAATGGATTAGTTTAGAGTAATGGATTAGTTTAGAGTAATGGATTAGTTTAGACTCTAAACTAATCCATTACTCTAAACTAATCCATTACTCTAAACTAATCCATTACTCTAAACTAAACCATTACTCTAATCCATTACTCTAAACTAATCCATTACTCTAAACCATTCCTCTAAACTAAACCATTACTCTAAACTAAAACATTACTCTAAACCATTACTCTAAACCATTACTCTAAACTAAACCATTACTATAAACCATTACTCTAAACCATTACTCTAATCCATTACTCTAAACCATTACTCTAAACCATTACTCTAAACGAATCCATTACTCTAAACCATTACTCTAAACTAAACCATTACTCTAAACCATTACTCTAAACCATTACTCTAAACTAAACCATTACTCTAATCCATTACTCTAAACTAATCCATTACTCTAAACTAATCCATTACTCTAAACTAAACCATTACTCTAATCCATTACTCTAAACTAATCCATTACTCTAAACCATTCCTCTAAACTAAACCATTACTCTAATCCATTACTCTAAACTAATCCATTACTCTAAACTAATCCATTACTCTAAACTAAACCATTACTCTAATCCATTACTCTAAACTAATCCATTACTCTAAACCATTCCTCTAAACTAAACCATTACTCTAAACTAAAACATTACTCTAAACCATTACTCTAAACCATTACTCTAAACTAAACCATTACTCTAAACCATTACTCTAAACCATTACTCTAATCCATTACTCTAAACCATTACTCTAAACCATTACTCTAAACTAAACCATTACTCTAAACCATTACTCTAAACTAAACCATTACTCTAAACCATTACTCTAAACCATTACTCTAAACTAAACCATTACTCTAATCCATTACTCTAAACTAATCCATTACTCTAAACCATTACTCTAAACTAATCCATTACTCTAAACTAATCCATTACTCTAAACCATTCCTCTAAACTAATCCATTACTCTAAACTAATCCATTACTCTAAACCATTCCTCTAAACTAATCCATTACTCTAAACTAATCCATTACTCTAAACCATTACTCTAAACTAATCCATTACTCTAAACCATTACTCTAAACTAATCCATTACTCTAAACTAATCCATTACTCTAAACCATTACTCTAAACTAATCCATTACTCTAAACCATTACTCTAAACTAATCCATTACTCTAAACCATTACTCTAAACCATTACTCTAAACTAATCCATTACTCTAAACCATTACTCTAAACCATTACTCTAAACTAATCCATTACTCTAAACCATTCCTCTAAACCACATATGTCAGAGTCAAGGCCCGCGGGCCACATCCGGCCCGCAAGAAGGTTTTTTACGGCCCCTGGGATGATCTTGATTTATTATTAGAACCGGCCCGCAGCAAGCCGGCAGCCCGCAGATCTTTTACACGCACCAATACTACATTTCCCACAATGCAAAGGTGACGCACCGAGCAGTAGGCTGCTTCATTTCAATATTTATTGGCACAGCAGTCGTCAGCATCACAGTAAAATTAACTTTCAGATACCCATCAAAAATGGCAAAACGGAAGGTGGATACTGAGAACCGGGGGTTTCAAACAAGGTGGGAGTCGGAGTATATGTTCACGAAGGTAGCTGGAAAACCTGTGTGTCTTCTGTGTGGAGAAAGTGTGGCGGTACTGAAAGAGTATAATCTGAGACGACATTATGAAACGAAACACGCGGACAAAAACAAGAATATGGACATGGAACAAAGGCTACAAAAGGCAGAGGAATTAAAACGAGGCCTCAAATCTCGACAGGCTCTGTTCAAAAAAGCCAAATCACAAGGCCAGGCTGCTGTCAAGGCCAGTTTTATTTTGGCAGAAGAGATCGCTAAATCAGCCCGGCCATTTACGGAGGGGGATTTCATCAAAAACTGCATGATTAAAGTTTGTGACGAAGTTTGCCCAGAAAAAAGGCAACTCTTTTTAAATGTGAGTCTGAGCAGAAACACCATTGCCGAGAGAGTAGACCAGTTGTCCATCAATCTAAAAGAGCAGCTTGTGAAAAAGGGAAAAGATTTTATTGCATATTCCTTGGCTGTGGATGAGAGCACCGACATTTCTGACATTGCCCAGTTGTCAATTTTCATCCGCGGAGTGGACTCCAACCTAAGCGTGACAGAGGAGTTTTTGGCTTTACGTCCTATGCATGGCACAACTACGGGGCATGATTTGTATGAAGAGGTGTCAAGATGTGTAAATGAGATGGAGCTGCCTTGGGAAAAACTCGTGGGTTTGACAACCGACGGAGCACCTGCGATGTGTGGACACAGGAGCGGACTGGTGGCGAAGATACGGGAAAAGATGCAAGAGGAAAACGCGACAGGTGAGCTGACAGCTTATCATTGTATCATACACCAGGAAGCGTTGTGCGGTAAAGCCTTGAAAATGGAGCATGTAATGAGCATCATCACGCGCACAGTTAACTTTATCAGAGCCAAAGGTTTGAATCACCGCCAGTTCAAGGCATTTCTGACGGAGTTAGAAACGGAGCATGGTGATTTGCCTTATCACACAGAGGTGCGATGGCTAAGCCAGGGAAAGGTGCTTCAAAGATGTTTCGAGCTTCGTGAGGAGATTTGTCTGTTCTTGGACAGCAAAGGGAAAGACACAACACAACTCCGAGACGAAATGTTTCTGTGTGAAATGGCTTTTCTGTGTGACATTACGAGTCATCTGAATGCAATAAACTTGCAGCTGCAGGGTCGGGATCGTGTCATCTCTGATATGTACAGTACAGTGAAGGCATTTAAAACCAAACTGACTCTGTGGGAGACGCAGATGCGGAAAGAAAATTTGAGCCACTTTCCCAGCTGCCAGACCATGAAAGAGAAGCTCTCTACCAGTGCGTTCCCGAGCACACAGTTGGCTGATAAAATAGGTATGCTTGCCGCTGACTTTCGACGCCGATTTGCTGACTTTGAAGCACAAAAAAGCAGGTTGGAACTGCTCGGTAACCCATTTGCTGTTGACGTGGAAAGCTCACCACCAAACCTCCAAATGGAGTTGATTGACCTCCAATGCAATGATGCACTGAGGGCAAAATATGCGGCAGTGGGTGCTGCGGAGTTCGCCCGTTTCCTCCCCGGCACAATGCCCCAGCTGCGCATCCAGGCTGCTCAAACGTTGTCTATGTTTGGCAGCACATACCTGTGTGAACAACTGTTTTCTTTGATGAACCTGAACAAAACATCACACAGAAGTCGACTTACTGCTGAACACCTCCACTCAATTCTGAGGATTTCTTCAGCTCAGAGCCTTACCCCGAACATTGATGAACTTGTGGAAAAGATGGGACACCACCAAGTATCACCCTCAACCTCAAACAAGTGAACATTACTGTGCAATCACATATTTAGAGTTTTTACTCAGTTCAAGTTTAAAAGTTAAAATTTAATATTTGTTTTCACTGCATGTTACTTCTCCTTAAACAAAGTGTTGTTTTTGATTAATAGATTTTTGCACTTTATTTTTTTGTATTTCAATCCAATTATATTTTAAAAATATTTCAGTTGAGTGGATGATAGAAAATTGCTATTATTGTTTTTTCTTTGAAGTAAATTTAGCCCACTTTTGCTAAAATAGAAAATATAGTCTACTGATGGTGCCTTGAATACCGGTTTCTTTCATTTAATGTTCATGTTATGGGGATATTTATATAAAGGAAATTTGTCTTTTGTGTCTGTTGAAAATTAAAGATTACTGACAGAGCCATAAGAAAATATTGCTTTATTTATCTGATCATATTGTAATATATTTGTTAGGTTTTCAGTAGGTTCAATTAGGTTCACTAGACTATATGCGTCATTTAAAAATTTTTCAATGAACATTCGAACAGTCCGGCCCTCGTCTTGTAGCTGATTTTTTTATTTGGCCCTCCGTCCATTTGACTTTGACACCCCTGGTTTAGAGTAATGGTTTAGTTTAGAGTAATGGTTTAGAGTAATGGTTTAGTTTAGAGTAACGGTTTAGAGTAATGGTTCAGTTTAGAGTAATGGTTTAGAGTAATGGTTCAGTTTAGAGTAATGGTTCAGAGTAATGGTTTAGTTTAGAGTAATGGTTTAGTTTAGAGTAATGGTTTAGAGTAATGGTTCAGTTTAGAGTAATGGTTTAGAGTAATGGTTTAGTTTAGAGTAATGGTTTAGAGTAATGGTTTAGTTTACAGTAATGGTTCAGAGTAATGGTTCAGAGTAATGGTTTAGAGTAATGGTCCAGAGTAATGGTTTAGAGTAATGGTTTAGTTTAGAGTAATGGTTTAGAGTAATGGTTTAGAGTAATGGTTCAGTTTAGAGTAATGGTTTAGTTTAGAGTAATGGTTTAGTTTAGAGTAAATGTTCAGAGTAATGGTTCAGAGTAATGGTTTAGAGTAATGGTTCAGAGTAATGGTTCAGAGTAACGGTTCAGAGTAATGGTTTAGTTTAGAGTAATGGTTTAGAGTAATGGTTTAGAGTAATGGTTCAGTTTAGAGTAATGGTTTAGAGTAATGGTTTAGTTTCGAGTAATGGTTTAGTTTAAAGTAATGGTTCAGAGTAATGGTTCAGAGTAATGGGTCAGACAGGACTGAACTAAGGGGAACACATGTAACCGGATTGTGAACGTCGTTCACCGAGCTGTAGATTATAATTGTAAAGATAGTGGACTCACAGTAAAAACAGCCCAGGACAAGGCAGAGTGTCCTCCTCCGTGCAGCAGAACCAGTAGAGGTCCATCAGTCCCGTTCCTGTAGACCCTGAACACATCTCTGGTCTCTGACGGTCCTACTGGGATGTCCTCCGACTGGTCAAAATACTGCCTCCACGACACCGCTGAGTAACTGGTAGAGGAGAATACACAGAGTTAGTGTGGTGGTGGTGGTGGTGGTGGTGGTGGGGGGGGGGGGGGGGGGGGGGGGGGGGGGGGGGGGGGGGGGGGGGGGGGGGGGGGGGGGGGGGGGGGGGGGGGGGGGGGGGGGGGGGTGTGACGTGTGTGTGTGTGGCAGTGGGGGGGGGGGGGGGGGGGTAACGTGTGTGTGTGTGTGTGTGGCAGTGGGGGGGGGGGGGGGTGTAACTTGTGTGTGTGTGGCAGTGGGTAGGGGGGGTGTAACGTGTGTGTGTGTGTGGTTGTGGGGGGGGGGGGTGTAACGTGTGTGTGTGTGTGTGTGTATGTGTGGGGGGGGTGTAACGTGGGTGTGTGTGGCAGTGGGGGGGGGGGGGGGGGGGGTGTAACGTGTGTGGTTGTGGGGGGGGGGGGTGTAACGTGTGTGTGTGTGTGTGGGGGGGTGTAACGTGTGTGTGTGTGTGTGTGTGTGTGTGGTGGTGGGGGGGGGGTGTAAAATCTAATTTTATTTGTCACATGCGCCAAATACAACAGGGGTAGACTTTCCAACAATGCGGAGTTCAAAATGAGCTAAATTAAAAAGCTAATAGTAACACATTGCCTGTGTGTGTGTGTGTGTGTGTGTGTGTGTGTGTGTGTGTGTGTGTGTGTGTAGCCTGTCTGTGAAATGTGGATCTGATATGATTGATAACTCTCACAACAACCCATTTTAAAGACGGTGAACTACATTAGTTATCAGCTTCCTGCCGATGATTCTATCCCATTCTAGAAAGCAGACAGAACCCTCTAGATTAGCACACTAGACTACAACACAGACAGAACACTCTAGATTAGCACACTAGACTACAACACAGACAGAACTCTCGAGAACACAGAACATTAGAACACAGACGGAACACTTAGTCTGAAACACAAAACACTAGACTAGTACACAGACAGAACCCTCTAGAACACAGAACACTAGACTTTAATATAGACAGAACCCTCTAGAACACAGAACACTAGACTATAATATAGACAGAACCCTCTAGAACACAGAACACTAGACTATAATATAGACAGAACCTTCTAGAACACAGAACACTAGACTATAATATAGACAGAACCCTCTAGAACACAGAACACTAGACTAGAACAGAGACAGAACACTCAAGATTAAAACAGCTGAACACTCTAGAACACAAAACACACTAGACTATAACATTTTGACAGAACGCTCAGGAAACAGGAAACACTTTAGAACACAGAACACTGGATAGAACGCAGACAGAACCCCTTCTAGAATATAACTCACTTCTCTGTGTCGAAGCTGTCCTCCCACATCCTCCTGGGTGGCAGTGGACAGGTGTCAGGCTCAGCCTGTGTCTCTGGCTGGGGGTCCTCCGGTACCTTCAGGGGCTCTGCTACAGGCAGCGTAGGGTCTGCAGCAGGGTGTGGTAGCTGAGGGTAATCTGCCGACTGTGGGGCTCCTAAACCTAGAGAACTGGTCTCCACCTCACTGCGTACCTCTGCCATCGACCAAATGACATCTAACAGTGTGGCACGAAGCCTAAGTACCCACCAAGTACACTACAAGTACCTGACAGGACAATGCGTGGGTTTCGTCCCAAATAGCACCCTATTCCCTACATAGTGCACTACTTTTGACCAGAGTTATCGGGTCAAGCAGCGCATTATATAAGGAAGAAGTGCACTATGTAGGGAATATGCTACCATTTGGGATACAGTCTTAGACAGATGGTGAGGACAGGTAGCATCTGGGATAGAGCGTCCTATTGGTTAAGGGCCCTGGGGAGTGTGTGACCTAGGTGACTGCTGACCAATGGTGTACCTCCAGAGAAGGCTGTGTGAGACGGTATGATGTGCTGGGAGAGGATTCTAGAACTAAGGGATGATTTTCAAATCTAACGTTTGGGAATTAAAGGGGGAATCAGCAGTTGTTACGTAATAAAATAAAAAAAACTTCATTATATATATATTCATAGATTGTTGAAGAATATAACTTATAAATGCCTCATGATCTCAGTTCAACTGTCACACTCCATCAGAACCCCCCCCCCCCCCCAAAAAACTTGTTTTACTCCAATGTTTGAAAACAAAGTAGATATAAACAAACACTAACAAAACATGGTTAAATTATCATAACGAGCTTTTCTTAGTCCTGCGGGGTCACAGCCAGCCGTTATCCCAACTCCCTCTTCTGGGGGCGGGGTCACAGCCAGCCGTTATCCCAACTCCCCCTTCTGGGGGCGGGGTCACAGCCAGCCGTTATCCCAACTCCCTCTTCTGGGGGCGGGGTCACAGCCAGCCGTTATCCCAACTCCCCCTTCTGGGGGCGGGGTCACAGCCAGCCGTTATCCCAACTCCCCCTTCTGGGGGCGGGGTCACAGCCAGACGTTATCCCAACTCCCCCTTCTGGGGGCGGGGTCACAGCCAGCCGTTATCCCAACTCCCCGTTCTGGGGGCGGGGTCACAGCCAGCCGTTATCCCAACTCCCCGTTCTGGGGGCGGGGTCACAGCCAGCCGTTATCTCAACTCCCCCTTCTGGGGGCGGGGTCACAGCCAGCTGTTATCCCAACTCCCCCTTCTGGGGGCGGGGTCACAGCCAGCCTTTATCCCAACTCCCCCTTCTGGGGGCGGGGTCACAGCCAGCCGTTATCCCAACTCACCCTTCTGGGGGCGGGGTCACAGCCAGCCGTTATCCCAACTCCCTCTTCTGGGGGCGGGGTCACAGCCAGCCGTTATCCCAACTCCCCCTTCTGGGGGCGGGGTCACAGCCAGCCGTTATCCCAACTCCCCGTTCTGGGGGCGGGGTCACAGCCAGCCGTTATCCCAACTCCCCCTTCTGGGGGCGGGGTCACAGACAGCCTTTATCCCAACTCCCCCTTCTGGGGGCGGGGTCACAGCCAGCCTTTATCCCAATTCCCCCTTCTGGGGGCAGAGTCACAGCCAGCCTTTATCCCAATTCCCCCTCATGGGTGCGGGGTCACAGCCAGCCATTATCCCACCTCCCCCTTCTGGGGGCGGGGTCACAGCCAGACATTATCCCAACTCCTCCTTCTGGGGGGCAGTTACCAGCCATTACCAACGGCAACCCTGGAGCAATTAGAGTCATGTTTCTAGGGTAGATGGGCAAATTTTTCACCTTGTTGGATCAGGGATTTGAACGAGCAACATCTTAGTTACTGGTCTAGTGCTCTAACTGTTAGGCCACCTGCTGGCCATATCATGACCGGTCAGACCTAGCATTCATACATTACTCCAGCCCCATCCCTCAGGTTTTTTTTTTTTTTACCAAAACAGGGGCGGGGAACATGATTTGTTATTGTTTCTACTGCCCATTGCCCCTTTAATGAAGGATTTCATAAATTGTGAGTATGATTTTTTTTAAATACAGTTGAAGTCAGAAGTTTACATACACCTTTAGCCAAATACATTTCAACTCAGTTTTTCACAATTCTTTATATTTAATCCTAGTAAATATTCCCTGTCTTGGGTCCATTAGGATCACCACTTTATTTTAAGAATGTGAAATGTCAGAATAATAGTAGAGAGAATGACTTATTTCAGCTTTTATTTCTTTCATCACATTCCCAGTGGGTCAGAAGTTTACATGCACTCAATTAGTATTTGGTAGCATTGCCTTTAAATTGTTGAACTTGGGTCAAACGTTTCGGGTAGCCTTCCACAAACTTCCCACAATAAGTTGGGTGAATTTTGGCCCATTCCTCCTGACAGAGCTGGTGTAACTGAGTCAGGTTTGTAGGCCTCCTTGCTCGCACACCGTTTTTCAGTTCTGCTCACAAATGTTCTATGGGATTGAGGCCAGGGCTTTGTGATGGCCACTCCAATACCTTGACTTTGTTGTCCTTAAGCCATTTTGCCACAACTTTGGAAGTCTGCTTGGGGTCATTCTCCATTTGGAAGACCCATTTGCGACCAAGCTTTAACTTCCTGATTGATGTCTTGAGATGTTGCTTCAATATGTCCACATAATTTTCCTGCCTCATGATGCCGTCTATTTTGTGAAGTGCACCAGTCCCTCCTGCAGCAAAGCACCCCCACAACATGATGCTGCCACCCCCATGCTTCACGGTTGGGATGGTGTTCTTCGGCTTGCAAGCTTCCCCCTTTTTCCTCCAAACATAACGATGGTCATTATGGCCAAACAGTTATATTTTTGTTTAATCAGACCAGAGGGTGTTTCTCCAAAAAGTATGATATTTGTCCTCATGTGCAGTTGCAAACCTGTGGTCTGGCTTTTTTATGG
This sequence comes from Oncorhynchus mykiss, assembly GCF_013265735.2. Lineage (NCBI taxonomy): Eukaryota > Metazoa > Chordata > Actinopteri > Salmoniformes > Salmonidae > Oncorhynchus > Oncorhynchus mykiss. The sequence goes on along the minus strand of NC_048573.1, from coordinate 3,271,395 downwards.
CGATTTTGGAGCAGTGGCTTCTTCCTTGCTGAGCGGCCTTTCAGGTTATGTCGATATAGGACTTTTACTGTGGATATAGATACTTTTATACCTGTTTCCTCCAGCATCTTCACAAGGTCCTTTGCTGTTGTTCTGGGATTGATTTCCACTTTTCGCACCAAAGTACGTTCATCTCTAGGAGACAGAACGCGACTCCTTCCTGAGTGGTATGACGGATGGTGTTTATACTTGTGTACTATTGTTTGTACAGATGAACGTGGTACAGTCAGGCATTTGGAAATTGCTCCCAAGGATGAACCAGTGGACCAACCTGTGGAGGTCTATAATTTTTTTCTGAGGTCTTGGCTGATTTCTTTAGATTTTCCCATGATGTCAAGCAAAGAGGCACCGAGTTTGAAGGTAGGCCTTGAAATATATCCACAGGTACACCTCCAATTGACTCAAATGATGTCAATTAGCCCATCAGAAGCTTCTAAAGCCATTCAATTATTTTCTGGAATTTTCAAGCTGTTTAAAGGCACAGTCAACTTAGTGTATGTAAACTTCTGACCCACTGGAATTGTGATACAGTGAATTATATGTGAAATCATCTGTCTGTAAACAATTGTTGGAAAAATGACTTGTGTCATGCACAAAGTAGATGTCCTAACCGACTTGCCTAAACTATATATTGTTTTAAGAAGATATATGTGGAGTGGTTGAAAAACGAATTTTAATGACTCCAACCTAAGTTTATGTAAACTTCTGACTTCAACTGTAGAAACCAAGAGAGACAGAAAGCCCTTATGATAAACTTTTAAGAAGAAAGCTGTTGTTGTGGGGAAGAATATATTTCATGGCCCTAGAACATTCTCATAGTCACACACACACACACACACACAAACACACACACACACACACACACACACACACACACACACAAACACACACACACACACACACACAAACACACACACACACACACACACACACACAAACACACACACACACACAAACACAAACACACACACACACACACACACACACAGGTGGTCGTGACAGTCGTGGCTGGTTTCTAAGCAACAACAGCCCTGTTGGTATATACAGGATGACGGCAGAGAGAGGAGATACAACGGCCTGGAAATTCACATTACAGAGACATAGTAACTTCATTCAAATACAAACATATACATATCTTTCCATCTCAATACACAGATAAACAGTGAAGAATGGGTGTAGGATTTGGGTTGTCACGTCTACTCCATCTCTTCCCCTCCGGCGTTCGACGTCGCCGGTACACCGTTCCTGGGATCCATCATTACGTTATGATACTCACCTGGACTCCATTACCTCCCTCCCTTTAATCTGATACTCCATTACCTCCTTCCTCAGTCTGTTCCTGGGATCCATCATTACGTTATGACACTCACCTGGACTCCATTACCTCCCTCCCTGGGGTTCCTTCCTCAGTCGGTTCCTGGGATCCATCATTACGTTATGACACTCACCTGGACTCCATTACCTCCCTCCCTGGGGTTCCTTCCTCAGTCGGTTCCTGTGTTCATGCGTCAGCGTCACTGTTATTGTCGTCTCGTTTCGTGTTTGTTGATGTCTTATTAAATCTTATTCACCTGCACCTGCTTCTCGACTCACAGCGTCTCCGTTACAGTGGTGTGATTTGGGTTGGTTTTGATAAGCCAATAGGTTCAACTTCAAGCTGGTGTGATTTGGGTTGGTTTTGATAAGCCAATAGGTTCAACTTCAAGCTGGTGTGATTTGGGTTGGTTTTGATAAGCCAATAGGTTCAACTTCAAGCTGGTGTGATTTGGGTTGGTTTTGATAAGCCAATAGGTTCAACTTCAATGTGGTGTGATTTGGGTTGGTTTTGATAAGCCAGTAGGTTCAACTTCAAGCTGGTGTGATTTGGGTTGGTTTTGATAAGCCAATAGGTTCAACTTCAAGCTGGTGTGATTTGGGTTGGTTTTGATAAGCCAATAGGTTCAACTTCAAGCTGGTGTGATTTGGGTTGGTTTTGATAAGCCAATAGGTTCAACTTCAATGTGGTGTGATTTGGGTTGGTTTTGATAAGCCAGTAGGTTCAACTTCAAGCTGGTGTGATTTGGGTTGGTGTTGATAAGCCAATAGGTTCAACTTCAAGCTGGTGTGATTTGGGTTGGTGTTGATAAGCCAATAGGTTCAACTTCAAGCTGGTGTGATTTGGGTTGGTTTTGATAAGCCAATAGGTGTGATTTGGGTTGGTTTTGATAAGCCAATAGGTGTGATTTGGGTTGGTTTTGATAAGCCAATAGGTGTGATTTGGGTATTAATAGGTTTATATAAACCGGTAAACTACAGCATCGAGGAGGTCTAGGGGCTTCGTTTAGGTTCTACTGATGTTGCAGTGTTACTTCCTACTTCCTACTTCCTGTTTCTTCTGCTTAGGGGGAAACGTAATTTATTTATTACAAAGCTAAAAGTTTCAAAACCAAATAGTCAAGTTGTCTAATTAATTATACATTCAACCCAAGAAGAAGAAGAAGAGAATAGAGAAATGTCATGAATAAAATTCAGACAGTTAGAATATAAAATAATAAAATAGAATTGAACGGTCCTATATTGATAGGACAGATTAGTAGCACCAGTGTCGGCCCGTCATTCAGGGCAGGTAGCGCAGAGCCCCACCTGTGTTGAGCCCCACCTGTGTTGAGCCCCACCTGTGTTGAGCCCCACCTGTGTTGAGCCCCAACTGTGTTGAGCCCCACCTGTGTTGAGCCCCACCTGTGTTGAGACCCACCTGTGTTGAGCCCCACCTGTGTTGAGCCCCACCTGTGTTGAGCCCCACCTGTGTTGAGCCCCACCTGTCCACACAAAGATCATAATATACAAAGAACCAGTCAAAAGATTGGACACACCTACTACATTGTAGAATAATAGTGAAAACATCAAAACTATGAAATAACACATATGGAATCATGTAGTAACCAAAAAAGTGTTAAACAAATCAAAATATATTTTATATTTGAGATTCTTCAAAGTTGCCACCCTTTACCTTAATGACAGCTTTGCACACTCTTGACATTCTCTCAACCAGCTCCACCTGGAATGCTTTTCCAAACAGTCTTGAAGGAGTTCCCACATACGCTGAGCATTTGTTGGCTGCTTTTCCTTCACTTTTCCGTCCAACTTATCCCAAACCATCTCAATTGGGTTGAGGTCGGGTGATTGTAGAGGCCAGGTCATCTGATGAAGCACTCCATCACTCTCTTTCTTGGTCAAACAGCCCTTACACAGCCTGAAGGTGTGTTGGGTCATTGTCCTGTTGAAAAACAAATGATAGTCCCACTAAGCGCAAACCAGATGGGATGGTGTACTGCTGCAGAATGCTGTGGTAGCCATGCTGGTTAAGTGTGCCTTGAATTCTAAATAAATCACAGGGTGTCACCAGCAAAGCAGCATCACACCTCCTCCTCCATGCTTCATGGAAATACACAATGCTGTGGTAGCCATGCTTGATTGTTTTTGCGACTGCACTTGAAGAAACTTTAAAAGTTCTTGACATTTTACGGATTGACTGACCTTCATGTCAGTGCTTTCTGTGGTGGTGGGGCAGCCAGCAGAAAAATACGGAGCGTAGGGGTTGGTAATGTTCTGTAGTTGCGCCATGATTGGCTCAGTGTTCTGTCACTCATGGGGACACCACGTCACCTCAAAATCTACGGGGAGAGCTTGAAAATTCAAGCCCCTCGGGTGCTGCCATAGAGTTACATTAGAAGTGCCCATCCAAGAAGGCTCATGGTCATTGGCCAAAGATAAAATGATATCTACCGTAGCTTTGTACCTGTACATGTCAACGTCATACTTTCAAAATCGTAGCTAGCAAGCTAGACAAGCAATCGTCAATCCAGCATGACTTCTGCCGCATTTCAAAACAACTGGAAACTTGGAACTGGGAAATCTCAGGCTTCAGTGAGTTCAAGACAACTGGGAACTCGGAACTGGGAAATCTCAGGCTTCAGTGAGTTCAAGACAACTGGGAACTCGAAACTGGGAAATCTCAGGCTTCAGTGAGTTCAAGACAACTGAGAACTCGGAACTGGGAATTCTCAGGCTTCAGTGAGTTCAAGACAACTGGGAACTCGAAACTGGGAAATCTCAGGCTTCAGTGAGTTCAAGACAACTGGGAACTTGGAACTGGGAAATCTCAGGCTTCAGTGAGCTCAAGACAACTGGGAACTTGGGAAAAAAAACGAGCTCCGACTGGGAAAATAGGTTTTGAACGGTCATCCAACTCTGAATTCCAAGTCGAGAACTCTGGCCTCTTTCTAGAGCTCCGATCTGAAGATCACCGACGTCATGATTCAACCTTGTTTTTTCCCCCACAGTGCCCAGTTGTCTTGGAAGCACCATAAGTGCAGAGAATGCCAGACTGTAATGCCAAAATTTGCACACAAGGATCGCTGTGAGAACAGCACAACAAGGTGAGTCCAAAAATGTATTGTATGCTGCTGCATTAATGATGTAATATGCCAGGGAGATGTGTATACTGTAGCTAAGAGAGTAATACTAAGTGTATGTTGTGCAGTAATATACCAGGGAGATATGTAGACTGTAGATAGGAAAGTAATACTACGTGTATGTTGTGCAGTAAGCTGTTAGGGAGATATGTATACTGTAGCTAAGAAAGTAATACTACGTGTATGTTGTGCAGTAAGCTGTTAGGGAGATATGTATACTGTAGTAATACTAAGTGTATGTTGTGCAGTAATATACCAGGGAGATATGTAGACTGTAGCTAAGAAAGTAAAACTAAGTGTATGTTGTAAAGTGAGCTGTTAGGATGTGCTTCGCCCTAATCATTTGGTCCCTTTCATTACTTCGCCTACTGTTCTAACTTGGTGGTGTACATGTAGCCTATAGCCTGTTTAAGAGAAATTGCATCATTGGATATTGTTAAAGCTTTCATTGTCTGCTTTCTATGCCCCCCCCCCCCCTTTATTTATCATAAGGTCCTGACTTGGTGTACAGGGAGAATTCTGTAGCTGCCATTCAAAAGTGCCGAACAAATAGTTATATTGACAAAGTCCATGTCTTAATAGAAATTATGGATTTGCCTTTTATCCGCTTATCTTCCCCTTATGCCATTGTTTAGTACATCTCAACTGTCAGTAGAAAGGCAGTAAATGAGGCTGAATGAACTGTTTCGCTGCCAGACAAGGCTTCACTAATAGCCAGGTGTAGCGGCGGTAAGAATTAATTCCCATGGTGCTGGAAAGAAAGCTCTGCTGTTGGGACAGCTTTATATAGACCCTAACAGTTTGTGGGCACCGTTTGTCACCGTTATATAGTGCAATTAATGTATTGTTTAGTGTTGTATAGCGGCTTTGCTGTCACGCATTTACAACATTTTGGGGAGCTTGCCCCAACAAGATTTACATGCTAAAATCGCCACTGTGTAGCACCAAGACCCCTTGAAAATGATCAATACACTTCTTGTGTTGGCTTTACGAAACCCTCCTATTAGGGGGTTAAATAGCTTATAGAAAATGTGTATGATAACTTGAGACGCGCGACCTAGTTAGCTCGGATTCTCTTCTATTTTGCCCGTCTTCTATTTTCCTCTGCTCTCTCTGCCCCGTGATGTTTTCGTGTATCCATCCTTGAAGGCGTGGTGGCACCCCGCCGCGCGCTCTCTCTCTCTCTCTCTCGCCTCCCTCCCGACTCTAGGATCTCTATCTCCATCTCTGTCTCCGCCCCCAATGAATGCATCGTTTCATTCATTCACCTACTGTATGCAAAGGGTAGCGAGTCGCGTTCACTGACAAATGAACGACGCACCAACGACGCACCAAGAAGGACACGCAAGTGTATCGTAATCGCTTTGACAAAAAAACAACTAAAAAACGATTCAAAATAATCGTGGATTTTCTGCTAAATAACTGCAAGAAAACGCGATCATTCTAAGACGTTCTGTGCCTCCCTATAGGCTGATAACGTTATGGATTCCTTGACAAGGTCGACAGTAACTTCAGGTAGTGGAATACGAGCGAAAGGTACGTGTGCATGAGGCGTGGGCTAGTTTATTTACCAGTTGATTGTGTGTAAAGCTGTCGTTTCCGGTATAAACGTCAATTTAGATTCATATGTTTTATTTAACTCACAGTAGGTTTCAGGGATGTTTATATATTAACCTATAGGCAATAGATGAGGTGAATATAAGGGCTGGTGTCAATGATGGTCCTGATGAGCTTTAGATTTTCAGGAAGATAACCCAGGAGAGGAGGGGAGAGGAGAGAACAGGAGGGGAGGGGAGGGGAGATGATAGGAGAGGACATGAGAGGAGGGGAGGGGAGGGGAAAGGAGAGGAGATGAAAGGAGATGAGGGGAGAGGAGGGTATAGGAGAGGAGAGGAGAGGAGAGAACAGGAGGGGAGGGTAGGGGAGAGGAGGGGAGGGGAGAGGAGATGAAAGGAGATGAGATGAAAGGAGATGAGGAGAATAGAGGAGGGGAGGGGATAGGAGATGGAAGGAGATGAGAGGAGAGGAGGGGAGGGGAGGGGATAGGAGAAGATGGGAGTGGAGAGGACAGGAGGGGAAAGGAGAGGAGGTGAGGGGAGAGGACAGGTGAGGAAGGGAGGGAGGGGAAAGGAGAAGATGGTAAAGGAGAGGAGATGAGGGGAGGTGAGGAGATGAGGGCAGGGCAGGGGAGAGAAGTGAGAAGGGGAGAGGAGATGAGGGGAGGGGAAAGGAGAGGAGATGAGGGGAGGGGAAAGGACAGGAAGGGAGGGGAGCAGAAAGGGGAAGAGGGGAAAGGAGAGGAGATGAGGGGAGGTGAGGGAAAAGGACAGGAGAGGAAGGGAGGAGAGGGAAGAGGACAGGAGAGGAAGGAAGGGAGGGGAGGGGAGGGGAGAGGAAGGGGGAAAGGCGAGGAGATGAGGGGAAGGGAGGGGAGGGGAAAGGAGAAGAGGGTAAAGGAGAGGTGAGGGGAGAGGAAGGGAGGGGAGGAGAGGGGAGAGGAAGGGGGAAAGGCGAGGAGATGAAGGGAATGGAGGTGAGGGGAGAGGACAGGAGAAGAAGGGAGGGGAGGAGAAGAGGGGAGGTGAGGGGAGAGGAAGGGAGAAGAGGGGAAAGGGGAGGAGATGAGGGGAGGAGAGGAAAGGAGAAGAAGGGAGGGGAGTAGATGAGGGGAGATGATAGGAGAGGAAGGGAGGGGAGGGGAAAGGAGAGGAGATGAAGGGAGGTGAGGGGACAGGAGATGAGAAGGTGGGGGGATATTTAGTTTAGTCACATCTGTACTTCAGAGTATCATCAGTGACAACAAATGTATAATTCTGACACTGCTATGTTTTCTTCCAAGCAAATATTCAAAATGTGTGTTGAGAGAAATCATATCTATTTTCCTATTTCTATTTTCCAATAACACATTTATTGTACTGCAATTCAAGTAAGCCTAATGACTATAATATGCATTTGGTCATTCTCCACCAGGCTATCAATGTGAAGATCAACCATTGACTCCAACAACCAATCAATTCACTTCAAACTGTACCTGAGGGTGTTCTAGAAGACAACGCTATTGCCATGGAAACGCCCCCGGGTTCCAAGCGGAGGACGGTGGTCGCACAGATGGAGTCGCCCCGCGCAGGGGGTGTGGCTATGCTTGTTGACGTCCTCGGCAACACAGAACCCAACACCAACCGGGGGGTGGAGCCTAAACTCAATCTCCAACTGTCGCCAGGTGAGGCCTCCCCCCATGTCGCCGCGGATACCAGGAAGTTGAATGGAGGACTTGGCAGTGGCACCTCCCCTTCCTGTCTGAGGGCTGATTGCACGGGAAAGGAGGGATCATGGCAGAGTAAAGGAGAGAGTATAGATGTGAGCGGAGGAGGGAGAGGAGGAGGGGTATTAAAACCACTAACAACGCCTGAGAGAGAGGAAGCTAAGAAAAGCAGGATCCCTATGGCTCTCTCCTTGAAAACGGACACACACACCCACACACACTCCTCACACACCACACACACGACCACTACTAGCAGCGACCGAAGGCTGAGGTCTCCCAACATCAAACACACCACGAGCCCTAAAACACACACACACCGAACAGAACACACCTGGGATGCCAGCTCCAAAGTAGAACACTCCAGAACCCATCACTTGTCTGCGGTGAGCTCCAAGCCCTCGGCTTCCAGAACCATGCAGGGTTCTAAGGATAATCAGAAGGGTTCTAGTTCTAAAGGTCCTGCTCCACCACTCGCCCCTCTGGCCACCTCAAGCCCCAAATGTAGAACCACCGTTGACGTGATGCTCACATCAACCACCTCTGACATCATCACAGGGGGACGAGCTTCGGACTCTGACCTGTCGATGGGATCACTAGGGGTCAAGGGCAACACACCCCATAATTCTCCATTCCTGACCCCTGACCCCTTTGCTACGGCAACGGACAACACAGAGACGACTCTAGAAAATGCAGCTCGCCAACTGGAATCCAAAATGGCCGCCAAAGTCTCAGAGGGGTCGTCGACAGGGACGATGACATCACAGAGCGGCACCTGTCTGATAGGAGGGGGAATGTCCGTAGGACCTACGCTATCCCAGAAGGCCATGCAGCAGAGTGACACGGCGGCGACGTGCGAGGCCCTGGAGAGGGACGTCCATCCCCCAGAGTATCGCCGGGATGACGGGCATAGCCAAGACGATTGCGCAGGCCGGTTGCTGTGGGAGACCAAGCCACCTGGAGTCCCGCTGGGAGACCCGAGTCACGTGGGAGATGGAAATGTCATCGCCGTCACCGGCGGCAACAACAATGAAGCGTCGTCAAGGGCAACGGAGAAGGGGAAGAAAGAAATGGGAAGAAAGGAGGAGAAGGATAAACACCAGCCAGCCACCAGGACCTGGAGCTCCAGAGTGTGTAAAGAGGCCGGCACCATGACTAACCCCAGCGAGGTGAGGCGTTCCTGGGGTGAGGCCCGGAGGGAGGTGGGGGTTCAGGCTGTAGTGGAGGTGTGTGACCGCTCCGCCACTACCAGCCCCCGCCTGCTCACCCTGTCCCTACGCACTCACCGTGGCAACGCAGGGAAACAGGAAGGTGTTGCTAGTGACGGACAGAGAGACACAGACTCACGGTCCAATGGGCTGACAGCTGGGGTTCAGAGGGGGAGTATCCTTGTCTGTGACCTCTGCATGGACCAGCAGGTCAGAGGTCAGGGGTTAAATGGAGAACTGGGGCCTTTGATTGGTTTACAGAGCTCTCAGTCAAGGTTGGTCACACCGCAGAACCAGGAGGAGGGACTGAATGCAGTAGCCCCGCCCCTGTGCTGCATTCCTATTGGCCTAGCCCCATTCCAACACATCTGTCAGATAGACATCGAGCTCTGCAGCCAATCAGAGCACCCGAGCAGTAAAGATAAGCTGCCGACCACCAATGAGGAGCTGCCGACCACTGTCACCAACGACAAGCAGCAGAAACCATCCGAGACCCACAGCAAAGCTAAAACTAGACAGACAGACAATTCAGGTACCAAGACTAGCCACAAACACAGACCCCACTCCTCTCCTTCCCACTCCTCCTCTCACAGGACCCACAGACACAAACCAGGCTCGGGCAGAGACAAACAGAAACCGGGGTTGGAATGGAACCAGACTGGATCGGACCTGTTCCAGCCAGACCCAGGGAAGAGTACCACCAAACTGACTGCGGAGAATCCAGAACGAGCTGGTGACCCCGAACAGGAGAGGAAGGACTCTGGGCCGGTGCAGAACGTGGTTTGGGACGAACAAGGGATGACCTGGGAGGTGTACGGCGCGTCGGTGGATCTAGAGAGTCTGGGGTTCGCCATCCAGTCACACCTGCAGTGTAAGATCCGAGAGCACGAGAAACGCATCGGAACACTACGGAAGTCTGTCTCCCTAGAGGTTCCCTCTCCGGGAGCGAAGAAGTGGAAGGAGAAGAAGAAGAAGAGGAGCGTTTTCCGGTCAATATGCCGACCGGGATGCTGCAGGAAACCTCCCGCGTCGCCCGCAGGGAAGTGATAGGACCTCGGAATGTTTGGAATGTTTACAGACGAAACATTCTAGAACGTTCTAAATCTAGATTGTAGATCCGTTCTAGAACATCACCCGCCAGGAAGCGAGAGAATTTTCAGGAACGTTCGTGGGCATTCCAGAATGTTCACGGATGGATATTCTAGAACAACATTATAGTCACAGGAGGTTGGTGGCCCTCTAATTGGGGAGGACGGGGCTCGTGGTAGCGACTGGAGCGGAGTTAGTGGAACGGTATCAAATACACCCAAACACCTGGTTTCCATGGTTTCCATGTTGTTTGCTGCCATTCCATTGACTCTATCCCAGCCTCCATTATTATGATTGCTCCTCCCACTCGGCAGCCTCCCACTGGTTCTAATCTGGAACATTCTGGAACAGCAAACCTGTTCCTGAAATGTGATTAGGAGGATACATTTTCTACGGTTGTATCTTGGAGTCGTTCTCGGAAGGAGAAGAGATGTTCAATCCGTCAACTGTTGGTAGCACAAGGACACAAAAAACAAAACAGAAACTATGGACAACTTTCACGCATTGTTATGATACCACGTATCTGCTGTTAGCCAAGAACAGTAGCCACACGAACAGCAAGGTTATGTCCCAGAAGGCACTCTGTTACACCCTACTTATAGTGTGCTACTTTTGACCAGAGCCCATACAGGGAATAAGGGGGGGTAGGGGGGGGGGGGGCATTTTGGGACACGGACCATGACCTATACTGTATCACTGTATCATTGAACGAAGAAGATGAGTTTGTAGCTAAAACTGGAAAAAATGCAATACGATTTATATGATTCTCAAGTATGTATGAGAGTAGCTACAATACACTGTTTATCGACATCAGCTGTTTTTCACTGAGGAGAGACTCAATATATATTCATATCAGCTGTTTTCACTGAGGAGAGACTCAATATACATTCATATCAGCTGTTTTTCAGTGAGGAGAGACTCAATATACATTCATATCAGCTGTTTTCACTGAGAGACTCAATATACATTCATATCAGCTGTTTTCACTGAGGAGAGACTCAATATACATTCATATCAGCTGTTTTCACTGAGGAGAGACTCAATATATATTCATATCAGCTGTTTTCACTGAGAGACTCAATATACATTCATATCAGCTGTTTTCAGTGAGGAGAGACTCAATATATATTCACATCAGCTGTTTTCAGTGAGGAGAGACTCAATATACATTCATATCAGCTGTTTTCAGTGAGGAGAGACTCAATATACATTCATATCAGCTGTTTTCACTGAGGAGAGACTCAATATACATTCATATCAGCTGTTTTCAGTGAGGAGAGACTCAATATACATTCATATCAGCTGTTTTCAGTGAGGAGAGACTCAATATACATTCACATCAGCTGTTTTCACTGAGAGACTCAATATACATTCATATCAGCTGTTTTCACTGAGGAGAGACTCAATATACATTCATATCAGCTGTTTTCAGTGAGGAGAGACTCAATATACATTCATATCAGCTGTTTTCAGTGAGGAGAGACTCAATATACATTCACATCAGCTGTTTTCACTGAGAGACTCAATATACATTCATATCAGCTGTTTTCACTGAGAGACTCAATATACATTCATATCAGCTGTTTTCAGTGAGGAGAGACTCAATATACATTCATATCAGCTGTTTTCACTGAGGAGAGACTCAATATATATTCATATCAGCTGTTTTCAGTGAGGAGAGACTCAATATATATTCATATCAGCTGTTTTCACTGAGAGACTCAATATATATTCACATCAGCTGTTTTCACTGAGGAGAGACTCAATATACATTCATATCAGCTGTTTTCACTGAGGAGAGACTCAATATACATTCATATCAGCTGTTTTCAGTGAGGAGAGACTCAATATATATTCATATCAGCTGTTTTCACTGAGGAGAGACTCAATATACATTCATATCAGCTGTTTTCAGTGAGGAGAGACTCAATATATATTCATATCAGCTGTTTTCACTGAGGAGAGACTCAATATATATTCATATCAGCTGTTTTCACTGAGGAGAGACTCAATATACATTCATATCAGCTGTTTTCAGTGAGGAGAGACTCAATATATATTCATATCAGCTGTTTTCACTGAGAGACTCAATATATATTCACATCAGCTGTTTTCACTGAGGAGAGACTCAATATACATTCATATCAGCTGTTTTCACTGAGAGACTCAATATACATTCATATCAGCTGTTTTCACTGAGGAGAGACTCAATATACATTCATATCAGCTGTTTTCACTGAGGAGAGACTCAATATACATTCACATCAGCTGTTTTCACTGAGGAGAGACTCAATATACATTCATATCAGCTGTTTTCACTGAGAGACTCAATATATATTCATATCAGCTGTTTTCACTGAGGAGAGACTCAATATACATTCATATCAGCTGTTTTCACTGAGGAGAGACTCAATATACATTCATATCAGCTGTTTTCACTGAGGAGAGACTCAATATACATTCACATCAGCTGTTTTCACTGAGGAGAGACTCAATATACATTCACATCAGCTGTTTTCACTGAGGAGAGACTCAATATACATTCACATCAGCTGTTTTCACTGAGGAGAGACTCAATATACATTCACATCAGCTGTTTTCACTGAGGAGAGACTCAATATATATTCATGTCAGCTGTTTTCACTGAGGAGAGACTCAATATATATTCATATCAGCTGTTTTCACTGAGGAGAGACTCAATATACATTCATATCAGCTGTTTTCACTGAGAGACTCAATATACATTCACATCAGCTGTTTTCACTGAGAGACTCAATATACATTCACATCAGCTGTTTTCACTGAGGAGAGACTCAATATACATTCATATCAGCTGTTTTCACTGAGAGACTCAATATACATTCATATCAGCTGTTTTCACTGAGGAGAGACTCAATATACATTCACATCAGCTGTTTTCACTGAGGAGAGACTCAATATACATTCATATCAGCTGTTTTCACTGAGGAGAGACTCAATATATATTCACATCAGCTGTTTTCACTGAGGAGAGACTCAATATATATTCATATCAGCTGTTTTCACTGAGATACTAAATATACATTCATATCAGCTGTTTTCACTGAGGAGAGACTCAATATACATTCATATCAGCTGTTTTCACTGAGGAGAGACTCAATATACATTCATATCAGCTGTTTTCACTGAGAGACTCAATATATATTCATGTCAGCTGTTTTCACTGAGGAGAGACTCAATATACATTCATATCAGCTGTTTTCACTGAGGAGAGACTCAATATACATTCATATCAGCTGTTTTCACTGAGAGACTCAATATACATTCATATCAGCTGTTTTCAGTGAGGAGAGACTCAATATACATTCACATCAGCTGTTTTCACTGAGGAGAGACTCAATATATATTCATATCAGCTGTTTTCACTGAGGAGAGACTCAATATATATTCATGTCAGCTGTTTTCACTGAGGAGAGACTCAATATATATTCACATCAGCTGTTTTTCACTGAGGAGAGACTCAATATATATTCACATCAGCTGTTTTCACTGAGGAGAGACTCAATATACATTCATATCAGCTGTTTTCACTGAGGAGAGACTCAATATACATTCATATCAGCTGTTTTCACTGAGGAGAGACTCAATATATATTCATATCAGCTGTTTTCACTGAGGAGAGACTCAATATATATTCATGTCAGCTGTTTTCACTGAGGAGAGACTCAATATATATTCACATCAGCTGTTTTTCACTGAGGAGAGACTCAATATATATTCACATCAGCTGTTTTCACTGAGGAGAGACTCAATATACATTCATATCAGCTGTTTTCACTGAGAGACTCAATATATATTCATGTCAGCTGTTTTCACTGAGGAGAGACTCAATATATATTCATGTCAGCTGTTTTCACTGAGGAGAGACTCAATATACATTCATATCAGCTGTTTTCACTGAGAGACTCAATATATATTCACATCAGCTGTTTTCACTGAGGAGAGACTCAATATACATTCATATCAGCTGTTTTCACTGAGGAGAGACTCAATATACATTCATATCAGCTGTTTTCACTGAGGAGAGACTCAATATACATTCATATCAGCTGTTTTCAGTGAGGAGAGACTCAATATATATTCATATCAGCTGTTTTCACTGAGAGACTCAATATATATTCACATCAGCTGTTTTCACTGAGGAGAGACTCAATATACATTCATATCAGCTGTTTTCACTGAGGAGAGACTCAATATACATTCATATCAGCTGTTTTCACTGAGGAGAGACTCAATATACATTCATATCAGCTGTTTTCACTGAGAGACTCAATATACATGCATATCAGCTGTTTTCACTGAGGAGAGACTCAATATACATTCATATCAGCTGTTTTCACTGAGGAGAGACTCAATATACATTCACATCAGCTGTTTTCACTGAGGAGAGACTCAATATACATTCATATCAGCTGTTTTCACTGAGAGACTCAATATATATTCATATCAGCTGTTTTCACTGAGGAGAGACTCAATATACATTCATATCAGCTGTTTTCACTGAGGAGAGACTCAATATACATTCATATCAGCTGTTTTCACTGAGGAGAGACTCAATATATATTCATATCAGCTGTTTTCACTGAGGAGAGACTCAATATATATTCATGTCAGCTGTTTTCACTGAGGAGAGACTCAATATATATTCATATCAGCTGTTTTCACTGAGGAGAGACTCAATATATATTCATATCAGCTGTTTTCACTGAGGAGAGACTCAATATACATTCATATCAGCTGTTTTCACTGAGGAGAGACTCAATATATATTCATATCAGCTGTTTTCACTGAGGAGAGACTCAATATACATTCATATCAGCTGTTTTCACTGAGAGACTCAATATACATTCATATCAGCTGTTTTCACTGAGGAGAGACTCAATATACATTCACATCAGCTGTTTTCACTGAGGAGAGACTCAATATATATTCACATCAGCTGTTTTCACTGAGGAGAGACTCAATATACATTCACATCAGCTGTTTTCACTGAGGAGAGACTCAATATATATTCACATCAGCTGTTTTCACTGAGAGACTCAATATATATTCACATCAGCTGTTTTCACTGAGGAGAGACTCAATATACATTCATATCAGCTGTTTTCACTGAGGAGAGACTCAATATATATTCACATCAGCTGTTTTCACTGAGGAGAGACTCAATATATATTCATATCAGCTGTTTTCACTGAGATACTAAATATACATTCATATCAGCTGTTTTCACTGAGGAGAGACTCAATATACATTCATATCAGCTGTTTTCACTGAGGAGAGACTCAATATACATTCATATCAGCTGTTTTCACTGAGAGACTCAATATATATTCATGTCAGCTGTTTTCACTGAGGAGAGACTCAATATATATTCATATCAGCTGTTTTCACTGAGGAGAGACTCAATATATATTCACATCAGCTGTTTTCACTGAGGAGAGACTCAATATATATTCACATCAGCTGTTTTCACTGAGGAGAGACTCAATATATATTCATATCAGCTGTTTTCACTGAGGAGAGACTCAATATATATTCATGTCAGCTGTTTTCACTGAGGAGAGACTCAATATATATTCACATCAGCTGTTTTCACTGAGGAGAGACTCAATATACATTCACATCAGCTGTTTTCACTGAGGAGAGACTCAATATACATTCACATCAGCTGTTTTCAGTGAGGAGAGACTCAATATATATTCACATCAGCTGTTTTCACTGAGGAGAGACTCAATATACATTCATGTCAGCTGTTTTCACTGAGGAGAGACTCAATATATATTCATGTCAGCTGTTTTCACTGAGGAGAGACTCAATATATATTCACATCAGCTGTTTTCACTGAGAGACTCAACATACATTCACATCAGCTGTTTTCACTGAGGAGAGACTCAACATACATTCACATCAGCTGTTTTCACTGAGGAGATCATAGGTGGTATTTTGTATAATAGTTTAGACTAACACTAACAGAAATACATTAATTATACATTTTACTGTGACACAATGGAATACACTGTATTAGTACTGTATAGGAATGGAGCAAGAACCCTGTAGTATAGGGCTTCACGAGTGCTTGAAGCGTCACCACAGACCCGGGTTCGATCCCAGGCTGTGTCACAACCAGTCGTGACCTGGAGTCCCATAGGGCGGCGCACAATTGGCCCAGTGTCGTCCGGGTTAGGGGAGGGTTTGGCCCAGCGTCGTCCGGGTTAGATTAGGGTTTGTCCCAGCGTCGTCCGGGTTAGAGGAGGGTTTGTCCCAGCGTCGTCCGGGTTAGAGGAGGGTTTCTCCCAGTGTCGTCCGGGTTAGAGGAGGGTTTGTCCCAGTGTCGTCCGGGTTAGAGGAGGGTTTGGCCCAGTGTCGTCGGGGTTAGAGGAGGGTTTGTCCCAGTGTCGTCCGGGCTAGAGGAGGGTTTGTCCCAGTGTCGTCCGGGTTAGAGGAGGGTTTGTCCCAGTGTCGTCCGGGTTAGAGGAGGGTTTGTCCCAGTGTCGTCCGGGTTAGAGGAGGGTTTGTCCCAGTGTCGTCCGGGTTAGAGGAGGGTTTGTCCCAGTGTCGTCCGGGTTAGAGGAGGGTTTGGCCGGTGGGGGCTCTACTTGGCTCATCGCGCTCTAGCGACTCCTTGTGGCGGACTGGGTGCCTACAGGCTGACTTTGGTTGTCAGTTGAACGGTGTTTCCTCCGACACATTGGTGCGTCTGGCTTCCCGGGTTAAGCGGGGAGGGTGTTAAGGAGTGCGGTTTAGTGAGTCGTGTTTCGGGGGACTCGACCTTCGCCTCTCCCGAGCCCGTTGGGGAGTTGCAGCGATGAGACAAGATTGCAATTGGATATCACGAAATTGGGGGGGGGGGGGGGGGGGGGGGGGGGGGTAAAATACAACAACAACAACAAAAAACACTGTGGCAAGAAATAACTTATATTTATCTTATATTTGATCACATTCCAGAACTTCAAAATAACTTTATTAATATGATACAGTATATGATCACATTCCAGAACTTCAAAATAACTTTATTAATATGATACAGTATATGATCACATTCCAGGACTTCAAAATAACTTTATTCATATGATACAGTATATGATCACATTCCAGGACTTCAAAATAACTTTATTCATATGATACAGTATATGATCACATTCCAGGACTTCAAAATAACTTTATTCATATGATACAGTATATTGTAGCGCTCAGTTTTAGCTAACTCATAGTAGCTCTACTATTCCATTAACTTTCCCAAGATGTCCCCAGGTGTTCTAGAAATGTGTTCTAGACGATCCCGTGAATTTAAATGGAATAAACAGGAGTCCTGTGAGTCCTCTAACCAGGATATCTGGAAAATGTGGGCTGTGGGAAAGT
>NC_048573.1:3243948-3248948 GCF_013265735.2 Oncorhynchus mykiss | reverse complement strand
GAGAGATGGTGGTTGGTGGGGGGGGTGAGCAAGGGTAGGGGGGGGGGGGGACAAGAGTGAGAGATACTTTATGGCGCAAATAGACCTGGCACACGGCCAAAACCACACACACCCCTGTACCCTATTGGATGCGTGTATTTGTGTTCTTTGAATGATGATTGGTGCGTCAGGGCACCGTTTAAAATGCATTGAGCAAAGCCCCTCAAGACCGGTTCAGAGCTGGGAACAATTTTCACCTGCACGTCGGGAAGGCCCATTAAGCTACCATACCATACGTAAGAACTGCAAAAGTGAGTTGAAATGTCAATTTTTTCCCGCCGTTTCTGACAGTACTATTCCGATGATTCATTATGAGGTAGAATTAACTATCTAGTCTACCTGACTGTTTCTTCTATTCTACAGTTTCTGATGATAGCAATTGTGTTTTTCTTTGAGTAGTTGACCACCACGCAGTCGATAACCCCGTTTATAAACCCAGAGTCGTTACACTACCCCCTCTTTCAAAGAGCGCGTCGTCGCGCTAGGAACACGCTCACCGGCCAATCACACGCACTGTCGTGGATGCAAGGTCTGATACCACTTCTGACACCAATGTCATGAAACAGGCAGGGAAGCAGGTCTCGAACCCTCGACCTTCTAAAGCCCTAAGTCCAGCGCTCTCTCCCCTGTGCCGCAAAAGCATGCTCAAACGGCAGAGTCGATATCCGCGCGTATAAACCCAGGGTCGTCACAGTATTCTGTTCATAGACTTCTAATCATGGAAATCATGAACTTGTCATGCGTCTGAACCTACATTTAAATGTGTCTACCGTGTCCAAAGTGTGTCCGGAATCCCCTTTCCTGCGCTATATTCAAATGCCGGTATGCATTCTACAAACGGTGGAATAGGCTAAATATGATAATTACACAACTGACGGCAGTAGCTAACTAGCCATCTAACCTCTGTAGCTAGCCAGCAAGCGATGATCGTGTGCCCACAGGACTTCACAGTAACATCATTTACAGTTGACGGGGGTCAGCTCCAGCAGGGCAGAAATGTGAGGAACTGACTTGTTGGAAAGGTTTCATCCTATGACGGTGCCATGTTATAAGTCACTGTACTCTTCATTCAGGCCATTATACTGCCAGTGTTTGTCTATGGAGATTGCATGGCTGTGTGCTCGATCTTATACACCTGTCAGCCACGGGTGTGGCTGAAATAGGCAAATCCACTATTTTGAATGGGTGTCCACATACCGTAATTATGATGTATATTTGGACTGCAAAAGTGGGCCCCATGTTTCACTGCCATGCACATCGCTCACTTGCTCTCTCCCTCTACCCTCCCCTCGCTCCCTCTCTCTCCCTCTACCCTCCCCTCTCTCCCTCTCTCTCCCTCTACCCTCCCCTCTCTCTACCTCTACCCTCCTCTCTCTCCCTCTACCCTCCCCTCGCTCCCTCTCTCTCCCTCTACCCTCCCCTCGCTCCCTCTCTCTCCCTCTACCCTCCCCCTCTCTCTCCCTCTACCCTCCCCTCGCTCCCTCTCTCTCCCTCTACCCTCCCCCTCTCTCTCCCTCTACCCTCCCCTCTCTCTCCCTCTACCCTCCCCTCGCTCCCTCTCTCTCCCTCTACCCTCCCCTCGCTCCCTCTCTCTCCCTCTACCCTCCCCTCTCTCTCTCCCTCTACCCTCCCCTCGCTCCCTCTCTCTCCCTCTACCCTCCCCTCGCTCCCTCTCTCTCCCTCTACCCTCCCCCTCTCTCTCCCTCTACCCTCCCCTCGCTCCCTCTCTCTCCCTCTACCCTCCCCTCGCTCCCTCTCTCTCCCTCTACCCTCCCCCTCTCTCTCCCTCTACCCTCCCCTCGCTCCCTCTCTCTCCCTCTACCCTCCCCTCGCTCCCTCTCTCTCCCTCTACCCTCCCCCCCTCTCTCCCTCTACCCTCCCCTCTCTCTCCCTCTACCCTCCCCTCGCTCCCTCTCTCTCCCTCTACTCTCCCCTCGCTCCCTCTCTCTCCCTCTACCCTCCCCTCTCTCTCCTTCCCTCTACCCTCCCTTCGCTCCCCCTCTTTCCCTCTACGCTCCCCTCGCTCCCTCTCTCTCCCTCTACTCTCCCCTCACTCCCTCTCTCTCCCTCTACCCTCCCCTCTCTCTCCTTCCCTCTACCCTCCCTTCGCTCCCTCTCTCTCCCTCTACCCTCCCCTCGCTCCCTCTCTCTCCCTCTACCCTCCCCTCGCTCCCTCTCTCTCCCTCTACCCTCCCCTCTCTCTCCCTCTACCCTCCCCTCTCTCTGACTGTGATCTTCATCTTGTATTCTCCAGGGAGAGACCCTCCATCGAACCTCTACTCTCCCTTCGCTCCCTCTCTCTCCCTCTACCCTCCCCTCGCTCCCTCTTTCTCCCTCTACTCTACCCTCCCCTCTCTCTCCTTCCCTCTACCCTCCCCTCTCTCTCCCTCTACCCCCCCATCTCTCTCTGACTGTGATCTTCATCTTGTATTCTCCAGGGAGAGACCCTCCATCGAACCTCTACTCTACCCTCCCCTCCCCTCTCTCTCCCTCTACCCCCCATCTCTCTCCTTCCCTCTACCCTCCCCTCTCTCTCCCTATACCCCCCATCTCTCTCTGACTGTGATCTTCATCTTGTATTCTCCAGGGAGAGACCCTCCATCGAACCTCTACTCTACCCTCCCCTCTCTCTCCCTCTACCCCCCATCTCTCTCCTTCCCTCTACCCTCCCCTCTCTCTCCCTCTACCCCCCATCTCTCTCTGACTGTGATCTTCATCTTGTATTCTCCAGGGAGAGACCCTCCATCGAACCTCTACTCTACCCTCCCCTCTCTCTCCCTCTACCCTCCCCTCTCTCTCCCTCTACCCCCCCATCTCTCTCTGACTCTGATCTTCATCTTGTATTCTCCAGGGAGAGACCCTCCATCGAACCTCCAGATCTCAAACAGTCCAACCGCGATCATGTCTTCAACTATGTTCATCAACCTGGTACGCTGCGGTCGGTCTCCGTTCGGACGCCACACTGCCTTTCTGACTGCACGGTCCCCCTTGTCCCTACCAGCCTCCCCCTTGTCCCCCCCAGCCTCCCCCAGTGCGGTCCAAGTCCGGTGGAAGTGTACTGCTCGGTTTGTCTCTGACGCTAGCGGTCGACCGACCACCTGGGACTCCTTTGGGACCTGGGACAATAGGATAGAGGAGCCCATTCTGCTGTCTCCTAGGAAACCCACCCCACAGGTATGTGTTATATACAGTCGGGTCCATAAATATTTAATATTTTGACCACGTTATTATCATTCTGGCTTTGTACGCCACCACAATGGATTTGAAAGTGCAGACTTCCAACTTTAATTTGATGTCATTTACATCCAAATCGGGAAGAACTGTGTAGGAATTACAGCACTTTTTATATGTGCCCCCCACCCCAATTTTAATGGCTCAAAAGTAATTGAACAAACTAACATAATCATAAATTAAATTGTAAATTTGAATACTTGGTTGCAAAACCTTTTCGGGTCAATGACTGCCTGAAGTCTGGAACCCATAGACATCACCAGAGGCTGGGTTTCTTCCCTGCTCTGCCAGACTTTTACTGTATCTTCAGCTCAATTGGATTCAGGTCAGGTGATTGACTTGGCCATTGCAAGGTGACCGGAAACATGACCGAATACAATCAGTGTAGCTATTCCCTCCGCAAGGCAATCAGACAAGCTAAGCGTCAGTATAGAGACAAAGTGGAGTCGCAATTCAACGGCTCAGACACGAGGTATGTTGTCAGGATCTACAGTCAATCACGGATTACAACAAGAAAACCAGCCCCATCGCCTACCAGGATCTCTCGCTCCCAGACAGACTAAACAACTTCTTTGCTCACTTTGAGGACAATACAGTGCCACCGACACGGCCCGCTACCAAAACCTGCAGTCTCTCCTTCACTGTAGGCAACGTGAGTAAAGCATTTAAACGTGTTAACTCTCGCAAGGCTGCAGGCCCAGACGGCATCCCCAGCCGCGTCCTCAGAGCATATGCAGACCAGCTGGCTGGTGTGTTTACGGACATATTCAATCAATCCTTATCCCAGTCTGCTGTTCCCACATGCTTCAAGAGGGCCACCATTGCCCCTGTTCCCAAGAAAGCTAAGGTAACTGAGCTAAACGACTACCGCCCCGTAGCACTCACATCCGTCATCATGAAGTGCTTTGAGAGACTAGTCAAGGACCATATCACCTCCACCCTACCTGACACCCTAGAACCACTCCAATTTGCTTACCGCCCCAATAGATCCACAGACGATGCAATCTCAACCACACTGCACACTGCCCTAACCCATCTGGACAAGAGGAATACCTATGTGAGAATGCTGTTCATCGACTACAGCTCAGCATTTAACACCATAGTACCCTCCAAACTCGTCATCAAGCTCGAGACCCTGGATCTCGACCCCGTCCTGGGCAACTGGGTACTGGACTTCCTGACGGGCCGCCCCCAGGTGGTGAGGGTAGGTAACAACATCTCCACCCCGCTGATCCTCAAAACTGGGTCCCCACAAGGGTGCGTTCTCAGCCCTCTCCTGTACTCCCTGTTCACCCACGACTGCACGCCTCCAACTCAATCATCAAGTTTGCAGACGATACTACAGTGGTAGGCTTGATTACCAACAATGACGAGACGGCCTACAGGGAGGAGGTGAGGGCCCTCGGAGTGTGGGCTTGATTACCAACAACGACGAGATGGCCTACAGGGAGGAGGTGAGGGCCCTCGGAGTGTGGGCTTGATTACCAACAACGACGAGACGGCCTACAGGGAGGAGGTGAGGGCCCTCGGAGTGTGGGCTTGATTACCAACAACGACGAGACGGCCTACAGGGAGGAGGTGAGGGCCCTCGGAGTGTGGGCTTGATTAGCAACAACGACGAGACGGCCTACAGGGAGGAGGTGAGGGCCCTCGGAGTGTGGGCTTGATTACCAACAACGACGAGACGGCCTACAGGGAGGAGGTGAGGGCCCTCGGAGTGTGGGCTTGAT
>NC_048573.1:3178948-3238948 GCF_013265735.2 Oncorhynchus mykiss | reverse complement strand
ACACTACTGCAGGCTATAACTGGGTCTCTAGTAGACTACTGCAGGCTATAACTGGGCCTCTATTAGACTACTGCAGGCTATAACTGGGCCTCTATTAGACTACTGCAGGCTATAACTGGGCCTCTATTAGACTACTGCAGGCTATAACTGGGCCTCTATTAGACTACTGCAGGCTATAACTGGGCCTCTATTAGACTACTGCAGGCTATAACTGGGCCTCTAGTAGACTACTGCAGGCTATAACTGGGCCTCTAGTACACTACTGCAGGCTATAACTGGACCTCTAGTAGACTACTGCAGGCTATAACTGGGCCTCTAGTAGACTACTGCAGGCTATAACTGGGCCTCTAGTACACTACTGCAGGCTATAACTGGACCTCTAGTAGACTACTGCAGGCTATAACTGGACCTCTAGTAGACTACTGCAGGCTATAACTGGGCCTCTAGTACACTACTGCAGGCTATAACTGGGCCTCTATTAGACTACTGCAGGCTATAACTGGGCCTCTATTAGACTACTGCAGGCTATAACTGGGCCTCTAGTAGACTACTGCAGGCTATAACTGGGCCTCTAGTACACTACTGCAGGCTATAACTGGACCTCTAGTAGACTACTGCAGGCTATAACTGGGCCTCTAGTACACTACTGCAGGCTATAACTGGGCCTCTATTAGACTACTGCAGGCTATAACTGGGCCTCTATTAGACTACTGCAGGCTATAACTGGGCCTCTATTAGACTACTGCAGGCTATAACTGGGCCTCTAGTAGACTACTGCAGGCTATAACTGGGCCTCTAGTACACTACTGCAGGCTATAACTGGACCTCTAGTAGACTACTGCAGGCTATAACTGGGCCTCTAGTACACTACTGCAGGCTATAACTGGACCTCTAGTAGACTACTGCAGGCTATAACTGGACCTCTAGTAGACTACTGCAGGCTATAACTGGGCCTCTAGTACACTACTGCAGGCTATAACTGGGCCTCTATTAGACTACTGCAGGCTATAACTGGGCCTCTATTAGACTACTGCAGGCTATAACTGGGCCTCTAGTAGACTACTGCAGGCTATAACTGGGCCTCTAGTACACTACTGCAGGCTATAACTGGACCTCTAGTAGACTACTGCAGGCTATAACTGGGCCTCTAGTACACTACTGCAGGCTATAACTGGGCCTCTATTAGACTACTGCAGGCTATAACTGGGCCTCTAGTACACTACTGCAGGCTATAACTGGGCCTCTATTAGACTACTGCAGGCTATAACTGGGCCTCTATTAGACTACTGCAGGCTATAACTGGGCCTCTATTAGACTACTGCAGGCTATAACTGGGCCTCTATTAGACTACTGCAGGCTATAACTGGGCCTCTATTAGACTACTGCAGGCTATAACTGGGCCTCTAGTAGACTACTGCAGGCTATAACTGGGCCTCTAGTACACTACTGCAGGCTATAACTGGACCTCTAGTAGACTACTGCAGGCTATAACTGGGCCTCTAGTAGACTACTGCAGGCTATAACTGGGCCTCTAGTACACTACTGCAGGCTATAACTGGACCTCTAGTAGACTACTGCAGGCTATAACTGGACCTCTAGTAGACTACTGCAGGCTATAACTGGGCCTCTAGTACACTACTGCAGGCTATAACTGGGCCTCTATTAGACTACTGCAGGCTATAACTGGGCCTCTATTAGACTACTGCAGGCTATAACTGGGCCTCTAGTAGACTACTGCAGGCTATAACTGGGCCTCTAGTACACTACTGCAGGCTATAACTGGACCTCTAGTAGACTACTGCAGGCTATAACTGGGCCTCTAGTACACTACTGCAGGCTATAACTGGACCTCTAGTAGACTACTGCAGGCTATAACTGGGCCTCTAGTAGACTACTGCAGGCTATAACTGGGCCTCTAGTACACTACTGCAGGCTATAACTGGGCCTCTAGTAGACTACTGCAGGCTATAACTGGGCCTCTATTAGACTACTGCAGGCTATAACTGGGCCTCTATTAGACTACTGCAGGCTATAACTGGGCCTCTATTAGACTACTGCAGGCTATAACTGGGCCTCTATTAGACTACTGCAGGCTATAACTGGGCCTCTAGTAGACTACTGCAGGCTATAACTGGGCCTCTAGTACACTACTGCAGGCTATAACTGGACCTCTAGTAGACTACTGCAGGCTATAACTGGGCCTCTAGTAGACTACTGCAGGCTATAACTGGGCCTCTAGTACACTACTGCAGGCTATAACTGGACCTCTAGTAGACTACTGCAGGCTATAACTGGACCTCTAGTAGACTACTGCAGGCTATAACTGGGCCTCTAGTACACTACTGCAGGCTATAACTGGGCCTCTATTAGACTACTGCAGGCTATAACTGGGCCTCTATTAGACTACTGCAGGCTATAACTGGGCCTCTAGTAGACTACTGCAGGCTATAACTGGGCCTCTAGTACACTACTGCAGGCTATAACTGGACCTCTAGTAGACTACTGCAGGCTATAACTGGGCCTCTAGTACACTACTGCAGGCTATAACTGGACCTCTAGTAGACTACTGCAGGCTATAACTGGGCCTCTAGTAGACTACTGCAGGCTATAACTGGGCCTCTAGTAGACTACTGCAGGCTATAACTGGGCCTCTATTAGACTACTGCAGGCTATAACTGGACCTCTAGTAGACTACTGCAGGCTATAACTGGGCCTCTAGTAGACTACTGCAGGCTATAACTGGGCCTCTATTAGACTACTGCAGGCTATAACTGGGCCTCTATTAGACTACTGCAGGCTATAACTGGGCCTCTAGTAGACTACTGCGGGCTATAACTGGGCCTCTAGTAGACTACTGCAGGCTATAACTGGGCCTCTATTAGACTACTGCAGGCTATAACTGGGCCTCTAGTAGACTACTGAAAAAGAAAAGGGCAATGGGTTCTATAACTGATTCTCCCTCCCTCCCTCCCTCCCTCCCTCCCTCCCTCCCTCCCTCCCTCCCTCCCAACCTCCCTCTTTTGATCTTTCTTTCTTCTCTGTCTCTCTCTCTCTCTCTTTCTGTCTCTCTCTAATTCTCTGTCTCTCTCTCTCTCTCTTTCTGTCTCTCTCTAATTCTCTGTCTCTCTCTTATTCTCTCTCTCTCTTATTCTCTCTCTCTCTTATTCTCTCTCTTATTCTCTCTCTCTTATTCTCTCTCTCCTCCTCTCTCTCTCCCCTCTCCCCCCTCTCTACCCCCCCCCTCTTTCTCTCTCCCCCCTCCCTCTCTCTCTCTCTCGCTCTCTCTAATTCTCTGTCTCTGTCTCTCTCTTATTCCCCCCCCCCCCCCCCCCCCCCCCCCCCCCCCCCCCCCCCCCCCCCCCCCCCCCCCCCCCCCCCCCCCCCCCCCCCCCCTCTCTCTCTCATCATTGACATGTATGTCGGTGTTGTGTCTGTAGAGAGGCCCTACAGCAGGAGGATGACCTGGAGAAGGCTCTGACCCAAGCCTTTCTGGAGGTGGACAAAGCCCTGTACACACACCTCTCTTACTTTGGCAACGGTAAGAGACACTCACACACTTACACACACACACCCACCCATCCACCCACCCACACACACACTTACACACACACACCCACCCATCCACCCACCCACACACACACTTACACACACACAGACACCCATCCACCCACCCACACACACACCCACCCACACACACACTTACACACACACACCCACCCATCCACCCACCCATCCACCCACCCACACACACCCACCCATCCACCCACCCACACACACACTTACACACACCCACCCACACACACACTTACACACACACACCCACCCATCCACCCACCCATCCACCCACCCACACACAGACACCCATCCACCCACCCACACACACACTTACACACACACACCCACCCATCCACCCACCCATCCACCCACCCACCCACACACAGACACCCATCCACCCACCCACACACACACACACTTACACACAGACAACGCCTCCACTGATGAAGTTTGACAACCAATCAAATTTCAATAAAGCCCTTTTTTACATCAGCTGATTTTATACAGAAACTGATATCAGTTGACCGCTCCCTGAAACACGTCAGCGTGCAGGCCTTTCTAATCGACCTGGCCGGGGTATCCTGGAAGGACATTGACCTCATCCCCTCAGTAGAGGATGCCTGGTTATTGTTTTTAAATGCCTTCCTCACCATCTTAAATAAGCATGCCCCATTCAAGAAATTTAGAACCAGGAACAGAGATAGCCCTTGGTTCTCTCCAGACCTGACTGCCCTTAACCAACACAAAAACATAATTTGGCGTCCTATGCAATCTGGTTTCAGAGCTGGTCATGGGTGTACCTCAGCCACGCTCAAAGTCCAAAACGATATCTTAACCGCCATCGATAAGAAACAATACTGTGCAGCCGTATTTAATGACCCGGCCAAGTCTTTCGACTTTGTCAATCACCACATCCTCATTGGCAGACTCGACAGCCTTGGTTTCTCAAATGATTGCCTCGCCTGGTTCACCAACTACTTCTCTGATAGAGTTCAGTGTGTCAAATCGGAGGGTCTGTTGTCCGGACCGCTGGCAGTCTCTATGGGGGTGCCACAGGGTTCAAATCTTGAATCAACTCTCTTCTCTGTATACATCAATAATGTCGCTCTTGCTGCTGGTAGTCCACCTCTACGCAGACGACACCATTCTGTATACTTCTGGCCCTTCTTTGGACACTGTGTTATCAACCCTCCAGGTGAGCTTCAATGCCATACAACTCCCCTTCCGTGGCCTCCAACTGCTCTTAAATGCAAGTAAAACTAAATGCATGCTCTTCAACCGATTGCTGCTCACACCTGCCCGCCTGTCCAGCATCACTACTCTGGACGGTTCTGACTTAGAATATGTGGACAACTACAAATACCTAGGTGTCTGGTTAGACTGTAAACTCTCCTTCCAGACTCACATCAAACATCTCAATCCAAAGTTAAATCTAGAATTGGCTTCCTATTTCGCAACAAAGCATCCTTCACTCATGCTGCCAAAAATACCATTGTAAAACTGACCATGCTACCAATCCTCGACTTCGGTGATGTCATCTACAAAATAGCCTCCAATACCCTACTCAATAAATTGGATGCAGTCTATCACAGTGCAATCCGTTTTGTCACCAAAGCCCCATATACTACCCAGCACTGCGACCTGTACGCTCTCGTTGGCTGGCCCTCGCTTCATACTCGTCGCCAAACCCACTGGCTCCATGTCATCTACAAGACCCTGCTAGGTAAAGTCCCCCCTAATCTCAGCTCGCTGGTCACCATAGCAGCACCCACCTATAGTAATATAGTATAGTATATTATAGAGCAGTATAGTATATAGCATAGTATATTATAGAGCAGTATAGTATATAGCATAGTATATTATAGAGCAGCATAGTATATAGCATAGTATATTATAGAGCAGTATAGTATATAGTATAGTATATTATAGAGCAGTATAGTATATAGTATAGTATATTATAGAGCAGTATAGTATATAGTATAGTATATTATAGAGCAGTATCGTATATTACAGAGCAGTATAGTATATAGTATAGTATATTATAGAGCAGTATAGTATATTATAGAGCAGTATAGTATATAGCATAGTATATTATAGAGCAGTATAGTATATAGTATAGTATATTATAGAGCAGTATAGTATATAGTATAGTATATTATAGAGCAGTATAGTATATTATAGAGCAGTATAGTATATAGCATAGTATATTATAGAGCAGTATAGTATATAGTATAGTATATTATAGAGCAGTATAGTATATAGCATAGTATATTATAGAGCAGTATAGTATATAGCATAGTATATTATAGAGCAGTATAGTATATAGTATAGTATAT
The DNA here is from genome assembly GCF_013265735.2 of Oncorhynchus mykiss. Classification (NCBI taxonomy): domain Eukaryota; kingdom Metazoa; phylum Chordata; class Actinopteri; order Salmoniformes; family Salmonidae; genus Oncorhynchus; species Oncorhynchus mykiss. Next base: position 3,233,057 of record NC_048573.1, on the reverse strand, counting down.
TATAGAGCAGTATAGTATATAGTATAGTATATTATAGAGCAGTATAGTATATAGTATAGTATATTATAGAGCAGTATCGTATATTACAGAGCAGTATAGTATATAGTATAGTATATTATAGAGCAGTATAGTATATAGTATAGTATATTATAGAGCAGTATAGTATATAGCATAGTATATTATAGAGCAGTATAGTATATAGTATAGTATATTATAGAGCAGTATAGTATATAGCATAGTATATTATAGAGCAGTATAGTATATAGCATAGTATATTATAGAGCAGTATAGTATATAGCATAGTATATTATAGAGCAGTATAGTATATAGTATAGTATATTATAGAGCAGTATAGTATATTATAGAGCATTATAGTATATAGTATAGTATATTATAGAGCATTATAGAATATAGTATAGTATATTATAGAGCAGTATAGTATATAGTATAGTATATTATAGAGCAGTATAGTATATTATAGAGCATTATAGTATATAGTATAGTATATTATAGAGCATTATAGAATATAGTATAGTATATTATAGAGCAGTATAGTATATAGTATAGTATATTATAGAGCAGTATAGTATATAGTATAGTATAATACAGAGCATAATAGGTTGTATATAATACAGTCTAGTATAGTATAGAGCAGTATAGTTAGTATTGTATACAGTATAGTATATAGTATACTATAGTATATTGTATAGAGCAGTATCGTATATAGTATAGTCTATTGTATAGTATAGTATAGAGCAGTATAGTTAGTATTGTATATAGTAAAGTATATAGTATACTATTGTATAGTATATAGCAGTGTAGTTAGTATTGTATATAGTATACTATAGTATATCGTATAGAGCAGAGCAGTATAGTTAGTATTGTGTATAGTATAGTATAGTATAGTACAGAGCAGTATAGTTGGTATTGTACAGTATATAGTATTGTTAGTATAGCAGATGTATAGTTAGAATAGTTGGTATAGTATATAGCATAGTATAGTTGGCATAGTATAGGTAGTATAGTATATAGTATAGTATAGTTGTATATTATATAGTATAGAGAAGTATACTTAATGTAGTGTAGTATATAGTATAGAGCAGTATAGTTAGTATAGTATATATGAGTATGGTTAATATAGTATATACTATGGTATAGATCAATATATTTAGTATAGTATATAGTATGGTATAGATCAGTATATTTAGTATAGTATATAGTAAAGCATACTATAGAGCCGTATAGTATAGATCAGTATAGTTAGTATAGTATATTATATAGTATATAGCAGTATAGTTAGTATAGTATATGAGATAGTATAGTGCACTATAGTTAGTATAGTATATAGTATAGTATATAGTAGCGTTAGTATAGTATATAGTACATTACATAGTATAGGGCAGTATAGTTAGTATAGTATATAGTATATAGTATATATTATATAGTGTACAGTATAGATCGGTAAAGTTAGTATAGTATTTAGTATAGTTAGTATTGTATATAGTATAGTATATAGTAGCGTTAGTATAGTATAGTATAGTATATTGTATAAATCAGTAAAGTTAGTATAGTATTTAGTATAGTTAGTATTGTATATAGTATAGTATGTAGTAGCGTTAGTATAGTATAGTATAGTATATTGTATAAATCAGTAAAGTTAGTATAGTATATAGTATGGTTGGTATTGTATATTGTATAGATCGGTAGCGTTAGTATAGTATATAGTATAGTTAGTACTGTATATAGTATAGTATTGAGCATATTACAGTCCAGTACCATGTGTGACTGCTTGCAGTCATGTAATCAATTGGACACTAGGCTACTCCACCTGCCTCTGTCTAACACCTCTCTCTCCGTCTCTCGCTCTTTCTCTCTCTCTCTGTCTATCTCTGTCTCTCGCTCTTTCTGTCTTTCTCTGTCTCTCCCTCTCTCTCTCTCTCTCTCTCTCTGTCCTCTCTCTGTCTCTCCCTCCATCTCTCTCTGTCTCTCCCTCTCTCTGTCCTCTCTCTCTAGCTTCCTTCCTGACTGCGGGGACCACGGCGACAGTTGCCATTTTACGAGACGGTGTGGAGTTGGTGGTTGCTAGCGTGGGGGACAGCCGAGCGTTGCTATGCAGGAAGGGGCGGGCCAAGAAACTCACAATTGACCACACCCCTGACCGGAAGGACGAGAGACAGAGGTTTAAACCTATACATCTATTGTAGAAGTTAAGAGAGAGACAGATAGAGAGAGAGACAGATAAACAGAGTGTGTGCGGGGGGGACCAAGTACATACGGAAAGTATTCAGACCCCTTCCCTTTTTTTTTACCTTCCTTTACGGAGCCGTACGGGCTCGGGAGAGACGAAGGTTGAAAGTCATGCGTCCTCCGCATACACAACCCAACCAAGCCACACTGCTTCTTAACACAGCGCCCTCCAACCCAGAAGCCAGCCGCACCAATGTGTCGGAGGAAACACCGTGCACCTGGCTAACCTTTTGTTAGCGGGCACTGCGCCCGGCCCGCCACGGACATCCCGGTCACGGCACGGCCTGGGCGCGAACCTAGAGTCTCTGATGGCATAGCTGGCGCTGCAGTACAGCGCCCTTAACCACTGCGCCACCCAGGACCCCTTCTCTTTTTCCACATTTTGTTACGTTACAGCCTTATTCTAAAACGTGTTAAGTCTTTTTTTCCCTCATCAATCTACACACAATAACCTATAATGACAAAACAAAAATAGGTTTTTTATTCATACCCTTTGAGCTCAGGTGCATCCTATTTCCATTGATCATCCTTGAGATGTTTCTACAACTTGATTGGAGTCCATCTGTGGTAAATTGATTGGACATGATTTGGAAAGGCACACACCTGTCTATATAAGATCCCAGAGTGCATGTCAGAGCAAAAACCAAGCAATGAGGTCGAAGGAATTGTCCGTAGAGCTCAGAGACAGGATTGTGTCGGAGGGTACCAAAACATTTCTGCAGCATTGAAGGTCCCCAGTGACACAGTGGCCTCCATCATTCTTAAATGGAAGAAGTTTGGAACCACCAAGACTCTTCCGAGAGCTGGATGCCCGGCCAAACTGAGCAATTGGGAGAGAAAGGCCTTGGTCAGGGAGGTGACCAAGAACCTGATGGTAACTCTGACAGAGCTCCAGAGTTCTTCTGTGGAGATGGGAGAACCTTCCAGAAGGAAAACCATCTTTGCAGCACTCTACCAATCTACCAATCAGACTGTCACGTACGGGATCACGACTGGATGTGATACAATTCGAACCAGGAACTGTAGTGACACCTCTTGCACCGAGATGCAGTGCCTTAGACCGCTCCGCCACCTGGGAGCCCGAGACAGCAACAGGCTGATTGGTCGGCTCTTTGAGCCAGTAAAGGGGGCTTTACTATTCTTGGGTAGCGGAATAAATGTAGCCTCCCTCCAGGCCTGAGGACAAATACTTTCCTTTAGGCTTAGGGACCAAGTACACACTCGGGGAGGGGATTTGGGGACGGTATGTGTGCCAAGTATTTAAAATGGGGTGTTGGGGGGTGATGAATGTTATGTATGCTTGGTCTCTCTCCAACAACCAAACACAGCAGTGGTTTCATAATGGGAAATGGTCTAGGTCTGGCTAACGCAAACTTTCTAAACCCAGGGGCGGTGGGAAGACTAAGTCGGGGTCAATGTAGGGTAACATTCAAAGATGTAACATTTAGAAAGACTATGATGTGACTAGAGCTGGACCAAGTACACATTCAGGTTCATGCCAGGGTTGTTCTCACCTAGGATCAAACGTAACGGTGTGGTTCTGTAACATCAATGTTCAACTCTGGTCTCTTTTCCTCGCTCTCTACCCCTCCAACCCCCCTCTTGACCCCCCCCCCCCCCCCCCGTCTCTCTCTCTCTCTCCCCCTCTCCCGCCCCCTCTCTCTCGTCCCCTCTTTCTCTCCCTCTCTCTCTCTCTCTCTCTCTCTCTCTTTCTCTCTCTTTCTCTCTCCCTCTCTCTCCCCTCCCCCTCTCTCGCCCCCCTCTTTCTCTCTCCCCCCTCTTTCTCTCTCCCGCTCTCTTTCTCTCCCCCCTCTTTCTCTCCCCCTCTTGCTCTCTTGCTCTCTTTCTCTCTCTCTCTCCCCTCTCTCTCTCTCTCTCTCTCTCTCTCTCTCTCTCTCTTCCTCTCTCTCTTCCCTGCAGGATAAAGCTGAGTGGAGGGTTCGTAACGTGGAATAGTCTTGGTCAGGCTAACGTTAATGGGAGGTTAGCGATGACACGCAGCATCGGAGACTTTCACCTCAAGAACACTGGAGTCATCGCCCTGCCAGAGACACAACGGATCAACGTGAGTTATTAACAGGTTATCAACATTAACCCACCCAACTCAACATCATCAACTCAGATTCAAGCTCTGAAAACTAGACTATAATGGTGACAATGATGATGGGGGTGGTGATGGTGGTGATGATGGTGGTGGTAATGTTGGTGATGATGATGGTGATAGTGGTGGTGGGGATGATGGTGGTGATGATGATGGTGGTGGTGATGATGGTGGTGGTGGTCGTAATGGTGATGATTATGATGATCTAATGGTGATGATGATCTAATGGTGGTGATGATGTAATGGTGATGCTGATGTGATGGTGATAATGGTGATGATGTAATGGTGGTGATGATGTAATGGTGATGCTGATGTGATGGTGATAATGGTGATGATGATGTAATGGTGATGATGGTGGTGATGGGGATGTAATGGTGATGGTGGTGTTTAAAAAAAATATATATATATATATTTCACAGACAACAACACAGAGTTACACATGGAGTAAACAATTAACAATAAACAAGTCAATAACATAGTAGAAAAAAAATAACCAATATACATTGTGTGCAAAAGGCATGAGGAGGTAGGCAATAAATAGGCCATTAGAGTGAATGATTACAATTTATCAGATTAACACTGGAGTGATAATTGATCAGATGGTCATGTACAGATAGAGATACTGGTGTGCAAAAGAGCAGAAAAGTAAATAAAATGAAAACAGTATGGAGATGAGGTAGGTAAATTGGGTGGGCTATATACTGATGGACTATGTACAGCTGCAGCGATCGGTTAGCTGCTCAGATAGCAGATGTTTAAAGTTGGTGAGGGAGATAAGTCTCCAACTTCAGAGATTTTTGCAATTCGTTCCAGTTGCAGGCAGCAGAGAACTGGAAGGAAACATCATTGATATATAAAGAGAAAAGAGTCGGCCCGAGAATTGAACCCTGTGGCACCCCCATAGAGACTGCCAGAGGTCTGGACAACATGCCCTCCGATTTGACACACTGAACTCTGTCTGCAAAGTAGTTGGTGAACCAGGCAAGGCAGTCATTAGAAAAACCGAGGCTACTGAGTCTGTCGATAAGAATATGGTGATTGACAGAGTCGAAAGCCTTGGCCAGGTCGATGAAGACTGCTGCACAGTGCTGTCTTTTATCGATGGCGGTTATGATATCGTTTAGTATCTTGAGCGTGGCTGAGGTGCACCTGTGACCGGCTCGGAAACCGGATTGCACAGCGGAGAAGGTTCAGCGGAGAACAATCTGTTTGTTGACTTGGCTTTCAAAGACCTTAGATAGGCAGGGCAAGATGGATATAGGTCTGTAACAGTTTGGGTCCAGGGTGTCTCCCCCTTTGAAGAGGGGTCTGACCGCGGCAGCTTTCCAATCCTTGGGGATCTCAGATGATACGAAGGAGAGGTTGAACAGGCTGGTAATAGGGGTTGCGACAATGGCGGCGGACAGTTTCAGAAATAGAGGGTACAGATTGTCAAGCCCAGCTGATTTGTACGGGTCCAGGTTTTGCAGCTCTTTCAGAACATCTGCTATCTGGATTTGGGTAAAGGAGAAGCTGGGGAGAAGCTGGGGAGGTGTGGGCAGGGACTATTTGATGCTATTGCAGTCCGCCACAGGATGTTTTTGTGCTGGTCGAGGGCAGTCAGGTCTGGAGTGAACCAGGGGCTATATCTGTTCTTAGTTCTGCATTTTTTGAATGGAGCATGCTTGTCTAAGATGGTGAGGAAGTTACTTTTAAAGAATGACCAGGCATCCTCAACTGACGGGATGAGGTCAATATCCTTCCAGGATACCCAGGCCAGGTCAATTAGAAAGGCCTGCTCGCAGAAGTGTTTTAGGGAGCGTTTGACAGTGATTAGGGGTGGTCGTTTGACCGCGGACCCGTAGCGGATACAGGCAATGAGGCAGTGATCACTGAGATCCTGATTGAAGACAGCAGAGGTGTATTTGGAGGGCAAGTTGGTCAGGATAATGTCAATTAGGGTGCCCATGTTTACGGATTTAGGGTTGTACCTGGTGGGTTCCTTGATGATTTGTGTGAGATTGAGGGCATCTAGCTTAGATTGTAGGACTGCCGGGGTGTTAAGCATATCCCAGTTTAGGTCACCTATCACAACAAACTCTGAAGCTAGATCGGGGGCGATCAATTCACAAATGGTGTCCAGGGCACAGCTGGGAGCTGAGGGGGGTCGGTAGCAGACGACAACAGTGAGAGACTTATTTCTGGAGAGAGTCATTTTTAAAATTAGTAGTTCGAACTGTTTGGGTATGGACCTGGAAAGTATGACAGACCTTTGCAGGCTATCTCTGCAGTAGATTGCAATTCCTTCCCCTTTGGCAGTTCTATAATGTTCTAGTTTGGTATGGAAATCTCAGAATTTTTGGTGGCCTTCCTAAGCCAGGATTCAGACACGGCAAGGATATCTGGGTTGGCGGAGTGTGCTAAAACAGTGAGTAAAACAAACTTAGGGAGGAGGCTTCTGATGTTAACATGCATGAAACCAATGCTATTATGGTTACAGAAGTCATCAAAAGAGTGCGCCTGGGGAATAGGAGTGGAGCTAGGTACTGCAGGGCCTGGATTCACCTCTACATCACCAGAGGAACAGAGGAGGAGTAGGATAAGGGTACGGCTAATCCCAGGGCCTGGGATTAGAGAATTTGGCCAGTAACACAAAAGGTTCCTAGTTTTAATCCCTGAGATGACAAGTTAAAATATCTGTCCATGTGCCTTTGAGCAAGACAAACTTCTCTCCAGTGTCAGTTGATAATGGCTGGCCAAGGGACAACTCGTTATTACATCACTGCAGGGCCTGGGTTTACCTCCACATCACCCGAGGAACAGAGGAGGAGTAGGATGAGGGTGCCTGGGGACATGCAGAGCCTGGGTTTACCTCCACATCCCCCGAGGAACAGAGGAGGAGTAGGATAAGGGTGCCTGGGGACATGCAGGGCCTGGGTTTACCTCCACATCACCCGAGGAACAGAGGAGGAGTAGGATGAGGGTGCATGGGGACATGCAGGGCCTTGGTTTACCTCCACATCACCTGAGGAACAGAGGAGGAGTAGGATGAGGGTGCGGCTAAAAATGTAATGGTGGTGATGTGATGATGATGATGATGGTGATGGGATGGTGGTGATGTGATGATGGTGATGGGATGGTGGTGATGTGATGATGATCATGGTGATGGGATGGTGGTGATGTGATGATGGTGATGGGATGGTGGTGATGTGATGATGATGATTATGGTGATGGGATGGTGGTGATGTGATGATGATGATTATGGTGATGGGATGGTGGTGATGATGATGGTTATGTGATGATGATGATGATGATGATGGTGATGGTGGTGATGGTGATGTGATGGTGGTGATGTGATGGGGATGTGATGGTGGTGATGGTGATGTGATGGTGGTGATGTGATGGGGATGGTGGTGATGGTGGTGATGGTGGTGATGGAGATGGGATGGGGATGGTGGTGATGGTGATGTGATGGTGGTGATGTTGATGTGATGGGGATGGTGGTGATGGTGTTGTGATGGTGATGTGATGGGGATGGGATGGTGGTGATGGTGATGTGATGGTGGTGATGTGATGGTGGTGATGTGATGGTGGTGATGGGGGTGTGATGGTGGTGATGGTGATGTGATGGGGATGTGATGGTGGTGATGGGGATGTGATGGTGGTGATGGTGGTGATGTGTTGGTGGTGATGTGATGGTGGTGATGTGATGGGGATGTGATGGTGATGTGATGGGTATGTGATGGTGGTGATGGTGATGTGATGGTGATGATGGGATGATGGTGGGGATGGTGATGTGATGATGGTGATGTGATGGTGGTGATGATGGTGATGTGATGGGTATGTGATGGTGGTGATGGGGATGTGATGATGGTGATGTGATGGTGGTGATGGGGATGTGATGGTGTTGAAGGTGATGTGATGGGTATGTGATGGTGGTGATGGGGATGTGTTGGTGGTGATGTGATGGTGGTGATGGGGATGTGATGGTGGTGATGTGATGGTGGTGATGTGATGGTGGTGATGATGATGATGGTGATGTGATGATGGTGATGTGATGATGGTGGGGATGGTGATGTGATGATGGTGATGTGATGGTGGTGATGATGATGATGGTGATGTGATGATGGTGGGGATGGTGATGTGATGATGGTGATGTGATGGTGGTGATGATGATGATGGTGATGTAATGATGGTGATGTGATGGGGATGGTGGTGATGATGATGGTGATGTGATGGGGATGGTGGTGATGATGGCGATCACAATGAAAATCATGATTATAAAGCTCAGAATTATAATATTGTTATTATTTTATATATTTAGCTGCAACACCACCAAGACACCTTCCTGGCTCTGACGACAGACGGGATCAACTTCATCATGAACGACCAGGAGATCTGTGATGTCATCAACCAGTGCCATGACCCCACAGAGGCAGCAAACGTAATTGCACAACAGGTGAGTGTGTGTATGAGAGAAAGAACATAAGAAAGACAGAGAGAGAGAAACAGAGACAGACAGACAGACAGAGACAGACAGACAGAGACAGACAGACAGACAGAGAGAGAGAGACAGACAGACAGACAGACAGAGACAGAGAGACAGAGACAGACAGAGAGAAACAGAAACAGAGATAGACAGACAGAGAGAGACAAAGACAGACAGACAGAGACAGACAGAGAGAAACAAAGACAGACAGAGAGAGACAGACAGAGAGAAACAGAAAACAGAGAGAGACAGACAGAGAGAGACAGAGAGAGACAGACAGAGAGAAACAGAAAACAGAGAGAGACAGACAGAGAGAGACAGAGAGAGACAGACAGACAGAGACAAAGACAGACAGACAGAGAGAAACAGAGATAGACAGACAGACAGAGAGAGACAGACAGAGACAGAGACAGAGAGAGAGAGACAGACAGAGAGAGAGAGAGGGGGAGAGAGAGAGAAGGAGAGATAGAGACCATGTCAATTGTGTTTGACACAGTGTTTACTCATTATAATGGTGTATAATATGTGTATAATGGATATAGACACTGATCTGGGGTCAGTTATTGCATTTCCCCCACTGAAGGTTAAGGTTTGGATTGGGGGAGGGGAAGCTGATCCTAGATCTGTACGTAAAGCGGTAACTTCATCCCAGTGCAATCTAAACGCATGTATACATTTAAAATGTACACAGGTGTACAAAACATTAAGAACACCTTCCTAATGTTGAGTTGGATGTCCTTTTGGGGTGGTGGGACCATTTGTGATACACACGGGAAACTGTTGAGTGTGAAGAAGAGAACTACAGCAGCGTTGCAGTTCTTGACACACTCAAACCGGTCTCAGTTGTCTCAAGGCTTAGAAATCCTTCTTTAACCCTTTCTCCTCCTGAATCGAAGTGGGTTTAACAAGTGACATCAATAAGGGAGGGATCATAGCTTTCACCTGGTCAGACTGTCATTGAAAGAGCTGGTGTTCTTAATGTTTTGTACACTCAGTGTGTATATTTCTCTCTATATATATATATATATTATGTGTGTGTCTGTTTCAGGCTCTGCAGTATGGTTCAGAGGATAACAGTACGATCGTGGTGCTTCCGTTTGGAGCCTGGGGTAAACAGGAGAGCAGTCTGTCTGGCTACTCCATGAGCAGAAACCTGGCTTCAAGTGGCCGTTGGTCCTGAGAGAGAGAGAGAGAGAGAGAGAGATACTGGACACACACACCCATGGACACACCCACTCATGGACACACACACTCATGGACACACACACTTAGGATACACGGACAACACACACTTACACACACACATATACACACACACATATACACATATACACACACACATATATACACACACACAGAGAACGTTATTAGGTTAATATGAAGTATTTAGATATAGTGTTATAGCAAATAAGCGGCCATTTTGATCATGTATGCTTGTTTAATGTGCGTATTGTATATAATGAAATGTTACGTTTTGATTTCAGTGCTGTTTTATTTATTGACTGACTATATATATAGTATTATATATACATTTATATATATAGTATTATATATATATTTTTATATATAGTATTATATATATTTTTTATATATAGTATTATATATATTTATATATGTATAGTATTATATATATATTTATATATATATATAGTATTATATATATATTTATAGTATTATATATATATATATAATTATATATATTTATACATATAGCATTATATATAGTTATATATATATATTTATATATATATATATATATACATATAGCATTATATATAGTATTATATATATGTATATATATAGTATTATATATAGTATTATATATATTTACACATAGTCTTATATATATATTTATACAAATAGTATTATATATATATATTTATACATAGAGTATTATATGTATATTTATATAAATAGTATTATATATATGTATATATAGTATTATATATATTCATATAGTATATATATTTATACATATAGTATTATATATATGTATATATATATAGTATATATATGTATATATAGTATTATATATATTTATATAGTATTATATATATATATATTTATAAATATAGTATTGTATCTATATTTATCTACATGGAGTGTTATTGTAGGTCAATTCGTATCACAAACATTATACTCTATAGGCTATGTGTCTTCTCTGGTTCTGTAAGTTATAGCAAGGATTGTTGTTGCTATTTGATTTTGAATTTTAAGACCCTTTAAAGTTTAAACATATATTTATATATATATGTATATACATACTGTATATATTTGATGCATTTTTTTATTTGTCCTTACTACTATTAGCCCTGAATAACAGATTCACTAACAACAGATAGTCCCCCCCACAAAAAAAATATCAAAGAGCAGTTTGTTCTGAAATGTCTGTCCTGTATCTGAGAAATATGTATTTAACCCCATATTTTTGGCACTAAAACAGTCTTCCATTCATTTTTTTCAACTGGTACCATGGGACACTCAGACGAGTGAGTCGTACTAGCTTAAAACTTTATTAGCCTAAAACTTTATTAGCCTAAAACGGTATTAGCCTACAACTTTATTGTCCGAAAACTTTATTCGCCGAAAACTTTATTAAACGAAAACTTTATTAAACGAAAACTTTATTAGCCTAAAACTTTATTAGCCTAAAACTTTATTAAATGAAAACTTTATTAAATGAAAACTTTATTAGCCTAAAACTGTTCGGATGCTACAAGCGCTCTTGTGAAAAAAAACATGGTCTGACAAACATCGCTCTGTCACCTTTCACCTTTCACCGCAGACGCGAAACTGCGAAATCGCCTGGAAGCGGTGGGATTGAGAAGCATCCAATGCGAACACATCACTAATGGGGATTTATTATTATTATCATTATGCATCGACTATAGGGGGTTAATAATTGTACTGTGACATTAAATGGAGCCTGAATGTTGATTAATAACAGACTGAACGACTGCAACTGTTAAATCATATCATCCTGATGTAAGTAGACTGTGGCAGACCGCGGATTAACATAAAAGAGGATTACAACAGTAGTTCAACAGTAGTTATATAGGATGGTGTGTATAGACAGTATAGACAGTAGTTATACAGGATGGTGTGTATAGACAGTAGTTATATAGGATGGTGTGTATAGACAGTATAGACAGTAGTTATACAGGATGGTGTGTATAGACAGTAGTTATACAGGATGGTGTGTATAGACAGTAGTTATATAGGATGGCGTGTATAGACAGTAGTTATATAGGATGGTGTGTATAGACAGTAGTTATATAGGATGGTGTGTATAGACAGTAGTTATATAGGATGGTGTGTATAGACAGTAGTTATATAGGATGGTGTGTATAGACGGTATAGACAGTAGTTATATAGGATGGTGTGTATAGACAGTATAGACAGTAGTTATACAGGATGGTGTGTATAGACAGTAGTTATATAGGATGGTGTGTATAGACAGTATAGACAGTAGTTATACAGGATGGTGTGTATAGACAGTAGTTATACAGGATGGTGTGTATAGACAGTAGTTATATAGGATGGTGTGTATAGACAGTAGTTATATAGGATGGTGTGTATAGACAGTAGTTGTATAGGATGGTGTGTATAGACAGTAGTTATATAGGATGGTGTGTATAGACAGTATAGACAGTAGTTATATAGGATGGTGTGTATAGACAGTAGTTATATAGGATGGTGTGTATAGACAGTAGTTATAGAGGATGGTGTGTATAGACAGTAGTTATAGAGGATGGTGTGTATAGACAGTAGTTATAGGATGGTGTGTATAGACAGTATAGACAGTAGTTATATAGGATAGTGTGTATAGACAGTAGTTATACAGGATGGTGTGTATAGACAGTAGTTATAGGATGGTGTGTATAGACAGTATAGACAGTAGTTATATAGGATGGTGTGTATAGACAGTAGTTATATAGGATGGTGTGTATAGACAGTAGTTATATAGGATGGTGTGTATAGACGGTATAGACAGTAGTTATATAGGATGGTGTGTATAGACAGTATAGACAGTAGTTATATAGGATGGTGTGTATAGACAGTAGTTATGTAGGATGGTGTGTATAGACAGTAGTTATATAGGATGGTGTGTATAGACAGTATAGACAGTAGTTATATAGGATGGTGTGTATAGACAGTAGTTATAGAGGATGGTGTGTATAGACAGTATAGACAGTAGTTATAGAGGATGGTGTGTATAGACAGTAGTTATATAGGATGGTGTATATAGACAGTAGTTATATAGGATGGTGTGTATAGACAGTAGTTATATATGATGGTGTGTATAGACAGTAGTTATATAGGATGGTGTGTATAGACAGTAGTTATATAGGATGGTGTGTATAGACAGTAGTTATAGAGGATGGTGTGTATAGACAGTATAGACAGTAGTTATATAGGATAGTGTGTATAGACAGTATAGACAGTAGTTATAATAGGATGGTGTGTATAGACAGTAGTTATAATAGGATGGCGTGTATAGACAGTAGTTATATAGGATGGTGTGTATAGACAGTAGTTATAGAGGATGGTGTGTATAGACAGTAGGTATATAGGATGGTGTGTATAGACAGTAGTTATATAGGATGGTGTGTATAGACAGTATAGACAGTAGTTATAGAGGATGGTGTGTATAGACAGTATAGACAGTAGTTATAGAGGATGGTGTGTATAGACAGTAGTTATATAGGATGGTGTATATAGACAGTAGTTATATAGGATGGTGTGTATAGACAGTAGTTATATAGGATGGTGTGTATAGACGGTAGTTATACAGGATGGTATGTATAGACAGTAGTTATATGGGATGGTGTGTATAGACAGTAGTTATATAGGATGGTGTGTATAGACAGTAGTTATATAGGATGGTGTGTATAGACAGTAGTTATATAGGATGGTGTGTATAGACGGTATAGACAGTAGTTATATAGGATGGTGTGTATAGACAGTATAGACAGTAGTTATATAGGATGGTGTATATAGACAGTAGTTATATAGGATGGTGTGTATAGACAGTAGTTATGTAGGATGGTGTGTATAGACAGTAGTTGTATAGGATGGTGTGTATAGACAGTAGTTATATAGGATGGTGTGTATAGACAGTATAGACAGTAGTTATATAGGATGGTGTGTATAGACAGTAGTTATATAGGATGGTGTGTATAGACAGTAGTTATAGAGGATGGTGTGTGCAGACAGTAGTTATATAGGATGGTGTGTATAGACAGTAGTTATAGAGGATGGTGTGTATAGACAGTAGTTATATGGGATGGTGTGTATAGACAGTAGTTATATAGGATGGTGTGTATAGACAGTAGTTATATAGGATGGTGTGTATAGACAGTAGTTATAGAGGATGGTGTGTATAGACAGTAGTTATAGAGGATGGTGTGTATAGACAGTAGTTATATAGGATGGTGTGTATAGACAGTAGTTATATAGGATGGTGTGTATAGACGGTATAGACAGTAGTTATACAGGATGGTGTGTATAGACAGTAGTTATATGGGATGGTGTGTATAGACAGTATAGACAGTAGTTATACAGGATGGTGTGTATAGACAGTAGTTATATAGGATGGTGTGTATAGACAGTAGTTATATAGGATGGTGTGTATTGACAGTATAGACAGTAGTTATATAGGATGGTGTGTATTGACAGTATAGACAGTAGTTATGTAGGATGGTGTGTATAGACAGTAGTTATATAGGATGGTGTGTATAGTCAGTAGTTATAGAGGATGGTGTGTATAGACAGTAGTTATATAGGATGGTGTGTATAGACAGTAGTTATATAGGATGGTGTGTATAGACAGTATAGACAGTAGTCATATAGGATGGTGTGTATAGACAGTAGTTATATAGGATGGTGTGTATAGACAGTATAGACAGTAGTTATATAGGATGGTGTGTATAGACAGTAGTTATATAGGATGGTGTGTATAGACAGTAGTTATATAGGATGGTGTGTATAGACAGTAGTTATATAGGATGGTGTGTATAGACAGTAGTTATACAGGATGGTATGTATAGACAGTAGTTATATAGGACGGTGTGTATAGACGGTAGTTATACAGGATGGTATGTATAGACAGTAGTTATAGAGGATGGTGTGTACAGACAGTAGTTATATAGGAAGGTGTGTATAGACAGTAGTTATATAGGATGGTGTGTATAGACAGTAGTTATAGAGGATGGTGTGTATAGACAGTAGTTATAGAGGATGGTGTGTATAGACAGTAGTTATATAGGATGGTGTGTATAGACAGTAGTTATATAGGATGGTGTGTATAGACAGTAGTTTTATAGGATGGTGTGTATAGACAGTATAGACAGTAGTTATAGAGGATGGTGTGTATAGACAGTATAGACAGTAGTTATAGAGGATGGTGTGTATAGACAGTAGTTATATAGGATGGTGTATATAGACAGTAGTTATATAGGATGGTGTGTATAGACAGTAGTTATATAGGATGGTGTGTATAGACGGTAGTTATACAGGATGGTATGTATAGACAGTAGTTATAGAGGATGGTGTGTGCAGACAGTAGTTATATAGGATGGTGTGTATAGACAGTAGTTATAGAGGATGGTGTGTATAGACAGTAGTTATATGGGATGGTGTGTATAGACAGTAGTTATATAGGATGGTGTGTATAGACAGTAGTTATATAGGATGGTGTGTATAGACAGTAGTTATAGAGGATGGTGTGTATAGACAGTAGTTATAGAGGATGGTGTGTATAGACAGTAGTTATATAGGATGGTGTGTATAGACAGTAGTTATATAGGATGGTGTGTATAGACGGTATAGACAGTAGTTATACAGGATGGTGTGTATAGACAGTAGTTATATGGGATGGTGTGTATAGACAGTATAGACAGTAGTTATACAGGATGGTGTGTATAGACAGTAGTTATATAGGATGGTGTGTATAGACAGTAGTTATATAGGATGGTGTGTATTGACAGTATAGACAGTAGTTATATAGGATGGTGTGTATTGACAGTATAGACAGTAGTTATGTAGGATGGTGTGTATAGACAGTAGTTATATAGGATGGTGTGTATAGTCAGTAGTTATAGAGGATGGTGTGTATAGACAGTAGTTATATAGGATGGTGTGTATAGACAGTAGTTATATAGGATGGTGTGTATAGACAGTAGTTATATAGGATGGTGTGTATAGACAGTAGTTTTATAGGATGGTGTGTATAGACAGTATAGACAGTAGTTATAATAGGATGGTGTGTATAGACAGTATAGACAGTAGTCATATAGGATGGTGTGTATAGACAGTAGTTATATAGGATGGTGTGTATAGACAGTATAGACAGTAGTTATATAGGATGGTGTGTATAGACAGTAGTTATATAGGATGGTGTGTATAGACAGTAGTTATATAGGATGGTGTGTATAGACAGTAGTTATAAAGGATGGTGTGTATAGACAGTAGTTATATAGGATGGTGTGTATAGACAGTATAGACAGTGGTTATATAGGATGGTGTGTATAGACAGTAGTTATATAGGATGGTGTGTATAGACAGTATAGACAGTAGTTATATAGGATGGTGTGTATAGACAGTAGTTATATAGGATGGTGTGTATAGACAGTAGTTATATAGGATGGTGTGTATAGACAGTAGTTATATAGGATGGTGTGTATAGACAGTAGTTATACAGGATGGTATGTATAGACAGTAGTTATATAGGATGGTGTGTATAGACGGTAGTTATACAGGATGGTATGTATAGACAGTAGTTATAGAGGATGGTGTGTACAGACAGTAGTTATATAGGAAGGTGTGTATAGACAGTAGTTATATAGGATGGTGTGTATAGACAGTAGTTATAGAGGATGGTGTGTATAGACAGTAGTTATAGAGGATGGTGTGTATAGACAGTAGTTATATAGGATGGTGTTTATAGACAGTTATATAGGATGGTGTGTATAGACAGTAGTTATATAGGATGGTGTGTATAGACAGTAGTTATATAGGATGGTGTGTATAGACAGTAGTTTTATAGGATGGTGTGTATAGACAGTATAGACAGTAGTTATAATAGGATGGTGTGTATAGACAGTATAGACAGTAGTCATATAGGATGGTGTGTATAGACAGTAGTTATATAGGATGGTGTGTATAGACAGTATAGACAGTAGTTATATAGGATGGTGTGTATAGACAGTAGTTATATAGGATGGTGTGTATAGACAGTAGTTATATAGGATGGTGTGTATAGACAGTAGTTATAAAGCATGGTGTGTTTAGACAGTATAGACAGTATGTTAATTTAAAATCTACCCTACAGTTGATGTCTGAAGTTTACATACACTTAGGTTGGAGTCATTAAAACTTGTTTTTCAACCACTCCACAAATTTCTTGTTAACAAACTATAGTTTTGGCAAGTCGGTTAGGACATCTACTTTGTGTATGACACAAGTAATTTTTCCAACAATTGTTTACAGACAGATTATTTCACTTATAATTCACTGTATCACAATTCCAGTGGGTCAGAAGTTTACATACACTAGGTTGACTGTGCCTTTAAACAGCTTGAAAATTCCAGAAAATGATGTCATGGCTTTAGAAGCTTCTGATAGGCTAATTTACATTTTTGAGTCAATTGGAGGTTTACCTGCAGATGTATTTCAATGCCTACCTTCAAACTCAGCGCCTCTTTGCTTGACATCATGGGGAAATCAAAATAAATCAGCCAAGACCTCAGAAAAAAATTGTAGACCTCCATAAGTCTGGTTCATCCTTGGGAGCAATTTCCAAACGCCTGAAGGTACCACGTTCATCTGGACAAACAATAGTACACAAGTATAAACACCATCCGTCATACCACTCAGGAAGGAGACGCATTCTGTCTCCTAGAGATGAACGTACTTTGGTGTGAAAAGTGCAAATCAATCCCAGAACAGCAAATGACCTTGTGAAGATTCTGGAGGAAACGGGTACAAAAGTATCTATATCCACAGTAAAACGAGTCCTATATCGACATAACCTGAAAGGCCTCTCATCAAGGAAGAAGCCACTGCTCCTAAACCGCCGTAAAAAAGCCAGACTAGGGTTTGCAACTGCATATGGGGACAAAGATCGTACTTTTTGGAGAAATGTCCACTGGTCTGATGAAACAAAAATAGAACTGTTTGGCCATAATGACCATTGTTATGTTTGGAGGAAAAAGGGGGAGGCTTGCAAGCCGAAGAACACCATCCATGAAGCACAGGGGTGGCAGCATCATGTTGTGGGGGTGCTTTGCTGCAGGAGGGACTGGTGCCCTTCACAAAATAGACAACATCACGAGGAAGGGAAAATTGTGGGTATATTGAAGCATCATCTCAACACATCTGTCAGGAAGTTAAAGCTTGGTCGCAAATGGGTCTTCCAAATGGACAATGACCCCAAGCAGACTTCCAAAGTTGTGGCAAAATGGCTTAAGGACAACAAAGTCAAGGTATTGGAGTGGCCATCACAAAGCCCTGACCTCAATCTTATAGAACATTTATGGGCAGAACTGAAAAGAAAGGAGAACTGTGCGAGGAAGGAGGCCTACAAACCTGACTCAGTTACACCAGCTTTGCCAGGAGGAATGGGACAAAATTCACACAACTTATTGTGGGAAGCTTGTGGAAGGCTACCCAAAACGTTTGACCCAAGTTAAACAATTTAAAGGCAATGCTACCAAATACTAATTGAGTGTATGTAATCTTCTGTCCCACTGGGAATGTGATGAAAGAAATAAAAGCTGAAATAAATGATTCTCTCTACTATTATTCTGACATTTTACATTCTTAAAATACAGTGGTGATCCTAACTGACCTAAAACAGGGAATTTTTACTTGGATTAAATGTCAGGAATTGTGAAAAACTGAGTTTAAATGTATTTGGCTAAGGTCAAATCAAATTTATTTATATAGCCCTTCGTACATCAGCTGATATCTCAAAGTGCTGTACAGAAACCCAGCCTAAAACCCCAAACAGCAAGCAATGCAGGTGTAGAAGCACGGTGGCTAGGAAAAACTCCCTAGAAAGGCCAAAACCTAGGAAGAAACCTAGAGAGGAACCAGGCTATGTGGGGTGGCCAGTCCTCTTCTGGCTGTGCCGGGTGGAGATTATAACAGAACAAATAATAATAATCACAGTAGTTGTCGAGGGTGCAGCATGGTGTATGTAAACTTCCAACTTCAACTGTATACATGACTAGAATCCAGTAGATACATACAGGCCTTGGCAGGGTTACTGATCACACAAACCTACATCACTACTGTCACCACTATATCATGGGTCCAAGCCCCTCCATTACGCAGAAGACCCTGTGACACACAGAGATGTGACCCCTAAACAATCCTAACAGGTCAGAGTGTAGTTTACACCGCTCTGGAAGGGTGTGTGTGTGTGTTCGTATGCAGGGTAGATTTCACATGTACTAAAATTAGAATCTCCACATATTTAGAGGAAGCCTGACAGTACTAGAGGTATCTTCTTTACATGACGTGTGTGTGGGTGAATGTGGGTGTATTTGTGTGTTTGCGTGTGTTTGTTTCACAACATGAACTCTGTGACCTTCTTTCTCACAGGAAGAATGTTAACTGTTAAATGTTAAACTGCCAGACATTAACCTTCTGAGAGAAAGACTGTTACTATGACTACTGACTCAAGACGGCATTAACCTACTGAGAGAAAGACTGTTACTATGACTACTGAATCAAGACTGCATTAACCTACTGAGAGAAAGACTGTTACTATGACTACTGACTCAAGACTGCATTATCCCACTGAGAGAAAGACTGTTACTATGACTACTGAATCAAGACTGCATTAACCTACTGAGAGAAAGACTGTTACTATGACTACTGACTCAAGACTGCATTAACCTACTGAGGGAAAGACTGTTACTATGACTACTGACTCAAGACTGCATTAACCTACTGAGAGAAAGACTGTTACTCTGACTACTGACTCAAGACTGCATTAACCTACTGAGAGAAAGACTGTTACTATGACTACTGAATCAAGACGGCATTAACCTACTGAGAGAAAGACTGTTACTATGACTACTGACTCAAGACTGCATTAACCCACTGAGAGAAAGACTGTTACTATGACTACTGAATCAAGACTGCATTAACCTACTGAGAGAAAGACTGTTACTATGACTACTGACTCAAGACGGCATTAACCTACTGAGAGAAAGACTGTTACTATGACTACTGACTCAAGACGGCATTAACCTACTGAGAGAAAGACTGTTACTCTGACTACTGACTCAAGACTGCATTAACCTACTGAGAGAAAGACTGTTACTATGACTACTGACTCAAGACGGCATTAACCTACTGAGAGAAAGACTGTTACTATGACTACTGACTCAAGACTGCATTAACCTTCTGAGAGAAAGACTGTTACTATGACTACTGACTCAAGACGGCATTAACCTACTGAGAGAAAGACTGTTACTATGACTACTGACTCAAGACGGCATTAACCTACTGAGAGAAAGACTGTTACTATGACTACTGACTCAAGACTGCATTAACCTTCTGAGAGAAAGACTGTTACTATGACTACTGACTCAAGACGGCATTAACCTACTGAGAGAAAGACTGTTACTATGACTACTGACTCAAGACGGCATTAACCTACTGAGAGAAAGACTGTTACTATGACTACTGACTCAAGACTGCATTAACCTACTGAGAGAAAGACTGTTACTATGACTACTGACTCAAGACTGCATTAACCTTCTGAGAGAAAGACTGTTACTATGACTACTGACTCAAGACGGCATTAACCTACTGAGAGAAAGACTGTTACTATGACTACTGACTCAAGACGGCATTAACCTACTGAGAGAAAGACTGTTACTATGACTACTGACTCAAGACGGCATTAACCTACTGAGAGAAAGACTGTTACTATGACTACTGACTCAAGACTGCATTAACCTACTGAGAGAAAGACTGTTACTATGACTACTGACTCAAGACGGCATTAACCTACTGAGAGAAAGACTGTTACTATGACTACTGACTCAAGACGGCATTAACCTACTGAGAGAAAGACTGTTACTATGACTACTGACTCAAGACGGCATTAACCTACTGAGAGAAAGACTGTTACTATGACTACTGACTCAAGACGGCATTAACCTACTGAGAGAAAGACTGTTACTATGACTACTGACTCAAGACTGCATTAACCTTCTGAGAGAAAGACTGTTACTATGACTACTGACTCAAGACTGCATTAACCTTCTGAGAGAAAGACTGTTACTATGACTACTGACTCAAGACGGCATTAACCTACTGAGAGAAAGACTGTTACTATGACTACTGACTCAAGACTGCATTAACCTACTGAGAGAAAGACTGTTACTATGACTACTGACTCAAGACGGCATTAACCTACTGAGAGAAAGAGCGTTACTATGACTACTGACTAAATCAGCACTCCTACTCTGAGACACTTTGAAAAATCAAATCAAAGTGCATTTGGTCTCGTACACAGTTTTACTTAAGTTTCTAGCTCCAACAATGCAGCAATATCTAGCAATACAATAGTCATACACAGTGTAGGAAAATCTGTGTACAGCATTAGCTATACTGTCACCACTATATCATGGGTCCAAGCCCCCTCCATTACGCAGGAGACCCTGTGACCCACAGAGATGTGACCCGTAAACAATCCTAACAGGTCAGAGTGTAGGTTACACCGCTCTGGAAGGGTGTGTGTGTGTGCGTGTGCAGGGTAGATTTCGTACTAAAATTAGAATCCCCACATATGGAGAGGAGGCCTGACAGTACTAGAGGTATCTTCTTTACATGACGTGTGAGACGGAGAGAGAGACAGAGAGAGACAGACAGACAGACAGACAGACAGACAGACTGTGACCTTGTTAGTCTACAGACTGATCAATAACCTAGTTAGTCTACAGACTGATCAATAACCCAATTAGTCTACAGACTGTGATCAATACCTAGTTAGTCGACAGACTGATCAATACCTAGTTAGTTTGCAGACTGATCAATACCTAGTTAGTCTTCAGACTGATCAATACCTAGTTAGTCTGCAGACTGTGATCAATACCTAGTTAGTTTGCAGACTGATCAATACCTAGTTAGTCTTCAGACTGATCAATACCTAGTTAGTCTACAGACTGATCAATACTTAGTTAGTCTACAGACTGTGATCAATACCTAGTTAGTTTGCAGACTGATCAATACCTAGTTAGTCTACAGACTGATCAATACTTAGTTAGTCGACAGACTGATCAATACATAGTTAGTTTGCAGACTGATCAATACCTAGTTAGTCTTCAGACTGATCAATACCTAGTTAGTCTACAGACTGTGATCAATACCTAGTTAGTCTGCAGACTGTGATCAATACCTAGTTAGTCTTCAGACTGATCAATACCTAGTTAGTCTACAGACTGTGATCAATACCTAGTTAGTCTTCAGACTGATCAATACCTAGTTAGTCTACAGACTGTGATCAATACCTAGTTAGTCTTCAGACTGATCAATACCTAGTTAGTCTACAGACTGTGATCAATACCTAGTTAGTCTGCAGACTGTGATCAATACCTAGTTAGTCTACAGACTGTGATCAATACCTAGTTAGTCTTCAGACTGATCAATACCTAGTTAGTCTACAGACTGTGATCAATACCTAGTTAGTCTACAGACTGTGATCAATACCTAGTTAGTCTACAGACTGTGATCAATACCTAGTTAGTCTACAGACTGTGATCAATACCTAGTTAGTCTATAGACTGATCAATACCTAGTTAGTCTTCAGACTGATCAATACCTAGTTAGTCTACAGACTGTGATCAATACCTAGTTAGTCTGCAGACTGATCAATACCTAGTTAGTCTTCAGACTGATCAATACCTAGTTAGTCTACAGACTGTGATCAATACCTAGTTAGTCTGCAGACTGTGATCAATACCTAGTTAGTCTTCAGACTGATCAATACCTAGTTAGTCTACAGACTGTGATCAATACCTAGTTAGTCTGCAGACTGTGATCAATACCTAGTTAGTCTGCCTTACATCATAATTTGGAGTTCAGTTTTTTAAAGATGTGTTAAAGGTTTTTGTATAATTTGTATAACGATTGTGAACAACTTCCTCCATTTTGTATGATATGTTACGTCCTGTAAAAACATACATAATCAGAGTAATAATCCCTGCTATTCCTACAAAATGTTATGAATTAAATGATTAAACTCACTTTGAATCTCTTTTAAGCATTGTCTGCTTTTACTATGGAACTGATACACTGTCCAGTGGAACAGAGAGGAACATTCTGCAGCGCGAGCCAGTTCACATGGATGCAGGTGGAGGCCTCCGTTTCCTGATGGAAAACACTTAAAATCATTGTAATGTACAGTATGTAGGTGGAGGCCTCCGTTTCCTGATGGAAAACACTTAAAATCATTGTAATGTACAGTATGTGTAAGTAATTAAGCAGGTTACTCATGTCTCTCTCTCTCTCTCTCTCTCTCTGTGTATCTCTCTCTCTGTGTATCTCTCTGTGTATCTCTCTCTCTGTGTATCTCTCTCTCTGTGTATCTCTCTCTCTGTGTATCTCTCTCTGTGTATCTCTCTCTCTGTGTATCTCTCTCTCTGTGTATCTCTCTCTCTGTGTATCTCTCTCTCTCTGTATCTCTCTCTGTATCGCTCTCTCTGTATCTCTCTCTCTCTGTATCTCTCTCTCTCTCTGTATCGCTCTCTCTCTCTCTCTCTCTGTGTATCTCTCTCTCTCTGCCTCTCTCTCTCTCTCTCTCTCTCTCTGTGTATCTCTCTCTCTCTCTCTGTGTATCTCTCTCTCTCTCTGTGTCTCTCTCTCTCTGCCTCTCTCTCTCTCTCTCTCTCTCTCTGCCTCTCTCTCTCTCTCTCTCTGTGTATCTCTCTCTCTCTCTCTGTGTCTCTCTCTCTCTCTCTCTCTCTGTCTCTCTCTCTCTGTGTATCTCTCTCTCTCTGTGTATCTCTCTCTCTCTGTGTATCTCTCTCTCTCTCTCTGTGTATCTCTCTCTCTCTCTCTCTCTCTCTCTCTCTCTCTTCTCTCTCTCTCTCTCTCTCTCTATTTCTCTCTCTTCTCTCTCTCTCTCTTTTTCTCTCTCTCTCTCTTTTTCTCTCTCTCTCTCTCTCTCTCTCTCTCTCTCTCTCTCTCTCTCTCTCTCTCTCTCTCTCTCTCTCTCTCTCTCTCTCTCTCTCTCTCTCTCTCTCTCTCTCTCTCTCTCTCTCTCTCTCTGTGTGTGAGAGATACTGTAGATAGCCCCCTCTAGTGGCTCAATGGTAAAACAAGGTATTGTGTAACTGTACTTTATGATGTTGGGTTTTTCCTTCCAATGGCCATGGAAAACACCTATTGGTCTCAAAAGTAGTGCACTATGTAGGGAATATAATGCCATTTGGTCCTGGTCAAACATAGTGCACTATGTAGGGAATATAATGCCATTTGGTCCTGGTCAAACGTAGTGCACTATGTAGGGAATATAATGCCATTTGGCCCTGGTCAAACGTAGTGCACTATGTAGGGAATATAATGCCATTTGGCCCTGGTCAAACGTAGTGCACTATGTAGGGAATATAATGCCATTTGGCCCTGGTCAAACGTAGTGCACTATATAGGGAATATAATGCCAATGGGCCCTGGTCAAACGTAGTGCACTATGTAGGGAATATAATGACAATGGGCCCTGGTCAAACGTGGTGCACTATATTGGGAATATATTATTATGTTTCATTCTTTATTTATGCAGGTTAAACCCCCATTGAGACCAGGGTCTCTTTCTGAAAGGTGCCCCGATCACAGCAATTCAACACCAATTACAATGTAAGATAAAACATCAATCAATACAAAACACAACAGTAAAAACTGTTAGATTCCTCAGCTACGTGGTCCTTCATAATAAACACGCTAAGCTGCCTGAGCTGCACCAGAACATCCAATCATAATGAGTTCTGCAAATTGTTCCAGCAGGCGCATTAAAACTAAAAGCGGATTTACCTAATTTGGCGCAGACCCAAGGAACCTCCAACATTTAAACCAACCCTGTGAATGTGGTTGGTAACTCATGTTTTTATGCTTCAACAACGTAGTTAGGTAAGTTGTAAACTTGTGTAGTAGAACTCTGTAAACAAAAAGAGAATAGTGAAGTGATCTAGGGGACTTTAATGAGGACCAGCCAACCTTTAGATACAGGATGTAGTGATGAGTATTAAACCTGAAGACCAGCCAACCTTTAGATACAGGATGTAGTGATGAGTATTAAACCTGAGGACCAGCCAACCTTTAGATACAGGATGTAGTGATGAGTATTAAACCTGAGGACCAGCCAACCTTTAGATACAGGATGTAGGGATGAGTATTAAACCTGAGGACCAGCCAACCTTTAGATACAGGATGTAGTGATGAGTATTAAACCTGAGGACCAGCCAACCTTTAGATACAGGATGTAGTGATGAGTATTAAACCTGAGGACCAGCCAACATTTAGATACAGGATGTAGTGATGAGTATTAAACCTGAGGACCAGCCAACATTTAGATACAGGATGTAGTGATGAGTATTAAACCTGAGGACCAGCCAACCTTTAGATACAGGATGTAGTGATGAGTATTAAACCTGAGGACCAGCCAATCTTTAGATACAGGATGTAGTGATGAGTATTACAACTGTTTTAAAGTGAAGTGTGCTGTGGTACAGCATCCAATGGTTTAAGAGTAGTGGCAGCTGAGTTCTGGTATATGGAGTCAAGAACTGACAGGAAAGTTAACTGTACAATCTGCTTCCTGCTGTTCAGGGAGAAGCAATATCTATTTTGAATTAAAAAAAGAAGCCCATTTGAATTCTTATCTTTTTAACTAGCTCATCGGTACCTTATTTAAACATTAAATCCTTGACAATCCAAACGCCCAGATATTTATAGGCAGGAACCCAATTGATGGGAGAACCCTTAAATGAACTAATGTAGTCTATCTGAAACATTTATTGCGAGAAGTTAGAAAACAACATAAATGTAGTCTTGCCCATATTATGTACCAGTTTTAAACAAACCTTGGGGCTTTTTGTAAGGTAACAAAGTCAGATTTCAGCTCTAACAACACCTGGTCTACAGTTGGGCCAACGGCACACATAACAGGATCATCTGCATATATATAAATATTACGCATTTTAACAGGTAGACCAATATTATGTATATTACAAGTTAACAGAGAGACCAATGTTATGTATATACTATTTATATTACAAGTTAACAGAGAGACCAATGTTATGTATATACTATTTATATTACAAGTTAACAGAGAGACCAATGTTATGTATATACTATTTATATTACAAGTTAACAGATAGGATTGTATTATTATAGTAGCAATATTATTTATATAAATACTAAAGAGAACGTGTCAAAAGTAGAGCACAATATTGGGAATATAATGCCAATGGGTAGATACTTAACACTCCGATAGATAGTTAACACTCAGATAGATAGTTAACACTCAGACCTACACTGACATAGATAGTTAACACTCACATAGATAGTTAACACTCACATAGATAGTTAACACTCAGACCTACACTGACATAGATAGTTAACACTCACATAGATAGTTAACACTCAGATAGATAGTGAACACTCAGATAGATAGTTAACACTCAGATAGATAGTGAACACTCAGATAGATAGTTAACACTCAGATAGATAGTTAACACTCAGATAGATAGTGAACACTCAGATAGATAGTTAACACTCAGATAGATAGTGAACACTCAGATAGATAGTTAACACTCAGATAGATAGTTAACACTCAGATAGATAGTTAACACTCAGATAGATAGTTAACACTCATATAGATAGTTAACACTCAGATAGATAGTTAACACTCAGATAGTTAACACTTAGATAGATAGTTAACACTCAGATAGATAGTTAACACTTAGATAGTTAACACTCAGATAGATAGTTAACACTCAGATAGATAGTTAACACTCAGATACATAGTTAACACTCAGATAGATAGTTAACACTTAGATAGTTAACACTCAGATAGATAGTTAACACTCAGATAGATAGTTAACACTCAGATACATAGTTAACACTTAGATAGTTAACACTCAGATAGTTAATACTCAGATAGATAGTTAACACTCAGATAGATAGTTAACACTCAGATAGATAGTTAACACTTAGATAGTTAACACTCAGATAGATAGTTAACACTCAGATAGATAGTTAACACTCACATAGATAATTAACACTCAGATAGATAGTTAATACTTAGATAGATAGTTAATACTCAGATAGATAGTTAACACCCAGATAGATAGTTAACACTTAGATAGATAGTTAATACTTAGATAGATAGTTAATACTCAGATAGATAGTTAACACTCAGATAGATAGTTAACACTTAGATAGTTAACACTCAGATAGATAGTTAACACTCAGATAGATAGTTAACACATAGATAATTAACACTCAGATAGATAGTTAACACTTAGCTAGATAGTTAATACTCAGATAGATAGTTAACACTCAGATAGATAGTCAACACTCAGATAGTCAACACTCAGATAGATAGCTAACACTCACATAGATAATTAACACTCAGATAGATAGTTAACACTCAGATAGATAATTAACACTCAGATAGATAGTTAACACTCAGATAGTTAACACTCAGATAGTTAACACTCAGATAGATAGTTAACACTCAGATAGATAGTTAACACTCAGATAGATAGTTAACACTCAGATAGATAGTTAACACTCAGATAGATAGTTAACACTCAGATAGATAGTTAACACTCAGATAGATAGTTAACACTCAGATAGTCAACACTCAGATAGATAGTTAACACTCAGATAGATAGTTAACACTCAGATAGATAGTTAACACTCAGATAGATAGTTAATACTCAGATAGTTAACACTCACATAGATAATTAACACTCAGATAGATAGTTAACACTCAGATAGATAGTCAACACTCAGATAGATAGTTAACACTCAGATAGTTAACACTCACATAGATAATTAACACTCAGATAGATAGTTAACACTCAGATAAATAGTTAACACTCACATAGATAATTAACACTCAGATAGATAGTTAACACTCAGATAGATAGTTAACACTGAGATAGATAGTTAACACTCAGATAGATAGTTAACACTCAGATAGTTAACACTCACATAGATAATTAACACTCAGATAGATAGTTAACACTCAGATAGATAGTTAACACTGAGATAGATAGTTAACACTCAGATAGTCAACACTCAGATAGATAGTTAACACTCAGATAGATAGTTAACACTCAGATAGATAGTTAACACTCAGATAGTTAACACTCAGATAGATAGTTAACACTCAGATAGATAGTTAACACTCAGATAGATAATTAACACTCACATAGATAATTAACACTCAGATAGATAGTTAACACTCAGATAGATAGTTAACACTGAGATAGATAGTTAACACTCAGATAGTCAACACTCAGATAGATAGTTAACACTCAGATAGATAGTTAACACTCAGATAGATAGTTAACACTCAGATAGTTAACACTCAGATAGATAGTTAACACTCAGATAGATAGTTAACACGCAGATAGATAGTTAACACTCAGATAGATAGTTAACACTCAGATAGTTAACACTCACATAGATAATTAACACTCAGATAGATAGTTAACACTCAGATAGATAGTTAACACTGAGATAGATAGTTAACACTCAGATAGTCAACACTCAGATAGATAGTTAACACTCAGATAGATAGTTAACACTCAGATAGATAGTTAACACTCAGATAGTTAACACTCAGATAGATAGTTAACACTCAGATAGATAGTTAACACTCAGATAGATAATTAACACTCACATAGATAATTAACACTCAGATAGATAGTTAACACTCAGATAGATAGTTAACACTGAGATAGATAGTTAACACTCAGATAGTCAACACTCAGATAGATAGTTAACACTCAGATAGATAGTTAACACTCAGATAGATAGTTAACACTCAGATAGTTAACACTCAGATAGATAGTTAACACTCAGATAGATAGTTAACACGCAGATAGATAGTTAACACTCAGATAGATAGTTAACACTCAGATAGTTAACACTCACATAGATAATTAACACTCAGATAGATAGTTAACACTCAGATAGATAGTTAACACTGAGATAGATAGTTAACACTCAGATAGTCAACACTCAGATAGATAGTTAACACTCAGATAGATAGTTAACACTCAGATAGATAGTTAACACTCAGATAGTTAACACTCAGATAGATAGTTAACACTCAGATAGATAGTTAACACTCAGATAGATAATTAACACTCACATAGATAATTAACACTCAGATAGATAGTTAACACTCAGATAGATAGTTAACACTGAGATAGATAGTTAACACTCAGATAGTCAACACTCAGATAGATAGTTAACACTCAGATAGATAGTTAACACTCAGATAGATAGTTAACACTCAGATAGTTAACACTCAGATAGATAGTTAACACTCAGATAGATAGTTAACACGCAGATAGATAGTTAACACTCAGATAGATAGTTAACACTCTCTTCTGATACAGACTATCTGCCAGATAACAGGTGTACAACATTTGACAAGAGGACCTGGTGCTGCATGGCCACACACACACAATGGGATTTTATGTGAGAGGTCATGAACTCCTGCCATAAACAGGTGTTACTGTGTGAGTGCGTGCTGCGGTGTGTGTTTCTGGAGAGCTAACGTGACCAGGTCACATGATAAGGTTATAACCGTGAATCAACAACTTTCCCTCACAAGTTACATGGACAAAATGTGGACAAAATCACCTATGAATGTTATTATGTTCCTAAAACAAGTTGTAATATCACGGTGTTGCTGGTTAATTCGTTACCCTCGAATTCTAGAAAATCTTATTTTAACGCATTGATAAAAGCCTTTACTTCTAGAGTTACGGTAGCTCTGGGCCAGGGCGTTAGGTCTTCTACGCGTGTAGTGGAGAAACAGCCTTTACGTCTTGTTACGAAACCCCGCTACAAATACGATTATTCAATCACATTTTACTGCCAGGCAGACGTGGGTGCGTGTTCCCCTCCGGTCATAAAAAAAACAGTCATGCTGGCGTTCCAAGTGCCACCGTATTGCCTACATCGGTTCCTGGTCAAAAGTAAAGCCCTTAGGGAATAGACCGCTATTTAGGACGTATCCATTATCCGGCCACTGATCAAGCCGCTGCCCTCCTGTTACAAAGCCGTTTTTTTTTAATCAGACTCAATTCATTTCAATTCAAAGGGCTTTATTGTTTAATGTTTGAAATTGCCAAAGCAAGTGACATAGACAATAAATAAGAGGGAAATAAACAATCAGAAATGAACAGTAAACATCACACTCACAAAAGTGTAAAAATAATATATATTTCAAATAGTATATTATTGGCAATGTACAGTGTTGTAAGGATGTGCAAATAGTTGAAGTATGAAAGTGAAAAGAAATCAACATAAATATGGGTTGTAATTACAATGGTGTTTGTTCTTCACTGGTTGCCCTTTTCTTGTGGCAACAGGTCACAAATCTTGCTGCTGTGATGGTACACTGTCAGGTATTCTGCCACGGTGTACTCTCTGTTTAAGGCCAAACAGCATTCTAGTTTGCTCTCTTTCTTTGGTTGATTCATTCCAATGTGTCAAGTAACTATCTTTTTGTTTTCTCATGATTTGGCTGGGTCTAATTGTGTTACTGTCCTGGGGCTCTGTGGGGTCTATTTGTGTTTGTGAACAGAGCCCCAGGACCAGCTTGCTTAGGGGACTCTTCTCCAGGTTCCTCTCTCTGTAGGTGAAGGATTTGTTACGTAAGGTTTGAGAATCGCTTCCCTTATTGTGGTTGTAGAATTTAACAGGTATTTTCTGCATTTTGATAATTAGCGTGAATCTTCCTAGTTCTGCTCTGCATGCATTACTTTGGTGTTTTACCTTGTAAACTCTCTAAGAGCAGGGCAGGGCAGTAAACACTATAAATCTGCTGAAGACATACCAACACATTCATTTATATAGCTCTCAAACTTGGTTACACAACACGGCTTTAGAGCTCGCAAGAAAAGGCATTTCGCTGTACTTGTGCACGTGACATTAAAACTGGACATTTGAAACAATCCACATCACAGTCCACTGCAAGGAGAATTCGGATTACATTGGTCGACTCGGTAGTTCAGCGTTCAACTCTCCGTTTCCAGTCGCAGGGTAAGTGACACAAAGGTGATATTTTGATAGACAAATTATTTGGCGACTGACTATTTTGTTGTGTTTGTTAACGATAGTTAATGAATGTGAATAGATGCTACAGTTGTTTAACTTTCAGATGGGAACGGTAGAGAGCAATAGGCAATGTTTACGTGATATAATTATTCCCACAGGCTACCTCGCTGTCTCATTTCTGACAGGACCTTCAGAATGTCGGAGAAGTACAACAGCCACATCCTGGTGATGGAGGACCGAGGGACTAACGGGTCTCTTGAGTCTACCGGTACCGCCAAGTCCCCTCAAGGTTCAACCGTTAGTTTCCATAACGTCCACTATAAGGTGACGCAGAGGAGCGGCTGTCTGTGTATCAAGAGGAAGACCACCACCAAAGACATTCTCATAGATCTGAAGTAAGTCGACTAGACGCTGTTGTTGAGATTTAATCAGTTTTATACATGTGTCGGCTCTTAATACGACCCATTTCGTCGCAGGAAGAACATAATCCCGCAGAAGGATTTTAATTTATTTTTTTTAATATTTAGAATCAGCCACCAGGGGGCAGCGGTGTTTATCGTAACAGACAGCAGGTCCAATGTGTTTCAGTTGAAGTAACCTATGTACACTGATAAATAGACAATATCTAAAAGGGGTAGATGTATGTTCGTTAAAGAAAAAAATATTTATTTTTTTATTTTTTTAATCAATTGTTTTATTATAGGTTCAAGGCAAACAATAATCAGAATAAATTCACAATAGGTTCAGTACCTGTGTGGCCCAGTGGTTACAACCGCTTATGCCAGAGTCGGCTCAAATCTGTCCGACTTTTGCCCTTCTGAATTTTTTGGGGACTAACTAGTGGGCTACGTTTCTAGTTACTCTCTGTGGGCTGTACTCTTAATCCGGTAATTTCTGAAGGACTTATTACTCTGTTACATTTGACCAAATCACTTCAATTACAGTCGGATGAAAACCTAACTCCAAATGTGTGTTTAAAAAAAAAAAAGATATATATTTTTTTACATGAATCGATACTATTGGTTTCCCTTTATTTCCGTGTTCAAGACGACTGGGAACTCGGAAGAAGAAGGGAAAAAAAACGCTCTGACTTTGAAAAATTGTTTTGAACTGTCTTCTATTGAACCTTGTTTGGGTAGGTATTTGCGTGTCAAAAAGATACATTTCAAATAACACTAATTGATGCATAAAATAACACTATTTAACACGTCAAATAAGCCAATAAGTTAATTATCTTCTGCCTTTATAATATTATATCCTTAAGGATTTATAAGATTGAATTCTGCTGTTTGAAATTGTGTTTTGAGGGCGGTTGCAAATCAAATGGCTAGGTAGCTAACTAGCCATTTGTGTGTGTGTTAACTCTGTGTGTGTGTGTGTGTGTGTGTGTGTGTGTGTGTGTGTGTCACTCTGTTTTTATGACGGCCCTGTGGAAGTCTCTATGGGGTGCCACAGGGCTCAACTATCGGGCCGACTCTTTTCTTTGTGTACATCAATGATGTCGTTCTTGCTGCTGGTGATTCCCTGATCACCTCTACGCAGACGACACAATTTTGTATACATCTGGCCCTTCTTTGGACACTGTGATAACAAACCTCCAAACGAGCTTCAGCCCCATACAACTCCCCTTCCGTGGCCTCCAACTGCTTTTAAATACTCGTAAAACTAAGTGCATGCTCTTCAACCGATTGCTGCCCGCACCCTCCCGCCCGACTAGCATCACTACTCTGGACGGTTCTGCCCTAAAATATGTGGACAACTACAAATACCTAGGTGTCTGGTTAGACTGTAAACTCTCCTTCCAGACTCACATTAAGCATCACAAATCCCAAAATTAAATATAGAATTGGCTTCCTATTTCGCAACAAAGCATCCTTCACTCACGCCGCCAAACATACCATTGTAAAACTGACTATCCTACTGATCCTCGACTTTGGTGATGTCATTTACAAAATAGCCTCCAACACTCTACTCAGCAAATTGGATGCAGTCTATCACAGTGCCATCTGTTTTGTCACCAAAGCCCCATATACTACCCACCACTGCAACCTGTACGCTCTCGTTGGCTGGCCTTCACTACATATCCGTCGCCAAACCCACTGGCTCCAGGTCGCAGTTGTAAATTGAGAACTTGTTCTCAATCTGGCCTACCTGGTTAAATAAAGGTGATCTGGCCTACCTGGTTAAATAAAGGTGATCTGGTCTACCTGGTTAAATAAAGGTGATCTGGTCTACCTGGTTAAATAAAGGTGATCTGGTCTACCTGGTTAAATAAAGGTGATCTGGTCTACCTGGTTAAATAAAGGTGATCTGGTCTACCTGGTTAAATAAAGGTGATCTGGTCTACCTGGTTAAATAAAGGTGATCTGGTCTACCTGGTTAAATAAAGGTGATCTGGTCTACCTGGTTAAATAAAGGTGATCTGGTCTACCTGGTTAAATAAAGGTGATCTGGTCTACCTGGTTAAATAAAGGTGATCTGGTCTACCTGGTTAAATAAAGGTGATCTGGTCTACCTGGTTAAATAAAGGTGATCTGGTCTACCTGGTTAAATAAAGGTGATCTGGTCTACCTGGTTAAATAAAGGTGATCTGGTCTACCTGGTTAAATATAGGTGATCTGGTCTACCTGGTTAAATAAAGGTGATCTGGTCCACCTGGTTAAATAAAGGTGATCTGGTCTACCTGGTTAAATAAAGGTGATCTGGTCTACCTGGTTAAATAAAGGTGATCTGGTCTACCTGGTTAAATAAAGGTGATCTGGTCCACCTGGTTAAATAAAGGTGATCTGGTCTACCTGGTTAAATAAAGGTGATCTGGTCTACCTGGTTAAATAAAGGTGATCGGGCCTACCTGGTTAAATAAAGGTGATCTGGTCTACCTGGTTAAATAAAGGTGATCTGGTCTACCTGGTTAAATAAAGGTGATCTGGTCTACCTGGTTAAATAAAGGTGATCTGGTCTACCTGGTTAAATAAAGGTGATCTGGTCTACCTGGTTAAATAAAGGTGATCTGGTCTACCTGGTTAAATAAAGGTGATCTGGTCCACCTGGTTAAATAAAGGTGATCTGGTCTACCTGGTTAAATAAAGGTGATCTGGTCTACCTGGTTAAATAAAGGTGATCTGGTCTACCTGGTTAAATAAAGGTGATCTGGTCTACCTGGTTAAATAAAGGTGATCTGGTCTACCTGGTTAAATAAAGGTGAACTGGTCTACCTGGTTAAATAAAGGTGAACTGGTCTACCTGGTTAAATAAAGGTGATCTGGTCTACCTGGTTAAATAAAGGTGAACTGGTCTACCTGGTTAAATAAAGGTGATCTGGTCTACCTGGTTAAATAAAGGTGAACTGGTCTACCTGGTTAAATAAAGGTGAACTGGTCTACCTGGTTAAATAAAGGTGATCTGGTCTACCTGGTTAAATAAAGGTGATCTGGTCTACCTGGTTAAATAAAGGTGATCTGGTCTACCTGGTTAAATATAGGTGATCTGGTCTACCTGGTTAAATAAAGGTGATCTGGTCTACCTGGTTAAATAAAGGTGATCTGGTCTACCTGGTTAAATAAAGGTGATCTGGTCTACCTGGTTAAATAAAGGTGATCTGGTCTACCTGGTTAAATAAAGGTGATCTGGTCTACCTGGTTAAATAAAGGTGATCTGGTCTACCTGGTTAAATAAAGGTGATCTGGTCTACCTGGTTAAATAAAGGTGATCTGGTCTACCTGGTTAAATAAAGGTGATCTGGTCTACCTGGTTAAATAAAGGTGATCTGGTCTACCTGGTTAAATAAAGGT
The DNA here is from genome assembly GCF_013265735.2 of Oncorhynchus mykiss. Taxonomy (NCBI): domain Eukaryota; kingdom Metazoa; phylum Chordata; class Actinopteri; order Salmoniformes; family Salmonidae; genus Oncorhynchus; species Oncorhynchus mykiss. The sequence continues at coordinate 3,198,124 of NC_048573.1, read as the reverse complement.
GATCTGGTCTACCTGGTTAAATAAAGGTGAAATAAACAAATATAACACATCAGCACATCTGTCATACAGCCAGTGTATCATCTCAGTAAGCTTTTTGTACCATATACTGTAAATGTGTGTGTGTGTGTGTGTGTCTGTGTGCGTGTGTGTTTCTTTGTGTCTTTTTAATTACAGCCTGTAGTGTCACAACCGAGGGGGAGGAGAATGGGCTAGATGTTTAATTCCGTGCTGAAATCTGTCTGATTTGCATACTAGTAACAGGATTTGATAGTGAAACGTAGATATTTGATCCACTTACCTGATCCTCCTCAATATTTTCAGTGTGAATGAAAAATAAAACCTCACACTTGGTGTAAATATTTTTGGGTACATATTCACCATCACGTGCTTAAAATGATATTGTGAAATACATTTTTATTAATGCCATTGAAATCGTAAAATTATTCCAATGTCGCGAGTACCAGGTAGCCTAGTGGTTAGAGGAGGCAGGTAGCCTAGTGGTTAGAGGAGGCAGGTAGCCTAGTGGTTAGAGGATGCAGGTAGCCTAGTGGTTAGAGGAGGCAGGTAGCCTAGTGGTTAGAGGAGGCAGGTAGCCTAGTGGTTAGAGGAGGCAGGGGGCCTAGTGGTTAGAGGAGGCAGGTAGCCTAGTGGTTAGAGGAGGCAGGTAGCCTAGTGGTTAGAGGAGGCAGGTAGCCTAGTGATTAGAGGAGGCAGGTAGCCAAGTGGTTAGAGGAGGCAGGTAGCCTAGTGGTTAGAGGAGGCAGGTAGCCTAGTGGTTAGAGGAGGCAGGTAGCCTAGTGGTTAGAGGAGGCAGGTAGCCTAGTGGTTAGAGGAGGCAGGTAGCCTAGTGATTAGAGGAGGCAGGTAGCCTAGTGGTTAGAGGAGGCAGGTAGCCTAGTGGTTAGAGGAGTCAGGTAGCCTAGTGGTTAGAGGAGTCAGGTAGCCTAGTGATTAGAGGAGGCAGGTAGCCTAGTGGTTTAGAGCGTTGGGCCAGTAACCAAAAGGTTGCTAGCCTTTTGTTAACAACACTGTCATCTCAGATTTTCAAAATATGCTTTTCAACCTTGGCTACACAAGCATTTGTGTAAGAGTATTGATAGCTAGCATAGCATTCAGCAGGCAACATTTTCACAAAAACAAGAAAAGCATTCAAATAAAATAATTTACCTTTGAAGAACTTCGGATGTTTTCAATGAGGAGACTCAGTTAGATAGCAAATGTTCAGTTTTTCCAAAAATATTATTTGTGTAGGAGAAATCGCTCCGTTTTGTTCATCACGTTTGGCTAAGAAAAAACCCTGAAAATTCAGTCATTACAACGGCAAACTTTTTTCCAAATTAACTCCATAATATCGACAGAAACATGGCAAACGTTGTTTAGAATCAATCCTCAAGGTGTTTTTCACATATCTATTCGATGATAAGTCATCCGTGCCAGTTGGGTTTCTCCTCTGAAACAAATGGAAAAATACACGCAGGTGGAGATTACGCAATAATTCCAACGGAGGACACCAAGCGAGCACCTGGTAAATGTAGTCTCTTATGGTCAATCTTCCAATGATATGCCTACAAATATGTCACAATGCTGCAGACACCTTGGGGAAACGACAGAAAGTGTAAGCTCATTCCTGGCGCATTCACAGCCATATAAGGAGACATTGGAAAACAGCGCCTTCAACATCTGGGGCATTTCCGGTTTGAAATTTCATCTTGGTTTCGCCTGTAGCATCAGTTCTGTGGCACTCACAGATAATATCTTTGCAGATTTGGAAACGTCAGAGTGTTTTCTTTCCAAAGCTGTCAATTATATGCATAGTCGAGCATCTTTTCGTGACAAAATATCGCGCTTAAAACGGGAACGTTTTTTTATCCAAAAATTTAAAGAGCGCCCCCTATATCAAAGAAGTTTAAATTAAGGTAGAAAATACCTTTTAATTAAATTGAGCACATTGATACCGTAATTAAAACTTTATTTGATGTCAGTCTTCGTTGTAGACTTCCTGTCCTGGAGGCCATCAGCAAGATGGTGCTGGCAGCCTTTAATAAATAATAAATGAATGTCAAATCAATAGTCGAAGGTGCATAAAGATGGCGGCCCCCACATGTACTTACCATAAATGCCTCGTTTGCTAAGTTCGCCATATTGTACATTGCTCTCCATTACTCTTTGTATAGGCATTAACGCAGAATACACGATCCAAAATGTAGCTCCAAGATGGAAGGAATTTGAAACAACGAAAAAGTAGATTGTGCTGATTTAATGGCACATTGAACCATGTGGCGCACCGTAGTTTAAGAACTCTGTGGGCAGTGCTAAAACCCATGATGTAAATTTCTGAATTCCTCCTTCTTTATGCACCTTTGTCATTAAGTTGTTGTCCTTTTTGTTTGCTGTCAATCATTGAGAAATAAAGTTGACTTGTAGATGGGTAAAAAAAAGTTATCTGATACTGAATATCCCTTTGAGCATGGTGAAGTTATTAATTATGCTTTGGATGGTGTATCAATACACCCAGTCACTACAAAGACACAGTCGTCCTTCCTGTCTCTGTCACGCCCTGATCAGTTTCACCTGTCCTTGTGCTTGTCTCCACCCCCTCCAGGTGTCACCCATCTTCCCCACTTATCCCCTGGGTATTTATACCTGTGTTTTCCGTCTGTTGGTGCCAGTTCACCTTGTTTGTTCAAGCTTACCAGCGTTTGTCCTGACAGCGCCTGTCTTTTCCCAGCCTCTCTTTTTCTCATCCTCCTGGTTTTTGACCCTTGCCTGTCCTGTCCTATCCTGACCCTGTACCCGCCAGCCTGACCACTCTGCCTGCCCCTGACCCTGAGCCTGCCTGCCGTCCTGTACCTTTGCTCCTACTCTGGATGATCGACCCCTGCCTGCCTTGACCTGTCGTTAGCCTGCCTCTGTTGTTACAATAAACATTATTACCTCACACAGTCTGCAATTGGGTCTTACCTTGATACCTGATAATCTCAGTTGCCGGAGAGGAAGGAAACCGCTCAGGGATTTCACCATGAGGCCAATGGTGACTTTAAAATAGTTACAGTGTTTAATGGCTGTGATTGGTAGAAAACTGAGGATGGATCAACAACATTGTAGTTACTCCACAATACTTACCTAAACGACAGAGTGAAAAGAAGGAAGCCTGTACAGAATAAAAAATAGGGCCTCCCGGGTTCTGGGTTCGCGCCCAGGCTCTGTCGTAACCGGCCGCGACCGGGAGGTCCGTGGGTCGACGCACAATTGGCCCAGCGTCGTCCGGGTTAGGGAGGGCTTGGCCGGTAGGGATATCCTTGTCTCATCGCGCACCAGAGATTTCTGTGGCGTGCCGGGCGCAGTGCGCGCTAACCAAGGTTGCCAGGTGCACGGTGTTTCCTCTGACACATTGGTGCGGCTGGCTTCCGGGTTGGATGCGCGCTGTGTTAAGAAACAGTGCAGCTTGGTTGGGTTGTGTATCGGAGGACGCGTGACTTTCAACCTTCGTCTACCCCGAGCCAGTACGGGAGTTGTAGCGATGAGACAAGATAGTAGCTACTTAACAATTGGATACCACGAAATTGGGGAGAAAAAGGGGTAAAATTAAAAATAGAATATTCCAAAACATTCATCCTGTAAATACGGCAAAAAAATGTGATAAAGAAATTAACTTTTTTGTCCTGAATACAAAGTGTTATGTTTGGGGCAAATCCAACACAACACATCACTAAAACTCTCCATATTTATTTGGCTAGCCAGCTATCTGAACTGGTAGAAGTCATGCTCCTTTTTAAAAAATTTGTTTCCAGGTTTATTTTTTATTAAACTGACCTTCTGCACCTGCTTCCTGACTCCCTGCATATACGTCAGATTAACAACCAATTTGACAAAGCTTGAAGAATACATTTTTTTTAAAAATAATGGGCAAATGTTAACACAATTCAGGTGTGGAAAGCTCTTAGAGACTTACAGAATGACTCACAGTCACTGCCGAAGGTGCTTTTTTTTTTACCAAGCATTGACTTATGGGGTGTGGATACTTATGTAAATGTGACATTTGTGTATGTAATTTTTAATACATTTGCAAACATTTGTCATTATGGGGTATTGTGTGTAGATTGGTGAGAAAACAAATCAATTTAATCCATTTTGAATTCAAGCTGTAACACAACAAAATATGGAATAAGCCAAGGGGCATTCAGGCTGTAACACAACAAAATATGGAATAAGCCAAGGGGCATTCAGGCTGTAACACAACAAAATATGGAATAAGCCAAGGGGCATTCAGGCTGTAACACAACAAAATATGGAATAAGCCAAGGGGCATTCAGGCTGTAACAGCATATGGAATAATCCAAGGGGCATTCAGGCTGTAACAACATATGGAATAAACCAAGGGGCATTCAGGCTGTAACAACATGTGGAATAAGCCAAGGGGCATTCAGGCTGTAACAACATGTGGAATAAACCAAGGGGCATTCAGGCTGTAACAACATGTGGAATAAGCCAAGGGGCATTCAGGCTGTAACAACATATGGAATAAACCAAGGGGCATTCAGGCTGTAACAACATGTGGAATAAACCAAGGGGCATTCAGGCTGTAACAACATATGGAATAAGCCAAGGGGCCTTCAGGCTGTAACAACATGTGGAATAAGCCAAGGGGCCTTCAGGCTGTAACAACATATGGAATAAACCAAGGGGCATTCAGGCTGTAACAACATATGGAATAAGCCAAGGGGCCTTCAGGCTGTAACAACATGTGGAATAAGCCAAGGGGCCTTCAGGCTGTAACAACATATGGAATAAGCCAAGGGGCATTCAGGCTGTAACAAAACGTGGAATAGATCATAAATAGACTTTGGACTCAGATCTGTTAGTAGGTACATTTCTATGGTCCAGATCAGGGATTGGTCCTTTTTGATGGCCCTCGGATCAATAAGAATAAAGAAAATCAGTTGCTAGGTAGAATAGTAGAATACACAAGGTGAAGTCAGGTTGTGCATCAGCAGTTTTTCTCTTGTTATGTCAGTCACTGACAGTCACCCAATTGGCCCATGTCAGCTACATGTTTTTAGATTGGTTACTTGGTGTAATTATGTTAATTAGTCTAGCCAGCTATCTAAACTGGTAGGAATCATGGTGTAATTATGTTAATTAGTCTAGCCAGCTATCTAAACTGGTAGGAATCATGGTGTAATTATGTTAATTAGTCTAGCCAGCTATCTAAACTGGTAGGAATCATGGTGTAATTATGTTAATTAGTCTAGCCAGCTATCTAAACTGGTAGGGATCATGGTGTAATTATGTTAATTAGTCTAGCCAGCTATCTAAACTGGTAGGAATCATGGTGTAATTATGTTAATTAGTCTAGCCAGCTATCTAAACTGGTAGGGATCATGGTGTAATTATGTTAATTAGTCTAGCCAGCTATCTAAACTGGTAGGAATCATGGTGTGATTATGTTAATTAGTCTAGCTAGCTATCTAAACTGGTAGGAATCATGGTGTAATTATGTTAATTAGTCTAGCCAGCTATCTGAACTGGTAGGAATCATGGTGTAATTATGTTAATTAGTCTAGCCAGCTATCTAAACTGGTAGGAATCATGGTGTAATTATGTTAATTAGTCTAGCCAGCTATCTAAACTGGTAGGAATCATGGTGTAATTATGTTAATTAGTCTAGCCAGCTATCTCAACTGGTAGGAATCATGGTGTAATTATGTTAATTAGTCTAGCCAGCTATCTGAACTGGTAGGAATCATGGTGTAATTATGTTAATTAGTCTAGCCAGCTATCTCAACTGGTAGGAATCATGGTGTAATTATGTTAATTAGTCTAGCCAGCTATCTAAACTGGTAGGAATCATGGTGTAATTATGTCTAGCCAGCTATCTAAACTTAGTGATCATGGTTGAATTACCAGCACTGGGGCCCCCGTTGATTATGTTACGGTTCTCTACTCCCTATGGCAAAATGTGTAGAATTACATGAAATTAACTCTAAAACGTAAATAATTTATCTCCTCAGTCAAGAGCGGGTGGGGGGGGGGCACATTTTTCTCTCTCACACGTGGGTACGCAGACCTGCCTCTTATGATGACTTCAGAATCCTTGTGGCCTTCCATCAACGTTGGCCCTCCCTGAGAATTATATTACTTCATAGATCCGAAACGAGTCGACTCTGTTATGTGGAGAAACGCCACGTGTAGTGTAAACGGGTGACGGTTGATCTATTCATTCTATTTCTATGTATCAGAGTTCAACGATACAGTTAGGCTAAAAAAAAAAGAGATCACAGTAGCCTTTATGGTCGTTGTCACGTCCTGACCTAAGTTCCTTTTTTGATGTCTCTGTTTTATTTTGGTCAGGGCGTGAGTTGGGGTGGGCATTCTATGTGTTCGTTCTATGTTTTGTATTTCTATGTGTTTGGGCCTGGTGTGGTTCCCGATCAGAGGCAGCTGTCGATCGTTGCCTCTGATTGAGAAGCATACTTAGGTAGCCTGTTTTCCCACTATGGTTTGTGGGTAGTTGTTTTCTGTGTCTGTGTTTTACCATACAGAACTGTTTCGGTTTTCGTTTATTTCTCTTGTTCTTTTGTTTTCTGTGTTCAGTTATGTTATAGTCACTTACCAACGCTGCGCATTGGTCCGATATTTCATACTCCTCGTCAGAGGAAGAAGAAAATCATTACAGACAAATAGGCTTCTGTTTACCACCATATCAATTTACTATAGACTGTAGCCTTTACAGAGGAACCGTACCAGTCTGAGAGAATGCTTTCTGATCCTGTAATGGGGAGACTAGAATTCTATGGTTGAATTCTATACTCACTAAGTGGCTCTAGATGAGAGCGTCTGTTAATTGACCCAACGTATGTGTTGTGCTACTGTGTGTGTGAGAAGCGAATTCACCTGGGGAGGAGGGGACGTACATGATAACTCAGATCAAACACAAAATATTACCTTCTGTGTCAGAGGAAGGAAGCAGGTTCAGGAGACCAGCAGGAGGAGACACACACACGCACGCACGCACACACACACACACACACACACACACACACACACACTCTAACCTAAATAATATTAAACCCAGACATTTCCTAAATAATACCTATTGAATCAGAGGAAGGAAAGGGACTGGTTCAGAGGCTCAGCAGGAGGACACACACACTTACACACACACACTCAAACACACACACACACTGACACACACACACACACTGACACACACACACACACTCAAACACACACACACACACACACACACACTCAAACACACACACACACACACACACACACACACACACACACACACACACACACACACACACACACACACACTCAAACACACACACACACACACACACACACACTTACACACACACATGCACATACACTTACACGCACACACACACTGACACACACTTACACACACATACAAACGCACACGCACGCACGCACACACACACACACACACAAATACACACACTTAAACACACACACACACACACACACACACACACACACACACTGAGGCTGGGGTCATGTGTCAGTACATGGACCCTGCTTTCATAAGTCCATTGTCTTACGTAGGGAAACGATGACCCTCAACATGTAACAACAAACATTCTCCCATGGCTCAACTACACTGAACAGAATATAAAGGCAACACGTAAAGTGTTGTTTCCATGGAGCTGAAATGTGCTGGGGACAATAAAAGGCCACTCTAAAATGTGCGGTTTTGTCACACAACACAATGCCATAAGTTTTGATGGAGTGTGCAATTGGCATGCTGACTGCAGGAATGTTCACCCGAGCTTTTGCCAGAGAATTTAATGCTAATTTCTCTACCATAAGCCACCTCCAACATTGTTTTAGAGAATTTGGCAGTGCATCCAACCGGCCTCACAACCGCAGACCCACGTGTATGGCGTCGTGTGGGCGAGCGGTTTGCTGATGTCAACGTTGTGAACAGAGTGCCTCGTGGTGGTGGGGTTATGGTATGGGCAGACATAAGCTACAGACAACGAATACAATTGCATTTTATCGATGGCAAATTTTGATTGCACAAAAATACTGTGATGATCCTGAGGCCCATTGTGAGGCAATTTATATTTTTGAACGGTTATATGTGATACCAGATACCAGAACCAAACCCAAACTGGGTTTCTGGTCACACCAGATACAGACTGGGTTTCTGATCCACACCCCTAACTTTATTTAGGTATCGGTGATGAACAGTTGAATATCTGTATTCCCAGTCATGTGAAATCCATAGATTAGGACCTAATGAATTCCATTTAAATGGACTGATTTGTTCATATGAAATGCAACTCAGTATAATGTGTGTTCAGCCTACTCTCTGTGCCAGGATTCAATCCCATCAGCTGTGGATACACCTTATAGCAGCCTTGACATGTTAAAGGATCATTTCTGATTGAGTCGACATGTTTACTGGAAATGCGGTCTCCGCGTACGCGGAATCATTGCCTTTTAAAAAGGTACATAGCTGACAAAACACGATCAGATTGAGTCCCGGCTTCTAATAATTTGACATATTTCTCTCTTACTAAATATATCAGTGACGATATTGTCACGGCCGTCGAAAGAAGTGGACCAAAGTGCAGCGTGGTGAGCGTACGTTTTCCTTTATTTAAAATGGCAAAACAAGAAACAACCGTGAAGCTTACAGGGCTATAGTGCCACTAACAAAAGTCAACTACCCACAAACACAGGTGGGAAAAAGGGCTGCCTAAGTATGATTCCCAATCCGAGACAACAATAGACAGCTGTCCCTGATTGAGAACCAACCTTACCCGGCCAAAACATAGAAATATAAATCATAGAAATAAAGAACATAGAATGCCCACCCCGCATCACACCCTGACCTAACCAAATAGAGAAATAAAACGGCTCTCTAAGGTCAGGGCGTGACAGATATGTTCTATTTTTTAACTTCAAACACTAGATTTACTAAAAGTTACTAAATGCAGAGAAGAATGGGAGAAACTCCCCAAATACAGGTGTGCCAAGCTTGTAGCGTCATACCCAAGAAGACTCAAGACTGTTAATCGCTGCCAAAGGTGGCGCTTCAACAAAGTACTGAGTAAAGGGTCTGAATACTTATGCAAATGTGATATTTCCGTTTTTTTTATTTCGAATACATTTGCAAACATTTCCAAAAACCTGTTTTTTTGTCATTATGGGATGTATGTAGATTTTAGAATAAGACTGTAACGTAAAACAACATGATATTGCTAATATAATAATACAATCATATCTGTTAACTTGTAATATAAATAGTATATAAATAACATTGGTCTCTCTGTTAACTTGTAATATAAATAGTATATACATAACATTGGTCTCTCTGTTAACTTGTAATATAAATAGTATATAAATAACATTGGTCTCTCTGTTAACTTGTAATATAAATAGTATATACATAACATTGGTCTCTCTGTTAACTTGTAATATAAATAGTATATAAATAACATTGGTCTCTCTGTTAACTTGTAATATAAATAGTATATAAATAACATTGGTCTCTCTGTTAACCTGTAATATAAATAGTATATACATAACATTGGTCTCTCTGTTAACTTGTAATATAAATAGTATATAAATAACATTGGTCTCTCTGTTAACTTGTAATATAAATAGTATATAAATAACATTGGTCTCTCTGTTAACCTGTAATATAAATAGTATATACATAACATTGGTCTCTCTGTTAACTTGTAATATAAATAGTATATAAATAACATTGGTCTCTCTGTTAACCTGTAATATAAATAGTATATAAATAACATTGGTCTCTCTGTTAACCTGTAATATACATAATATTGATCTACCTGTTAAAATGCGTAATATTTATATATATGCAGATGATCCTGTTAAAATGCGTAATATTTATATATATGCAGATGATCCTGTTATGTGTGCCGTTGGCCCAACTGTAGACCAGGTGTTGTTAGAGCTGAAATCTGACTTTGTTACCTTACAAAAAGCCCCAGGTTGGTTTAAAACTGGTACATAATTTGGGCAAGACTACATTTATGTTGTTTTCTAAATTCTTGGAATAAAGGTTTCAGATAGACTACATATTAGTTAATTTAATGGTTCTCCCATCAATTGTGTTCCTGCCTATCAATATCTGGGCGTTTGGATTGTCAAGGATTTCATGTTTAAATAACGTACTGATGAGCTAGTTAAAAAGATAAGAATTCAAATGGGCTTCTTTTTTTAATTCAAAATAGATCTTGCTTCTCCCTGAACAGCAGGAAGCAGATTGTACAGTTAACTTTCCTGACAGTTCTTGACTGGTCACACCATATACCAGAACTCAGCTGCCACTACTCTTAAACCTTTGGATGCTGTTTACCACAGCACCCTTCACTTTATCACAGTTGTAATACTCATCACTACATCCTGTATCTAAAGGTTGGCTGGTCCTCAGGTTTAATACTCATCACTACATCCTGTATCTAAAGGTTGGCTGGTCCTCAGGTTTAATACTCATCACTACATCCTGTATCTAAAGGTTGGCTGGTCCTCAGGTTTAATACTCATCACTATATCCTGTATCTAAAGGTTGGCTGGTCCTCAGGTTTAATACTCATCCCTACATCCTGTATCTAAAGGTTGGCTGGTCCTCAGGTTTAATACTCATCACTATATCCTGTATCTAAAGGTTGGCTGGTCCTCATTAAAGTCCCGTAGATCACTTCACTATTCTCTTTTTGTTTACAGAGTTCTACTACACAAGTACACAACTTACCTAACTACGTTGTTGAAGTATAAAACACGAGTTACCAACCACATTCACAGGGTTGGTTTAAATGTTGGAGGTTCCTTGGGTCTGCGCCAAATTAGGTAAATCCGCTTTTAGTTTTAATGCGCCTGCTGGAACAATTTGCAGAACTCATTATGATTGGATGTTCTGGTGCAGCTCAGGCAGCTTAGCGTGTTTATTATGAAGGACCACGTAGCTGAGGAATCTAACAGTTTTTACTGTTGTGTTTTGTATTGATTGATGTTTTATCTTACATTGTAATTGGTGTTGAATTGCTGTGATCGGGGCACCTTTCAGAAAGAGACCCTGGTCTCAATGGGGGTTTAACTTGCGTAAATAAAGAATGAAACATAAGAATAAATTCCCTTTTTAGTGCACTACGTTTGACCAGGGCCCATTGGCATTATATTCCCTATATAGTGCACTACGTTTGACCAGGGCCAAATGGCATTATATTCCCTATATAGTACACTACTTTTGACCAGGGCCCATTGGCATTATATTCCCTATATAGTGCACTACTGTTGACCAGGGCCCATTGGCATTATATTCCCTATATAGTGAGAGGGGGATGGTACAGAAAGAGGGGTACTCACTGGATTTACTGTTTACTTCCACTAGATGTCAGCAGTCTTTAGAAATTGTTTCAGGCTTGTATTCTGAAAAATAAGTAAGAGTAAGACCACTCTGAATTAGTGGACCCTGCAGTGTCACAGAGCTTTTTCCTGCGAGCGACTGAGAGCACGCCTTTCATGTTTTCCTTTTATATTGATGAAGCTTTTGTCCGGTTGAAATATTATTGATTATTATGACTAAAAACAACCTGAGGATTGATTATAAACATCGTTTGACATGTTTCCACAAACTTTACTGATACTTTTCGGATTTTTCGTCTGCCTGTTTTGACTGCCTTTAAGCCTGTGGATTACTGAACAAAACGAGCCAATAAAACAGAGGTTTTTGGATATAAAGAGGGACTTTAACAAACAAAACAAGCATTTATTGAGTAAATGGGAGTCTTGTGAGTGCAACCATATGAAGATCATCAAATGTAAGTGATTAATTTTATCGCTATTTCTGACTTTTGTAACTCCACTACTTGGCTGGTAACTGGTTGTAATGATTTGTCTGCTGGGCGCTGTTCTCAGATCCAACCGCTGTGTGGTATGCTTTCGCCGTAAAGCCTTTTTGAAATCTGACACAGCGGTTGGATTAACAAGAAGTTAATCTTTAAGCCGATGTATAACATTGGTAGGTTTATGAATTTTTATAATGAGTATTTCTGTTTTTGAATTTGGCGCTCTGCAATTTCACTGGATGTTGGCCAGGTGGGACGCCAGCTTCCCACAGACCCCAGAGAGGTTAAAATCACATGACATAATTTCACAAATAGCTTCATCTTTACTCATTCATTTTATACAACAATTAGATGCAAGTCTTACAACTGAGACTCTTGTATGAACAGAGTTATGGTAATGTGGCTGTATTGTCTCTCATGAGTTTCACAAAATTGTACAAAACGGACCAGTTCGTAGCTAGCGACTTCACAGACCGTTTACACATTCTCCAGAACATGAATATTGTTCAGTTCTCAAGTTCTGTGATGTGGAAGAAGTTCCTTTGTTTTCTCTATGAAAACTCACTCTCTCTTATACTCTGGCCATGAGGACAGAACTCCTCTAGGAATTTATGACTTAACAGAGCCTGTTGGTAGGGGGTGAGAGAGAGGGGGATGGTGCAGAAGGAGGGGGACGGTACTCGAAATCCCCAAAGAGAGCAACATACAGCAGTTGCTTGTATGTTCCATTAACGTTATTTGGCTACTAAAATTTTGAACTTGCCAGTATGTTAGCTATATCCTATCTAACTAACTACCCAATGTTTATTGACTTCATTCTTAGCTTAGCTAAGTATTGACATCCATCTTAGCTTAGCTAAGTGTTATAGTCGTTGAGCGTTCTCAACGGACATGGTTAATGAAGTCGTAAGATGTCTAGCTAGTCATTTGTTATGCTAACAAGCTAGCATGAAGTCGTAAGATGTCTAGCTAGTCATTTGTTATGCTAACAAGCTAGCATGAAGTCGTAAGATGTCTAGCTAGTCATTTGTTATGCTAACAAGCTAGCATGAAGTCGTAAGATGTCTAGCTAGTCATTTGTTATGCTAACAAGCTAGCATGAAGTCGTAAGATGTCTAGCTCGTCATTTGTTATGCTAACAAGCTAGCAAAAAGTTGCATGACAACTGCATCAACTTCCGGCAGACAGGTGAAGCTCAACTGAATGGATACCGTTCGTTTACAGTATACTAAAATAAATTAATAGTATACAGCATGTAGTATATACTCATTAAGTATGTAGTATATAGTATGTTAGTATGGGTATTCGAATACAAGTTTGTGTGAGAGGTGAACATCCCCTGATATACCCCATTATATACTCCTTACCTTGAGCAACATTACCTGATATACCCCATTATATACTCCCTACCTACAACATCACCTGATATACCCCATTATATACTCCCTACCTACAGCAAGATCACATCACCTGATATACCCCATTATACACTCTCTACCTACAGCAAGATCACCTGATATACCCAGACCAGATACCCAATTTGAGGGTATCAAATATTGTTCTGTTATGATGTTATGAATGTGATATTGTCCTCTGTAGGTTAGTTGGTAGGTGCTTGCAACACCGGCATAGTAGGTAGTATTTCCAGGACCACCCATAAAATGTATGTACACACAACTGTAAGTCGTTGGTTAGAGCCTGTAAGGTCTACTACACCTGTTGTATTCAGCATTTCACTGTAAGGTCTACTACACCTGTTGTATTCAGCATTTCACTGTAAGGTCTACTACACCTGTTGTATTCAGCATTTCACTGTGAGGTCTACTACACCTGTTGTATTCAGCATTTCACTGTAAGGTCTACTACACCTGTTGTATTCAGCATTTCACTGTAAGGTCTACTACACCTGTTGTATTCAGCATTTCACTGTGAGGTCTACTACACCTGTTGTATTCAGCATTTCACTGTGAGGTCTACTACACCTGTTGTATTCAGCATTTCACTGTGAGGTCTACTACACCTGTTGTATTCAGCATTTCACTGTAAGGTCTACTACACCTGTTGTATTCAGCATTTCACTGTAAGGTCTACTACACCTGTTGTATTCAGCATTTCACTGTGAGGTCTACTACACCTGTTGTATTCAGCATTTCACTGTAAGGTCTACTACACCTGTTGTATTCAGCATTTCACTGTAAGGTCTACTACACCTGTTGTATTCAGCATTTCACTGTGAGGTCTACTACACCTGTTGTATTCAGCATTTCACTGTAAGGTCTACTACACCTGTTGTATTCAGCATTTCACTGTAAGGTCTACTACACCTGTTGTATTCAGCATTTCACTGTGAGGTCTACTACACCTGTTGTATTCAGCATTTCACTGTGAGGTCTACTACACCTGTTGTATTCAGCATTTCACTGTGAGGTCTACTACACCTGTTGTATTCAGCATTTCAGTGTAAGGTCTACTACACCTGTTGTATTCAGCATTTCACTGTGAGGTCTACTACACCTGTTGTATTCAGCATTTCACTGTAAGGTCTACTACACCTGTTGTATTCAGCATTTCACTGTGAGGTCTACTACACCTGTTGTATTCAGCATTTCAGTGTAAGGTCTACTACACCTGTTGTATTCAGCATTTCACTGTAAGGTCTACTACACCTGTTGTATTCAGCATTTCACTGTGAGGTCTACTACACCTGTTGTATTCAGCATTTCACTGTAAGGTCTACTACGCCTGTTGTATTCAGCATTTCACTGTGAGGTCTACTACACCTGTTGTATTCAGCATTTCACTGTGAGGTCTACTACACCTGTTGTATTCAGCATTTCACTGTGAGGTCTACTACACCTGTTGTATTCAGCATTTCACTGGTCTACTACACCTGTTGTATTCAGCATTTCACTGTGAGGTCTACTACACCTGTTGTATTCAGCATTTCACTGTGAGGTCTACTACACCTGTTGTATTCAGCATTTCACTGTAAGGTCTACTACACCTGTTGTATTCAGCATTTCAGTGTAAGGTCTACTACACCTGTTGTATTCAGCATTTCACTGTGAGGTCTACTACACCTGTTGTATTCAGCATTTCACTGTGAGGTCTACTACACCTGTTGTATTCAGAATTTCACTGTGAGGTCTACTACACCTGTTGTATTCAGCATTTCACTGTAAGGTCTACTACACCTGTTGTATTCAGCATTTCACTGTAAGGTCTACTACACCTATTGTATTCAGCATTTCACTGTGAGGTCTACTACACCTGTTGTATTCAGCATTTCACTGTGAGGTCTACTACACCTGTTGTATTCAGCATTTCACTGTAAGGTCTACTACACCTGTTGTATTCAGCATTTCACTGTGAGGTCTACTACGCCTGTTGTATTCGGCGCACGTGACAAATAAACTTTGATTTGATATAGAAGCGTCAGCTAAATAACATATATTCTTATTATATTAGAATTATTATCATATAGAGGTTTTGAAAAATAATCAACTGCCAACCGTTCTCTTGGAGAGTATCTGCTGGGGCATCAGATATGTTGTCCAGCTCAGCCCCAGCAGATACTCTCCAAGAGAACGGTTGGCAGTATCTGCTGGGGCATCAGATCTGTTGTCCAGCTCAGCCCCAGCAGATACTCTCCAAGAGAACGGTTGGCAGTATCTGCTGGGGCATCAGATCTGTTGTCCAGCTCAGCCCCAGCAGATACTCGCCAAGAGAACGGTTGGCAGTATCTGCTGGGGCATCAGATCTGTTGTCCAGCTCAGCACTAACAGACGTTTGTTTCCTGTCTCTACAGCGGTCTGATGAAACCAGGGCTGAACGCTATCATGGGGGCCACAGGAAGCGGGAAGTCATCGTAAGTGACATTTTCAGCTGACTCTGACAAACCTGTGACTCTCATTGAACGTTGTGAGCTAACATTAGGACGAATGGTTGTGTTGGGGTTGTTTAAAAAAAAGTTGTATTGTACTATAGTTGTGTAAAGGTTGTGGTTGTACTGTGTTGTAGTTGTGTAAAGGTTGGGGTTGTGTTGTAGTTGTGTAACGGTTGGGGTTGTGTTGTAGTTGTGTAAAGGTTGGGGTTGTATTATAGTTGTGTAAAGGCTGGGGTTGTGTTGTAGTTGTGTAACGGTTGGGGTTGTGTTGTAGTTGTGTAAAGGTTGGGGTTGTGTTATAGTTGTGTACAGGTTGGGGTTGTGTTGTATTATAGTTGTGTAAAGGTTGGGGTTGTATTATAGTTGTGTAAAGGTTGGGGTTGTATTGTAGTTGTGTAAAGGTTGTGGTTGTGTTCTATTATAGTTGTGTAAAGGTTGGGGTTGTGTTGTAGTTGTGTAAAGGTTGTATTATAGATAGTTGTGTAAAGGTTGTGGTTGTGTAAAAGTTGGGCTTGTGTTATAGTTGTGTAAAGGTTGGGGTTGTATTATAGTTGTGTAAAAGGTCGGGGTTGTATTACAGTTGTGTTAAGGTTGTATCTGTGTTGTATTATAGTTGTGTAAAGGTTGGGGTTGTATTATAGTTGTGTAAAGGTTGGGGTTGTGTTGTATTATAGTTGTGTAAAGGTTGGGGTTGTATTATAGTTATGTAAAGGTTGTGGTTGTATTATAGTTGTGTAAAGGTTGTGGTTGTATTATAGTTGTGTAAAGGTTGGGGTTGTGTTGTAGTTGTGTAAAGGTTGGGGTTGTGTTGTAGTTGTGTATTGGTTGGGGTTGTATTATAGTTGTGTAAAGGTTGTGGTTGTGTTATAGTTGTGTAAAAGTTGGGGTTGTGTTATAGTTGTGTAAAGGTTGGGGTTGTATTATAGTTGTGTAAAGGTTGTGGTTGTGTTATAGTTGTGTAAAGGTTGTGGTTGTGTTATAGTTGTGTAAAGGTTGTGGATGTGTTGTAGTTGTGTAAAGGTTGGGGTTGTATTGTAGTTGTGTAAAGGTTGTGGTTGTGTTGTATTATAGTTGTGTAAAGGTTGTGGTTGTGTTGTAGTTGTGTAAAGATTGTATTATAGATAGTTGTGTAAAGGTTGTGGTTGTGTAAAAGTTGGGGTTGTGTTATAGTTGTGTAAAGGTTGGGGTTGTATTATGGTTGTGTAAAGGTTGGGGTTGTATTATAGTTGTGTAAAGGTTGTAGCTGTGTTGTATTATAGTTGTGTAAAGGTTGGGTTTGTATTATAGTTGTGTAAAGGTTGGGGTTGTGATGTATTATAGTTGTGTAAAGGTTGGGGTTGTGTAAAGGTTGGGGTTGTATTATAGTTGTGTAAAGGTTGTGGTTGTATTATAGTTGTGTAAAGGTTGGGGTTGTGTTGTAGTTGTGTAAAGGTTGGGGTTGTGTTGTAGTTGTGTATTGGTTGGGGTTGTATTATAGTTGTGTAAATGTTGTGGTTGTGTTATAGTTGTGTAAAAGTTGGGGTTGTGTTATAGTTGTGTAAAGGTTGGGGTTGTATTATAGTTGTGTAAAGGTTGTGGTTGTGTTATAGTTGTGTAAAGGTTGTGGTTGTGTTATAGTTGTGTAAAGGTTGTGGATGTGTTGTAGTTGTGTAAAGGTTGGGGTTGTATTGTAGTTGTGTAAAGGTTGTGGTTGTGTTGTATTATAGTTGTGTAAAGGTTGTGGTTGTGTTGTAGTTGTGTAAAGATTGTATTATAGATAGTTGTGTAAAGGTTGTGGTTGTGTAAAAGTTGGGGTTGTGTTATAGTTGTGTAAAGGTTGGGGTTGTATTATGGTTGTGTAAAGGTTGGGGTTGTATTATAGTTGTGTAAAGGTTGTAGCTGTGTTGTATTATAGTTGTGTAAAGGTTGTGGTTGTGTTATAGTTGTGTAAAGGTTGTGGATGTGTTGTGTGTAGGTTTCTGGATGTGCTGGCAGCCAGGAAGGACCCAGCA
This sequence comes from Oncorhynchus mykiss, assembly GCF_013265735.2. Taxonomy (NCBI): domain Eukaryota; kingdom Metazoa; phylum Chordata; class Actinopteri; order Salmoniformes; family Salmonidae; genus Oncorhynchus; species Oncorhynchus mykiss. The sequence goes on along the minus strand of NC_048573.1, from coordinate 3,180,392 downwards.
GGTCTGGCTGGAGAGGTGTTGATAGACGGAGCTCCTCAACCTCCCAACTTCAAATGTCTCTCAGGATACGTGGTCCAGGTGGGGGACTGGACACACACACATACACGCACGCACGCACGCACACACACACACACACACACACACACACACACACACACACCAGTGACCAGACTACAGTCACAAGTGTCAATGTGTGTGCTTTGGGAATACCCCACGTACGCCCCGCGTACAAACACATGAAAATAATTTTTCAACCAGGCAGGTGAGACACAAAAGCCAGAAATAACGATATAATAAATGCATTTGAAGATCTTCTTCTTTTTGCAATCCCAAATGTCTCAGTGACACAAAGAATGGTTGTTTTGTTTGATAAATTCCTTCTTTATATCCCCAAAATGTTCATTTATTTGGCGCGTTTGATTCAGAAATACACCGGTCCCAACATGACTACAAAGTATCTAATAGGTTACCTGTAAACTTGGTCCAAACATTTCAAACAACATTCATAATCCAACCTCAGCTATCCTAAAATGTAAATAATCGATCAAATTTAAGACAATAATAATCTGTTTCCAATACCAAAGAAAAATAACACGGAGCACGCTCCTGTTCACGCGCACCAAAATAGTAGGGACCTTCAGAGTGACACATGGAATGAATAGCACTACTTCTTCATTTCTCAAAAGGAAAAACATTGACCAATTTCTAAAGACTGGTGACATCTAGTGGAAGCCATAGGAACTGAAAACAGGTTCCAAATAGATAGGGTTTCCCTAGCTGCTGTGATGGCACACTGTTGTACTTCACCCAGTAGATATGGGAGTTTAACAAAAATCGGGGTGGTTTTTCGAATTCTTTGTTGGTCTGTGTAATCTGAGGGAATATGTGTCTCTAATATGGTCATACATTGGGCAGGAGGTTAGGAAGTGCAGCTCAGTTTCCACTTCATTTTGTGGGCAGTGGGAACATAGCCTGTCTTCTCTTGAGAGCCAGGTCTGCCTACGGTGGCCTTTCTCAATAGCAAGGCTATGCTCACTGAGTCTGTACATAGTCAAAGCTTTCCTTAGGTTTGGGTCAGTCACAGTGGTCAGGTATTCTGCCACTGTGTACTCTCTGTTTAGGGCTAAATAGTTTTCGAGTTTGCTGTTTTTTTTGTTAATGTTTTACAACGTGTCAAGTAATTATCTTTTTGTTTTCTCATGATTTGATTGGGTCTAATTGTGCTGCTGTCCTGGGGCTCGGTGGGGTGTGTTTGTGTTTGTGAACAGAGCCCCAGGACCAGCTTGCTTAGGGGACTCTTCTCCAGGTTCATCTCTCTGTAGGTGATGGCTTTGTTATGGAAGGTTTGGGAATCGCTTCCTTTTAGGTGGTTGTAGAATTTAATGGCTCTTTTCTGGATTTTGATAATTAGTGGGTATCGGCCTAATTCTGCTCTGCATGCATT
>NC_048573.1:3098948-3173948 GCF_013265735.2 Oncorhynchus mykiss | reverse complement strand
TCCAGGACCTAAGATCCTTCTTACGGAGCCACTCCTTAGTTGCCCTGGCTGTGTGTTTCGGGTCGTTGTCATGCTGGAAGACCCAGCCACGACCCATCTTCAATGCTCTTACTGAAGGAAGAAGGTTGTTGGCCAAGATCTTGCGATACATGGCCCCATCCCATCCTCCCCTCAATACAGTGCAGTCGTCCTGTCCCCTTTGCAGAAAAGCATCCCCAAAGAATGATGCTTCCACCTCCATGCTTCACGGTTGGGATGGTGTTCTTGGGGTTGTACTCATCCTTCTTCTTCCTCCAAACACGGCGAGTGGAGTTTAGACCAAAAAGCTCTATTTTTGTCTCATCAGACCACATGACCTTCTCCCATTCCTCCCCTGGATCATCCAGATGGTCATTGGCAAACTTCAGACGGGCCTGGACATGCGCTGGCTTGAGCAGGGGGACCTTGCGTGCGCTGCAGGATTTTAATCCATGACGGCGTAGTGTGTTACTAATGGTTTTCTTTGAGACTGTGGTCCCAGCTCTCTTCAGGTCATTGACCAGGTCCTGCCGTGTAGTTCTGGGCTGATCCCTCACCTTCCTCATGATCATTGATGCCCCACGAGGTGAGATCTTGCATGGAGCCCCAGACCGAGGGTGACTGACTGTCATCTTGAACTTCTTCCATTTTTTATAATAATTGCGCAAACAGTTGTTGCCTTCTCACCAAGCTGCTTGCCAATTGTCCTGTAGCCCATCCCAGCCTTGTGCAGGTCTACAATTGTATCCCTGATGTCCTTACACAGCTCTCTGGTCTTGGCCATCATGGAGAGGTTGGAGTCTGTTTGATTGAGTGTGTGAACAGGTGTCTTTCATACAGGTAATGAGTTCAAACATGTGCAGTTAATACAGGTAATGAGTGGAGAACAGGAGGGCTTCTTAAAGGAAAACGAACATGTCTGTCAGAGCCGGAATTCTTATTGGTTGGTAGGTGATCAAATACTTATGTCATGCAATAAAATGCAAATTAATTACTTAAAAATCATACAATGTGGTCTGTCTGTCTGTCTGTCTGTCTGTCTGTCTGTCTGTCTGTCTGTCTGTCTGTCTGTCTGTCTAATTCAATGGGCTTTATTGGCATGGGAAACGTGTTAACATTGCCAAAGCAAGTGAGGTAGATAATATACAAAAGTGAAATAAACAATAAAAATGAACAGTAAACATTACACATACAGAAGTTTCAAAACAATAAAGACATTACAAATGTCATATTACGTATATATACAGTGTTGCAACAATGTACAAAGGGTATACAAGGGAAAATAAATAAGCATAAATATGGGTTGTATTTACAATGGTGTTTGTTCTTCACTGGTTGCCCTTTTCTTGTGGCAACAGGTCACACATCTTGCTGCTGTGATGGCACACTGTGGAATTTCACCCAGTAGATATGAGAGTTTATCCAAATTGGCTTTGTTATCAAATTCTTTGTGGATCTGTGTAATCTGAGGGAAATATGTGTCTCTAATATGGTCATACATTGGGCAGGAGGTTAGGAAGTGCAGCTCAGTGTCCACCTCATTTTGTGGGCAGTGTGCACATAGCCTGTCTTCTCTTGAGAGCCATGTCTGCCTCCGGCGGCCTTTCTCAATAGCAAGGCTATGATCACTAAGTCTGTACATAGTCAAAGATTTCCTTAAGTTTGGGTCAGTCACAGTGGTCAGGTATTCTGCCGCTGTGTACTCTCTGTTTAGGGCCAAATAGCATTCTAGTTTGCTCAGTTTTTTTGTTAATTCTTTCCAATGTGTCAAGTAATTATCTTTTTGTTTTCTCATGATTTGATCTATCTCTCTCTCTATCTCTCTATCTAATTTAGATTGGAGTGACTGTGTTCCTGGCCCTCATCGTTGGGGCCATATTCTTTGGAGTGAAGAATGACCAGAGTGGCTTACAGAACAGGTCTGTGTGTTCGTATGCGTTTAATGTGTGTGTGTGTGTGTGTGTGTGTGTGTGTGTGTGTGTGTGTGTGTGTGTGTGTGTGTGTGTGTGTGTGTGTGTGTGTGTTTAATATAATGTATTACACGTTTTTTTCAATTGCTAACTAACAATGCTAACTAACAATGCTAACTAATAATGCTAACTAATAATGCTAACTAACAATGCTAACTAATAATGCTAACTAATAATGCTAACTAACAATGCTAACTAATAATGCTAACTAACAATGCTAACTAACAATGCTAACTAACAATGCTAACTAATAATGCTAACTAACAATGCTAACTAATAATGCTAACTAACAATGCTAACTAACAATGCTAACTAACAATGCTAACTAACAATGCTAACTAACAATGCTAACTAACAATGCTAATCGCGTTGGTCAAAACTGAAGTCACATCGTAGAAACTCTTCACACAGTCAGTGAAACAGAAGTGTCTGTGGACCGAACTTTGAATCGTTTTTCATTGCTTTCACACAAAATGCATTCAATGACCACATTCTTCTCAAAATCCATCAACTCTTTTCTCGTTCACACTCCACTATATATTTGCAGCGCATTTTCAAATGCTAACACCCTGTTTCCAAAACTGTTAAAGACACATTCAAAACAGAATGATGGTAAATGTCGTGCATTTCTACAGTAACCAGACAGAAACATATAGAAAATCTCAGCAGAATATTTAATCATTTCAAACAAGCAATTTCCGCTGAAAGCCTACCCAAGTTTTTAGGTATTTATTTATGAATTTATTTCACCTTTATTTAACCAGGTAGGCTAGTTGAGAACACCTTTATTTAACCAGGTAGGCTAGTAGAGAACACCTTTATTTAACCAGGTAGGCTAGTTGAGAACAAGTTCTCATTTACAACTGCGACCTGGCCAAGATAAAGCAAAGCAGTTTGACACATACAACGACACAGACTTACACATGGAGTAAAACAAACGCACAGTCAATAACACAATTGAAAAATCTATATACAGTGTGCAAATGAGATTAGGGAGGTAAAGGCAATACATAGGCCATAGTAGCGAAGTGTCCTGTTTTTAGTCTCGTTACCAAACAGACAGAAGAGGTCGGCTTCGAAATGATTTCGTTTTGGAAACGTGGATCAAGGAAAACAGGTTGTTGGGGAAAGAAGAGTGGCAGGGTTGGATTAGACATTCCAGGAGATACTTTTCAAGATGCATCGCCAGAGAACACATCAGATGAAATGTAGATGAGGACTTATGGCCAAATGCAGGAGAGAGAGAGAACTAGAACCCTCACAGGACTGTACAGTATGAGTGATTATACTATACATGTTGATGAGAACCAGAACCCTCACAGTACTGTACAGTATGAGTGATTATACATGTTGATGAGAACTAGAACCCTCACTGAGAGGAATCATATGGGTGGTCCTGAGAGGAATCATATGGGTGGTCCTAACAGGAATCGTATGGGTGGTCCTAACAGGAATCGTATGGGTGGTCCTAACAGGAATCGTATGGGTGGTCCTGAGAGGAATCATATGGGTGGTCCTGAGAGGAATCGTATGGGTGGTCATGAGAGGAATCATATGGGTGGTCCTAAGAGGAATCATATGGGTGGTCCTAACAGGAATCGTATGGGTGGTCCTGAGAGGAATCATATGGGTGGTCCTGAGAGGAATCATATGGCTGGTCCTGAGAGGAATCATGTGGGTGGTCCTAAGAGGAATCATATGGGCGGTCCTAAGAGGAATCATATGAGTGGTCCTAAGAGGAATCATATGGGTGGTCCTAACAGGAATCGTATGGGTGGTCCTGAGAGGAATCATATGGGTGGTCCTGAGAGAAATCATATGGGTGGTCCTGAGAGGAATCATATGGGTGGTCCTAACTGGAATCATATGGGCGGTCCTAACAGGAATCATAGGGGTGGTCCTGAGAGGAATCATATGGGTGGTCCTGATAGGAATCGTATGGGTGACCCTGAGAGGAATCGCATGGGTGGTCCTGACAGGAATCGTATGGGCGGTCCTAAGAGGAATCTAATTTATGTGTATGTGATCCATGTGTGTGTGTTGAACGTGTGTCTGTGTGTGTGTGTGTGTGTGTGTGTGTGTGTGTGTGTGTGTGTGTGTGTGTGTGTGTGTGTGGTTGTGTGTGTGTGTGTGTTGTCGTCTCTACCAGGATGGGTGCTCTATTCTTCATCACCACCAATCAGTGTTTCAGTTCCGTGTCTTCTGCTGAGCTCTTCATCACCGAGAGAAAACTGTTCATGTGAGTAACACACACACACACACACACACACACACACACACACACACACACACACTCTCTCTCTCTGTCTCTCTGTCTCTCTGTCTCTCTCTCTCTCTCTCTCTCTCTCGCTCTCTCTCTCTCTCTGTCTCTCTCTCTCTCTGTCTCTCTCTCTCTGTCTCTCTCTGACTCTCTGTCTCTCTCTCTCTCTCTCTCTCTCTCTCTCTCTCTCTCTCTCTCTCTCTCTCTCTCTCTCTCTCTCTCTCTCTCCCCCAGTCATGAGTACATCAGTGGTTACTACAGAGTATCAGTCTACTTCCTGTGTAAATTACTCAGTGACATCATCACCTTAAGGACGCTCCCTGCCATCTTCTTCAGCTGTGTGGCTTACTTCATGATCGGTGGGTAGACACAATGAACACTAACCCATGATCGGTGGGTAGACCCTCCACCCTCGTAGACACAGTGAACCCTAACCCATGATCGGTGGGTAGACCCTCCACCCTCGTGGACACAGTGAACCCTAACCCTTGATTGCTGGGTAGACACAGTGAACCCTAACCCATGATCGGTGGGTAGACACAGTGAACCCTAACCCATGATCGCTGGGTAGACCCTTCACACACACAAACAAACCAATGAACGAACACACACACACACACACACACACACATCATTCAGTCAGTGTCATGTCACATCTTTTCTAGTATAATATTTATATTTCTGTGTTCTGATCTAGCATTGTATTTCTGTGTTCTGATCTAGCATTGTATTTCTATGTCGTAATCTCGTGTTAAATTTCAGTTGTCATCTAGTATTATATTTCTCTGTTCCAATCTCATAATATATTTTTATTTACCGATCTAGTATTATGTTTCTCTGTTCTGATCATTTATTATATTTATCTATGTTCTGCTCTAGTCTTATATTTCTATGTTGTAATCTAGTATTACACTTCTCTGTTCCGATCTAGTGTTATATTTCTATGTTGTAATCTAGTATTACACTTCTCTGTTCCGATCTAGTGTTATATTTCTATGTTGTAATCTAGTATTACACTTCTCTGTTCCGATCTAGTGTTATATTTCTATGTTGTAATCTAGTATTACACTTCTCTGTTCCGATCTAGTATTATATTTCAGTTCTCATCTAGTGTTATATTTCTATGTTCTGCTCTAGTCTTATATTTCTATGTTGTAATCTAGTATTACACTTCTCTGTTCCGATCTAGTGTTATATTTCTATGTTGTAATCTAGTATTACACTTCTCTGTTCCGATCTAGTATTATATTTCAGTTCTCATCTAGTGTTATATTTCTATGTTCTGCTCTAGTCTTATATTTCTATGTTGTAATTTAGTATTACACTTCTCTGTTCTGATCTAGTATTATATTTATATGGTCTGATCTAGTATATTTCTGTTCTGATCTAGTTTAATATTTATATGGTCTGATCTAGTATATTTCTGTTCTGATCTAGCATAATATTTATATGTTCTGATCTAGTATATTCCTGTTCTCATCTAGTGTTATATTTCTATGTTCTGATCTAGTATATTTCTGTTCTGATCTAGTATAATATTAATATGGTCTGATCTAGTATATTTCTGTTCTGATCTAGTATGACATTTCTCTATTCTCCAGGGTTTAAAGCTACAGTCGAGGCCTTCTTCCTGTTCATGTTGACCGTAGCTCTGGTAGCCTATACAGCTACTGCTATGACCATGGCTATATCAGCTGACCAGAGTGTTGTGGCGATCGCCAACATCTTCATGACCATAGCCTTCGTCTTCATGATGGTGAGAGCGACAGAGAGAGAGAGACTAAATCATTTGTGATGGTTTGTTTTGGCAATGTTAGCATGTTTATCCCATGCCAATGAAGCCCCTTTGAATTGAATTGAGACACATACACACACACACACACACACACACACACACACACACACACACACACACACACACTAATATGAGATTATTATAAACATCAAAAATAATGTTGCTCTCCTCTTCTGCCCCCCACTCCCCTCCCCTTCTCTCGCTTTCCTTCCTAACCTCTCCCCTTCCTCCTCTTCTCTCCCACTCCCCTCTCCCTACACCTCCCACTCCCCTTCCTCCTCTTCTCTCCCCTCCCCTCCTCTCCTCCCACCCCTCCTCTTCTATCCCCTCCCCTCCTCTCCCCCTCCTCTTCTCCTCCCTCCCCTCCCTCTTCTCTCCCCTCCCGTATCAGATCTTCTCAGGCCTGTTGGTGAACCTGCCCAGTATTGTTGAGTGGCTAGCCTGGTTCCAGTACCTCAGCATCCCTCGGTACGGACTAACAGCTCTCCAAATTAATGAGTTTGTAGGTCTCCAGTTCTGTGGAGACATTCCCCTCAACGGCACCTTGCCCCCTGGTATGACGTAAGTGATAATGTCTCACTATACCTTTTAAAATTATCCATTGATGTCAGGAGAGTTATTTTACAAGGGAGATCTGTCTCTCAGTGAGATTCTCCAGGATTGAGGTGTTTTGTTTCTGAAGTAGGAACCTTTCTCTCCTGTGTCCAGATGCACGGGGGAAGACTTTCTGAAGAACCAGGGGATCGACTACACCACGTGGGGGCTGTGGCAGAATCACGTTGCCCTGGCGATCATGACCGTAATCTTCATGGCGATCGCATACTTCAAACTACGCTTCACTAAGAAGTTCACATAGAGGTCAGGGGTCATGGGTTAAGCCTATTGTACACCTTCCCGTTCCTTGCCGTCCCCTTGGCTGTCATCTGAAATGTCAGCGTCCGAAGGACACTTTTCAAGGGAGGTACGCAGATGTGGACAGGAGCAGATGTTTCGATTGAAGCGGAAGTTGAAATTAGGTATTTAGAGGTCAGGGGCAATGTTCCTTTTAATTGTTTTTTGGGTACTGAGCAAATTTCAGGTTTAGTGAGAGGTATTCTGTGCAACTTTCAGCGCACGTTTCCACTGAGGCTGTACCCTTACAGTTGTAGACAGTAGCCAATAGGCTGAACCCTTACAGTTGTAGACAGTAGCCAATAGGCTGTACCTTTACAGTTTTAGACAGTAGCCAATAGGCTGTATCCTTACAGTTTTAGACAGTAGCCAATAGGCTGAACCCTTACAGTTTTAGACAGTAGCCAATAGGCTGTACCCTGACAGTTTTAGACAGTAGCCAATAGGCTGAACCCTTACAGTTGTAGACAGTAGCCAATAGGCTGTATCCTTACAGTTTTAGACAGTAGCCAATAGGCTGTATCCTTACAGTTTTAGACAGTAGCCAACAGGCTATTGTGGCTATAGGAGCATAATGTAGGCCTACCAACAAAACCAATGGAGTAAATCACATAATAGCTTTTGATTTCGCACACGGAAATGCACTCTGATCTGAAAAGTGCCTTGACACCCGAGGGTGACTGAAAGACCATTCCTGACCTCCAGGTCAATAGAATTCTATTCCGTTGCTCTCTGGCTCTGCCAACAACAAAATCACTTAATCTCAATCAAAGTTAGATTTGTTTTTTTGTTTTGTTGCATTAACGTTGATTAGATTACAGAATTAAACATTGATCTATGTAGTGCAAACTAAAAGGGGGTGAACTCAGGACTCTGCGCGTCCTGGTATTTTTTCTGCGCGCAAACTAAAATGAACTCAGTGAGTTCAGTGAATTTCAATCTCTTGCGTAAAAGCTGCGAGTCCTGGTATTTCTTCTGCGTGGCAGTCCTGGAGGGGTCAAGGGGTTAGGGAAATCACCATCATCATCATCATCATCATCACCGTCAATCATTGTTCCAAACCAATACTTTCAATGATTTCTTCTACCAATGTGTCTTATCTACAGATGTTTTAAATCATGTCTCAAGATGTCTATGTGATTATTGTTGAACCATTCGTGTTTTTATGATGTGCAATTTGTTCAATATTTTATCGATGCAACACAATTAACGTGTATTGATACCAAATATATTGATTATTTGGTGCTCTGTAAAGACAGATAATACATACTTATGCAGGTGAGTCCCAAACGGTACCCTGTCCCCTACTGTTGAACAGGGCCCCTAGGACTTTGGACACAAGAGGTTTAATATAAAGGGACTAGGGTGCTGTTTAGGACACAGTCCTAGACATTGTTTCTATTTTACGTTTTGTACACTGTGTTTAAACACTCCTACACTAACACATGATCGACGGCACAGGAGGCTGGTGAGGGGGAGGACGGTGCATAATAATGGCTGGAATGGAGTGAATCACGTGTTTGCTACCAACCCCTTAATTCCGTTCCTGCCATAAATACGAGCCCTACCTCCCCAATTAAGGTACCACCAGCCACCTGTGACGAACAGTATAAAAATGTTAATTATGCAAATAAAACATCAACGTTGTACTGGTTCTATTTCCTCTCCTGTGTATCAACACACACACACACACACACACACACACACACACACACACACACACACACACACACACACACACACTTCCGTATAACTGTTATTGACGTACATGCTATTTCAAACATTTTTTTCCTTTTTATCAAAATGCGGGATTTTTGGATGGGGGGGGGGGGGGGGGAAGAAATGCCTGCTGGGACATGTGAACTTTCATGTGCCTTAATAACAAACGTGTATGCCATCTGTAAATACGATTAAAATGGTTAAATTACGATCCTAGTTGCAGGAACCTTCCCGCTAGCCATGATTGGCTGATATAATGGATAGGCTGGACATGCCGAGAGATGAGTTCTGATTGGTCTGCCATGTAACATGCTTCTGTCCATAACATGAGCGACTCAGTATGTGTAGATAATCCAAAGCTACCGTGGCTTTTTTTTAAGTTATCATGGAGAAACTGCTGTTCTCAACAACATCGCTGCCCTGATTATAGCAGGCGCCATCGACAAAGATCAGTGTGAAAACATTGTGATGTCCTCTTCTGGAGGACGATCGGCGCTATGCTGACTCTCTGACTTTGAAAATGAGTCAGATGATGAGGCGATCCCTGATTTTAAAGTTAAAACGTTTTTTTTATTGAACCAGACATTGTAGTCTTCTGATGAGCGTGATGGTGATGTTGTCACGGAAGACCCAGGTTTGTAAATCAATAAAATGCCCAGTGGAAGCAGAACTTGATAGCTAAGGAGATGGAAGAAATTCAGGCATTTGAATGGAGGGAGTCAAAAAGAGAACACAGAAGGCTGTTTTTATAAAACACCTGTCTTCGGATTACATCTTCAAACCTAAGGGCAACCATGGCATCCATGACAGAGAGGGAGAAGCGTTCATCCATGTATACAGGTAAGAGTCTAGCTAGTCTAGCTAGCTTAATTTTCAGATATTATACTGTCATGACGATGGCCTGTTGGGGGAGGTTTATGACCTCCATAAATACCTTTCCCCCTTTCTCTCTCTCTACTTTATAGAGTTGACTCTTGGAAAGCCCTTTGTAACAGAGAGTCTGGTAACATCGAAAGGTGGGAAACGGAACCATATTTCGGTAATCCAACCAGTTGCAAATACGAGTTGGTACTTAATGAATATGATGTCAGATCAGTTGTCGTCTGAGACATTATGACTGATGACAGGACGACATAAACTGTATCTGGGAAAGTCTACACATTCTAGTTATCAGATTCACATGGAATTGTTGTGCAATTTAAATGTATAAATATGAAACTATTCGTGAAAAGATTAAATGTAATTTTGGCTTCTTAATGAGAGAACGGTTTGTCATAGAGTAAACTCTGCTCACTCAGAGGCCCCGCCCAAGTGAACAGACATTGGTTGTAAACTCTGCTCACTCAGAGGCCCCGCCCAAGTGAACAGACATTGGTTGTAAACTCTGCTCACACAGAGGCCCCGCCCAAGTGAACAGACATTGGTTGTAAACTCTTCTCACTCAGAGGCCCCGCCCAAGTGAACAGACATTGGTTGTAAACTCTGCTCACACAGAGGCCCCGCCCAAGTGAACAGACATTGGTTGTAAACTCTGCTCACTCAGAGGCCCCGCCCAAGTGAACAGACATTGGTTGTAAACTCTGCTCACTCAGAGGCCCCGCCCAAGTGAACAGACATTGGTTGCAAACTATGAAACACGCCCTTCTCTTCACCACGATATAAGCCCGTTGACGGAAATCTAACTTTGTGTTCCGAGGACGAGAGGACGACGGTCCCCACGTTGAAAGGGCTAAGATAAGAACCTAACGAAATTTGCATCGAATTTCAACATGAAGATGACGATTGACACGCCAAAAGGATGAATTTTGAATATACCAGCCAGAATATAGCATGAGCTTAAAGTATGGCAACTTGGTATGAACTTTGAACTCTTGTTCACTAAAGAAGTGACACCTCAAAGCTGATTGAGTTAGCCACAGCAACTGTGAATGTGGGCTCGGAGAGGACGGACAAAGGATCCATTCTACCACACTCCAGTTCACCACTAGACATTCTTCAAAGGACAAGAGATCCATGCTGGACAACCCAGCCTTCTATCTACGACCAACCTATCGAAGCGCAGCTCAGAGTAAACATTCATTGCATTTTCCTTTTCCAAATGGGCGGTTATTTAGAATGCATAAGGTTCTGTATTTACGATAGCATAGCTTCTCCCTTTCTTCTTCAGTCCTCCCGCTCTTTCATTCAAGCCCAGCCCCCTCTCTTTGTGTAACCGGCCGTCATAACGGTTCCGTCCACCAGGGATGTTTTTCATGTCTGACCCATCCTGTGTATGTGTAATTCTGTGTGATTGTTTAGGTATTTAAATAAATAAATAATGAAACCAAATGTTGTATTGCTGATTCAACTTGTTAGCCAGGGTTCGTGAAGATAACCAAGAATTTACAACTGAGAGAGTTGGGTGGGTGGTTGTTTTCAGTCTTTGTGTGTTTGCACAAGACAGAACTGTTTCGGTTGTTTCTTTGTTCTTTTGTTAGTCAGTGTTCAGTTTTGATATTAAAAATCATGAGCCCTTACCACGCTGCACCTTGGTCCTCACCTTCTTCCACCGACGACAGCCGTTACAGTATCAGCAGAACCTGACTCTCCTCCTACAAGGAGAATGGTCTAAAAAAGAGATCCGGCCCAAGTTACACCTGAAGCATGAGGACTTGCATCGAATTGTGTACTTCATTAACAACCATGCAGAGGATAATAGTTTTACCGGGACACAAACACTTTTGTGGAAAGCTGCGGCCATCTCATGTGACAAAGGCAGCGGTGTGGAGTCTCTGTAAAGCATAAACAACACATCTTTTGATTATTTTATTTACCTCCAACATGATTGTCATTCATTTAATTGAATCTTTCATTATTAGTGTATTTTCCAACACTGAACTATGCATGAGAGCACCAGCTGTTCAGGATGACTGCTTGATAACGCTCTCCGTAGCCGATGTGAGTAAGAACTTTGAAAAGGTTAACATTCACAAGGCCGCAAGGCCCGATGGATTACCAGGACGTGTACTCGGAGCATGCGCCGACTAGCTGGCAAGTGTCTTCACTGACATTTTCAACCTCTCCCTGACCCAGTCTGTAATACCCACATGTTTCAAGCAGACCACCATTGTCCCTGTGCCCAAGAACACCAAGGTAACCTACCTAAATGACTGCTGACCCGTAGCACTCACATCTGTAGCCATGAAATGCTTTGAAAGGCTGGTTATGGCTCACATCAATTCCATCATTCCAGAAACCCTAGACCCACTCCAACTTTCATACCGCCCCAACAGATCCACAGATGATGCAATCTCCATTGCACTTCACTCTGCCCTTTCCAACCTGGACAAAATGAACACCTATGTGAGAATGCTGTTCATTGACTACAGCTCAGCGTTCAACATCATAGTGCCCTGCAAGCTCATCACTGAGCTAAGTACCCTGGGACTGAACACCTCCCTCTGCAACTGGATACTGGACTGCCTGATGGGCCGCCCCTATGTGGTAAGGGCAAGCAACAACACATCTGCCACGCTGATCCTCAAAACGGGGGCCCCTCAGGGGTGCATGCTCAGTCCCCTCCTGTACTCCCTGTTCACCCAAGACTGCATGGCCACACACGACTCCAACACCATCATTAAGTTTGCCGACGACACACCGGTGGTAGGGCTGATCACCGACACTGATGAGACAGCCTATAGGGAGGAGGTCAAACACCTGGCGGTGTGGTGCCAGGACAATAATCTCTCCCTCAAGGTGAGCAAGAAAAAGGAACTAATTGTGGACTACAGGAAAATGAGGGCCAAGTGCGCCCCGATTCACATAAATGGGGCTGTAGTGGAGCGGTCAAGAGCTTCAAGGTCCTTGGTGTCCACATCACGAAGGACCTATCATGGTCCAAACACACCAAGACAGTCGTAAAGAGGGCACGACAAAGCCTATTCCCCCTCAGGAGGCTGAAAAGATATGGCGTGGGACCTCAGATCCTCAAAAAAGCTCTACAGCTGCACTGGTTGCATCACCGCTCGGCATCCAACCGCAAGGCGCTACAGAGGGCGTACGGCCCACAACATCATGTCAGAGGCAGGAAGTGATGACTGTCAGAGGAAGGCCCTAAAAATTGTCAAAGAATCCAGCCACCCAAGTCATCGACTGTTCTCTCTGCTACCGCACGGCAAGCGGTACCGAGCACCAAGTCATCGACTGTTCTCTCTGCTATCGCACGGCAAGCGGTACCGAGCACCAAGTTAACAGGTTAACGGACTATTTGAATTGATCCCCTTATTTTATTATTATTTCTGATTATTTTTTTGCACTGACTCTCTTGAAACATCGTGGTCCATGTACACTCAATGGACTCTACCCACACACTCACACACACACACACGCATAGTACACTCAATGGACTCTACCCACACACTCACACACACTCACACATAGTACACTCAATGGACTCTACCCACACACTCACACATAGTACACTCAATGGGGTCTACCCACACACTCACACATAGTACACTGACACTCACACACACACACACACACACACACACACACACACAGAGGGGTGAGAGAGAAAGAGAAAGAAGGGAGAGAGCCAGAGAGGGGGAGGGAAGAGAGAAGGAGAGACAGAGAGAGAGAAGCGAGAAAGAGAGAGAATGGAGAGAGAGCAGATAAGGGATAGAGAGAGAGGGGAGAGAGAAAAAATGAGAGAGAGGTGTTAAGAGAAGTTAAGAATTTGTATCACTATTTATTTAACCTTTATTTAACGAGGCAAGTCAGTTAAAAATAAATTATTATTTACAATGACGGCCTACACCGGTCAAACCCGAACAATGGAGGGCCAATTGTGCACCGCCCTATGGGACTCCTAATCACGGCCGGTTGTGATACAACCTGGAATTGAAACAGGGTGTCTGTAGTGAGATGCAGACAGCAGACTCCTACATTCCCTCAGTGAAAGCCATGTCCTGAGCAAATGTCAAAATTGGCTTTTTACCAAACTAATGTACAACACACCACGTATACACCCTGCACACCCTAATTGGCTTTTTACCAAACTAATGTACAACACACCACGTATACACCCTGCACACCCTAATTGGCTTTTTACCAAACTAATGTACAACACACCACGTATACACCCTGCACACCCTAATTGGCTTTTTACCAAACTAATGTACAACACACCACGTATACACCCTGCACACCCTAATTGACAGACAAAACAAAACCAAACAAAAGCAAAGCCTTCTCATGTTTGTTGATTTTCAACAACAACAAAAAAAAAAAGGATTACATTTGGCATGAGGATCTGCTATACAAATTGATGGAAAGAGGGGGGTTGCATTTGTCATTATAAAATCCATAAACACAAACAACAAGTGTGCGGTGAAGCTTGCCAAAAAACACACACACCGGGGGGGGGTGAGACAGGGATAAATCTTGAGCCACAACCTCTTCAACATATATATATATACACAAAAGTATGTGGACACCCCTTCAAATTAGTGGATTCGGCTATTTCAGCCAAACCCCATTGCTGACAGGTGTATAAAATCGATCACACAGCCATGCCATCTCCATAGACAAACATTGGCAGTAGAATTGCCTTACTGAAGAGCTCAGTGAGTTTCAATGTCGGTGGTTGGTCGGGGTGTATAATGTGAATGCCTAGCAACCCAAAGGTTGTGAATTCAAATGTAGCATTTTGGTTAATTAGCAACTTTTCAACTACATACTACTTTTAAACTACTTTGAACTACTTTGCAACTACTTAGCATGTTAGCTAACGCTTCCCCTAACCTTAACCCTTTAATCTCACTCCTAAACTTAACCCTAACCTCAAGCCTAGCTAAGAAAGAACAGGCACAATCATCGGATGCCACCTTTCCAACAATTCAGTTTGTTAAATTTCTGCCTTGCCGTGCGAAGATTGTCTCCTGTCCAGGACATGTTGTGCCAGCACTACTACGCTCCAGACCTCCAGTGCGTCTCCCGGCGGTTCCAAGTCCGGAGCCACCAGTGATGATCCATGGCCCGGAGCGTCCTGCGAGGGTTCCCAGTCCGGTTCCTCCGGCGACGATCCGCGGCCCGGTTCCTCCGGCAACGATCCACGGCCCGGAGTCTCCGGCGATGATCCACAGTCCGGTTCCTCTGGCGACTATCTTCCGGCCGGAGCTTCCGGCGATGATCCCGCACCAGAGTCGCCACCGAAGCGAGCGGAGCGGGGTCTACGTCCCGCACCGGTGCCGCCACAGAGGCTAGATGCCCACCTGGACCCTCCCCTATAGAGTCAGGTTCTGTGGCCGGAGTCCGCAACTTTGAGGGAGGGGGGGGTGGAGTACTGTCACACCCTGACCTTAGAGATCCTTTATTCTCTATTTTGGGTTAGGTCAGGGTGTGACTCGGGTGGGCATTCTAGTTTTGTTATTTCGATGTTGGACTGGTATGGTTCCCAATCGTTGTCTCTGATTGGGGATCATATTTAGGCAGCCTTGTTTGTTGTGGGATCTTGTTTGTGTATAGATGCCTTGTGAGCAGTGCACTAGCATAGCTTCACGTTCGTTTCTTTCTTCCGTATTGGTGAGTTTCATAAATTAAACATGTGGAACTCTACATACGCTGCGCCTCAGTCCATTTACAACAACGACCGTGACAATGCGAGCACACTCGTTCAGTATGCCGTGTTCAGCTAAACCGAAGCATGCGGAAGCCTTTAGGAAGACTGTTACCCAGCAAACAGGGAACATTCCCGGAACATTAGCTCAATTAAGCTCATTAAGTTCTAGTTAGGATTTTATCTAACATTAGGATGATAACAAATCCCCAAAACAATGTTTTTGGCCTACCTGTTACAACTTCTAACGATGGTGAGTGGAGGAGTCAAGCGCAGAGAGCAGGTAATTCAGTACGTGGATATTTTATTCCATAGACTGTGGAACCACGACATGCAAAACACCAGGGCGCATGAAACAACCCGTCCCAAAATACAACGGACTAAAAACTGTCCGTAAAAATACTGATAACACTCATACATAGATAACAGGAAACAAGCCCGCACAAATACCCAGCGGGCCTAGTGCCCTTAAATAGCCTACAAACAAACACTAACTAAAAACAGGTGTAACCAGATAAACAGAAACAAACGGAAAGGGAATCGATGGCAGCTAATAGGCTGGCGACGACGACCGCCGAGCGTCGCCCGAACAGGAAGAGGCACCATCTTCGGCGAGATTCGTGACACTACCTGGTTAAATATATATTTTTTAACATTTTTAAACACCTGGAAACCATGTGTTAGGTGGATAGCATTCCACTCAAACCTTTCCCATGAGCCCGTCCTCCCCAATTAAGGTGCCACCAACCTCCCGTGCTATACAGCCAAAATGTTTTTCGATAACTAAATATTTTTATTGTTACATTTTGTCCTTAACATTCACATAAATGTTGTTCAAAACATCTGTTTACAACCACGACAGAGACAAAACTTCTCCTTAGGTTTCCAGGTCATGTAAAAACACAATACACACCAAAAAAATGTTTATCCGCAAACCAAAATTGGTTCTATGAAAGTTCCCAGAACTGTATCGGTTCTCCTCGTCATCTGAGGAAGAGTAGTCAAAGATCGGACCAATGCCGCAGCGTGGTATGTGTCCATGTTAATCTTTAATAAATCAACTGAACACTGAATAATTTGATATAGGGGGCGCTCTTTTAATTTTTGGATAAAAAAACGTTCCTGTTTTAAACAATATATTTTTGTCACGAATAGATGCTCGACTATGCATATAATTGACAGCTTTGGAAAGAAAACACTCTGACGTTTCCAAATCTGCAAAGATAATATCTGTGAGTGTCACAGAACTGATGCTACAGGCGAAACCAAGATGAAATTTCAAACAGGAAATGCCCCAGATTATGAAGGCGCTGTGTTCCAATGTCTCCTTATATGGCTGTGAATGCGCCAGGAATGAGCTTACACTTTCTGTCGTTTCCCCAAGGTGTCTGCAGCATTGTGACGTATTTGTAGGCATATCATTGGAAGATTGACCATAAGAGACTACATTTACCAGGTGCTCGATTGGTGTCCTCCGTTGGAATTATTGCGTAATCTCCACCTGCGTGTATTTTTCCATTTGTTTCAGAGGAGAAACCCAACTGCCACGAATGACTTATCATCGAATAGATATGTGAAAAACACCTCGAGGATAGATTCTAAACAACGTTTGCCATGTTTCTGTCGATATTATGGAGTTAATTTGGAAAAAAGTTTGGCGTTGTAAGGACTGAATTTTCGGGGGGTTTTCTTAGCCAAAAGTGATGAACAAAACGGAGTGATTTCTCCTACACAAATAATATTTTTGGAAAAAATGAACATTTGCTATCTAACTGAGAGTCTCCCCATTGAAAACATCCGAAGTTCTTCAAAGGTAAATTATTTTTTTTGAATGCTTTTCTTGTTTTTGTGAAAATGTTGCCTGCTGAATGCTAGGCTTAATGCTATGCTAGCTATCAATACTCTTACACAAATGCTTGTGTAGCTATGGTTGAAAAGCATATTTTGAAAATCTGAGATGACAGTGTTGTTAACAAAAGGCTAAGCTTGTGAGCCAATATATTTATTTCGTTTCATTTGCGATTTTCATGAATAGTTAACGTTGCGTTATGGTAATGAGCTTGAGGCTATGATTACGCTCCCGGATACGGGATTGCTCGACGCTAGAGGATAACAAAACAACAAAGAGACAATCCTGTAAGGTGCAAACACACAAACCAGAAAACAACTACCCACAAATCAAGTGGGAAAAACAGGCTACCCAAGTATGATTCTCAATCAGAGACAACGATTGACAGCTGCCTCTGATTGAGAACATTACCAGGCCAAACACATAGAAAACCAAAACTAGAACAACACATAGAATGCCCACCCTAACTCACGCCCTGACCAACCTAAACAAGAAACATAACAAAGGAACTAAGGTCAGGACGTGACAAGAACGTTTGTTAGGTCACGGCAAAATGTTCTCATAACACAACAAAAAACTGTACTGTACTATGTTTAGTTCTTAGCTTTCTGGAACTGAGGAAGGAAGACCATGAACACGGCTGGAGCTGGACCAAGTTCAGGACAGACACCCCTCCACCTGAGGAAGGGCGGTTGAGGACGGTGTGTGTGCCAAGTATTTACTTAAAGTGGGGTGTTGGGGGGTGGTGAATGTTATGTATGCTTGGTCTCTCTCCAGCAACCAAACACAGCAGTGGTTTCATAATTCATCTAGGTCTGGCTAATGCAAACATTCTAAACCCAGGGGCGGTGGGAAGACTAAGTCGGGGTCAATGTAGAGTAACATTCAAAGATGTAACATTTAGAAAGACTATGATGTGACTAGAGCTGGACCAAGTTTTCTTGCCAGGGCTGTTAACTATGATTTGTCTGGTTTTTGTAACATCAATGTCACTCTGGTCTCTCTCTTCCCTTCCTTCTCTCTCTCTGACCCTCCATCTCTCTACCCCCCATCTCTCTCTACCCCCCCTCTCTCTATACCCCCATCTCTCTCTCTACCCACCCCCTCTCTCTACCCCCATCTCTCTCTACCCCTCTCTCTCTACCCCCCCCCCCCTCTCTCTACCCCCCCTCTCTCTCATCCCTCTCTCGCTCTTAATTCAATGGGCATTATTGCCATGGGAAACACATGTTTACATTGCCAAAGCCACTGAAATAGATACTCAGCAAAAATAAAATAAACAATAACAAATGAACAGCAAACATTGCACTCACAAAAGTTCCAAAGGAACATTTCAAATGTCCTATTATGCCTATATACGGTGTTGTAACGATGTGCAAATAGTTAAAGTACAAAAGGGAAAATAAATCAACTCAAATATGGGTTGTATTTACAATTTTTTTGAGGCAACAGTTCACAAATCTTGCTGCTGTTGTAACGTAATACACAGGGAGTCAAGCAGGTGCAGAAGGTGAGTTTCATTAATAATGAAACGGTACAGAACAATGAACAAACATGAGGAACGTACTGAGAGAAAACAATACTACCCAATGGGGCGGCAGGTAGCCTAGTGGTTAAGAGCATTGGGCCAGTAACTGAAAGGTCGCTTGATCGAATCCCCGAGTTGACAAGGTAAAAATCTGTCGTTCTGCCCCTGTTCCTAGGCCGTCATTGTAAATAAGAATTTAACAAGCCAAGAACTGACTTGCCCAGTTAAATAAAGGTTAAATAAAACAATATATAATGACTGATGTCAACTGAGGGCTAAGGGAGAGGGAGAGAAAATTATGACAAGGTGTGTGTAATGATAGGTGACGGAGGGAGGGAGCAGGAGTCGGTGTGACAGTAACCCCCCCCACTGTCGATCCTGGATGATGTTAAAATTCAGGATGTCTGCCACCTTGCTGTTTGGGGTTTTAGGCTGGGTTTCTGTACAGCACTTTGAGATATCAGCTGATGTACGAAGGGCTATATAAATAAATTTGATTTGATTTGATTTGCCACCAGGAGTACAGGAGGGACCTAACAGGACCACACCCCTCCCAGTCCACCAGGTGCTGATGTTGGGAGTACAGGAGGGACCTAACAGCAGAGGCGGGGGTCCCCTTGATGTCCAGGGGAAGTGGAGGGGTGTTGCAGGGGATGGCATCAGCCAGGGGACCAGGAACCAATGGCCTGAGGAGGGAAACATGAGATCCGGTAGTTGGTGGGGAGTTTTAGACGATAGACCTCCTGGAGGACCTTGAATCGCCTCACAAACTGGGGGCTCAGCTTCTAGCAGAGCGGCAGGTTCCTGTTGGAACAGACGCCAGACGCAATCACCAGGATGGAACATGGAAGCCTCACTGTGGTGGTTGTCTGCCTGATCCTTTGATGGGAGTCAACGTACGTGTGCGGCGTTCCTCGGTCTGGCTTGGACTCCACGGACCCAGGGCCGGCTGATATCCCAGGACTCACTGGAAGGGAGACAGCCTGGTGGAGGAGTGGCGAAGTAAGTTATGGGCGTATTCCACCCAGGGAAGGAACCGGGATCCTGGCAGTGACTCCTTAGGATTTTTTCAGCTCCTGATTGGTCCTCTCCACCTGCCTGTCAGACTGAGGTCGGTACCCAGATGTGAAGCTGACCAGGTTCCATAAAGGCTTTCCAGAACTGCGACGTGAATTGGGGACCACGGTCGGAAAACGATGTCCTCCGGAAGGCCATAGTGCTGGAATAGTGCCTCAGCGACCTGGAGAGCGGTAGGTAGACCAGAGAGAGGGATAAAATGGCAGGATAAGTTTCCCTGCTGGAGCGTGCTGGGAGGATTTGGTTTGTGCACATACTGAACAGGAGTTTAGCGGGAAATGTCCTGCGCCAAGGTTGGGCACCAGCACTTATCGGAGAGGGATTGGTGCGGGTGATACCTGGGTGTCCAGCGGTGAGGGATGTGTGTGCCCAGGTCAACATCCAATCTCTCCGCCCATGGGGACGTAGATGTGCTCTGGAGGGCAGGTCGCAGGAGCAGGTTCCCTCTCCAGAGCCTGGTGGATGTCACAAAATCCGGGGCCAGCGATACGGAAGGACAGATTGATGGATTGGAGGACACTCACAGGGCTCTCCATCGATGTGGAACCACATGGTGAGGGACAGCAGGTCCTCCGGCATCCTGGTCCCCAGGCAGTGATTCTTATCCTCGACCAGGAGATGGTGTGGTTATGAAGTTGGATCCTGGGAGGACAGAGGATGACGTTGTGTACGTCTACAGTGATGATGAGGAAGGGAAGGCCTTCCTGGTGCATGGGTTCCACGGTGAGGGTGAGTGGTGCTGTGATGTGCTGGGTCCCAACGGCCTAGTATCCAGGGCTTGGAAAGGAAAATGAGAGGAGAGTGGGCATGAAGTTATAGTCAAGGAGGAGGCGAGAGCCTGGTCGATGAAATTTCCTGCGGCACCGGAGTCAACATCTGAGGCACAGCCAGCCAGTGAAATGGGAACCAGGAAGGGTTTGGTGGAAAACGATGATGATGATGTAATACTCACAACTACCCTGGGAGACGGAAGGTCACAGGGCCGCCCCTCTGCTTTAGTTGACCCCGGTGTGGGACACACTGTCCAGGCCGCAATAGGGACAGAGCCCCAGCTGTCTCTGCCGCGGAAAGGTATGTGCCCCCTACCTCTATGGGTTCAGGCTCTGCCTCAGCACAACCACAGGAGGGAGGTGAGTGGCGAGGTGGGGACTGGCGCTCCCGAAGAATGTTATTCAGATGGATGGCCATCACGATGAGTGCGTCCAAGGATAGGTTGTCATCCCGACATGCCAACTCCGTCTGGACCCCTACGCTCAGTCTTCTCTGAAATAGAGTGCGGAGCGCCGACTCATTCCATCCACTGAAGGCTGCCACAGTCTGAAAGGTGAGGGTGTACTCCAGCAGACCGCAGGGCATCCTGCTGGAGTTGTAAAAGTCACTCATCTCCCTTCATGACCTCTGGAGGATGGTCGAAGACCGCCCTGAACAGAGTCATGAACCTCTCATAGGAACCCAGTTCCTCCTGTACTCTCTCCCGGACGGCGGTAGCCCACTCCAATGCTCGTCCGGTCAGCAGGGAAATTACCGTGGCAACCTTGGACCTCTCGGTGGTGGGGGCTTCCATCTGATGGCGAAATAGATGGAGCACCGGAGTAGGAAGCCATGGCATTTCGATGGAATATCGTCATACTTCTCCGGAAGGGACAGTCGGGCATCGTTGACCTGGGTGGACGGATGGGTAGGCTGGGGGACTGGTTCACTGTGACGACCCGTGGTAGGCGGCCCTCTGTTAGGGATGTATGGAGAACCTCGCTGGTGGTGTCAAGGTCGGTGGAGAACGCGGAGGACCTACTCCATGGCCGTGCCAGCTGGTCGTGGTGTTGTTGGAGCAGATGACCCTATTCCTTGAACGTCTGGAAGATGGTGTTTCCATCTGTAACATAATATGCCGGGAGTCAGGAAGCAGGTGCAGAAGGTGAGTTTAAAGATGAAACGATACAGATGAACAAACATGAGAAGCGTACTGATCGTGAGAGAAAAACCTAATGACTGATGTCTACTGAGGGCTAAATAAAGGGGAAGTAATCACGGAGAAAATTATGACCAGGTGTGCATAATGATGGGGAACAGGTGTGCGTAATGATGTGGAACAGGTGTGCGTAATGATGGGGAACAGGTGTGCGTAATGATGGGGAACAGGTGTGCGTAATGATGGGGAACAGGTGTGCGTAATGATGGGGAACAGGTGTGCGTAATCATAGTTGCCAGGGCCGGTGGTTAGTAGACCGGCATAGTTGCCAGCGCCGAAGGGAGAGAGCAGGAGGATATACTGCTCTCTGGAGATCAGGCCCAAATCCCTGTCATTTGCATGAAGAAATGTAATCGATACAAAGGGAGAAGGTTGCAGTGTCTTGATAGGATTCGTAGGCGAGTGAGTAAAACGCCATTACCAAAACAAACTTTATTATCTACGGTCGAGACTATCAACAGGACATTAAAAACTGTAATATCTTATGTTACGCCCAGTAGTGGCTGAACGACGACACATATAATATAGAGCTGACTGGGTTTTCAGGGCATCGGCAGGACAGGGCAGCTGCGTCTGGTAAGACGAGGGGCGGTGATGTGTGTCCATTTGTCAATAACAGCTGCTACGCGATGTCTAACATTTAAAAGGTTTTGAGGTATTGCTCGCCTGATGTACGTACCTCATGATAAGCTGTAGACCACACTATCTACCAAGAGAGTTCTCATCTATATTATTTGCTCATCCAGAAGCGACGCTCCTTGTGGCCTTGAGGACTTTAATGTAGACAAACTTAAATCTGTTTCACCTCATTTCTACCAGCATGTCACATGTGCAACCAGAGGGGGGGGGGGGGGGGGACTCCTGACCGCCTTTACTCCACACAGAGACACATACAAAGCTCTCCCTCGCCCTCCATTTGGCAAATCTGACCATAACTGTATCCTCCAGATTCCTGCTTGCAAAAACTATAGCAGGAAGAACCAATGATTTGCTTTATACAAAAGTGGTCAGATGACACAGATGACTACAAGACTGTTTTGCTAGCACAGACTGGAATGTGTTCTGTGATACATCCAATGGCATTGAGGAGTATACCACCTCAGTCACCGGCTTCATCAATAAGTGCATTGACAACGTTGTCCGCACAGTGACCGTACGTACATATCCCAACCAGAAGCCATGGATTACAGACAACATCTGCACTGATCTAAAGGCTAGGAGTGGGACACTAATCCGGAGGCTTATAAGAAATCCCGCAGACGAACCATCAAACAGGCAAAGCATCAATACAGGACTAAGATTAAATCCTAAAATACCGGCTCTGAAGCTCGTCGGATGTGGCAGGGCTTGCAAACTATTATGGATTTATTAAGTAAATATTTTCTTAACTCTATATATTGAACTGCATTGTTGGTTAAGGGCTTGTAAGCAAGCAATTCACTGTAAGGTCTACACCTGTTGTATTCGGCACATGTGACAAATACAAATGGATTTGAGTAAGCGTGACAGCTGTGATTGCACACTCTGGTATTTCACCCAATATATATGGGAGTTTATCAAAATGGGATTTGTTTTCAGTCTTTGTGGGTCTATTTAATCTGAGGGAAATACATGTCTCTAACATGGTCATGCATTTGTCAGGAGGTTAGCAAGTGCAGCTCAGTTTTTATCTAATTTTGTGGGTAATGAGCACATAGCCTGTCTTCTCTTGAGAGGCAGGTCTGCCTACAGCGGCCTTTCTCAATAGCAAGGCTATGCACACTGAGTCTGTACATAGTCAAAGCTTCCCTTAAGTTTGGGTCAGTCACAGTGGTGAAGTATTCTGTCTCTGTTAAGGGCCAATTACCATTCAAGTTTGCTCTGTTTTAATTATTTCCAATGTGTCAAGTAATTATCTTTTTGTTTTCTCATAATGTGGTTGGGTCTAATTGTGTTTCTGTCCTGGGGCTCTGTGGGGTCTGTTTGTGTTTGTGAACAGAGCCCCAGGACCAGCTTGCCTAGGGGACTCTTCTCCAGGTTCATCTCTCTGTAGGTGATGGCTTTGTTATGAAAGGTTTGGGAATCACTTCCTTTTAGGTGGTTATAGAATTTAATGGATTTATTCTGGATTTTTTCCCGGCCTATTTCTGCTCTACGGTGCATTCGGAAAGTATTCAGACCCCTTGACTTTTTGTTACATTACAGCCTTAAATCTAAAATGGGTTAAATTGTCCCCCCCCCGCCCCCATCAATCTACACACAATACCCCATAATGACAAAGCAAAAACAGGTTTTTAGAAATTGTTGCAAATTTATTTTAAAAAATACAAAACTGAAATATCACATTTCAGACCCTTTACTAAGTACTTTGTTGAAGCACCTTTGGCAGCGATTGCAGCCTCAAGTCTTCTTGGGTATGACGCTACAAGCTTGGCACACCTGTATTTGGGGGGTTTCTCTCATTGCTCTCTGCAGATCCTCTCAAACTCTGTCAGATTGGAAGGGGATCATTGCAGCACAGCTATTTCCAGGTCTCTCCAGAGATGTTCACTTGGGTTCAAGTCCAGGAACTGGCTGGACCACTCAAGGACATTCAGAGACTTGTCCCGAAGTCACTCCTGCTTTGTCTTGGCTGTGTGCTTAGGGTTGTTGTTTTGTTGGAAGGTGAACAAGTTTTTATCAAGGATCTCTCTGTACTTTGCTCCACTCATCTTTGCCTCATCTTTGCCTCTATCCTGACTAGTCACCCAGTCCCTGCCGCTGAAAAACAATGCCACAGGATGATGCTGCCACCACCATGCTTCACCGTATGGATGGTACCATGCTTCTACACCTGCATTGCTTGCTGTTTGGGGTTTTAGGCTGGGTTTCGGTACAGCACTTTGAGATATCAGCTGATGTACGAAGGGCTATATAAATACATTTGATTTGATTTGGTACCAGGTTTCCTGCATATGTGACGCTTGGTGTTCAGGCCAAATAGTTCAATCTTGGTCTCATCAGACCAGAGAATCTTGTTTCTCATGGTCTGAGAGTCTTTAGGTGCCTTTTGGCAAACTCCAAGCGTCCTGTCATGTGCCTTTTACTGAGGAGTGGCTTCCATCTGGCCACTCTACCATAAAGGCCTGTTTGGTGGAGTGCTACAGAGATGGTTGTCCTTCTGGAAGGTTCTTCCATCTCCACAGAGGAATTCTGGAGCTCTGTCAGAGTGACCATCGGGTTCTTGGTCACCTCCCTGATCAAGGCTCTTCTCCCCCGATTGCTCAGTTTGGCCGGGCGGTCAGCTGTACGAAAAGTCTGAGTGGTTCCAAACTTGTTTAATTTAAGAATGATGGAGGTCACTGTGTTCTTGGGGACCTTGAGTGCTGCATAAATTTTTGGGGTACCCTTCCCCAGATCTGTGCCTCGACACAATCCTGTCTAGGAACTCTACCGACAATTCCTTCATCCAAATGGCTTGCTTTTTGCCCTTCCTAATCATGGCCAATCAATTGAATTTACCACAGTTGCACTCCAGTCAAGTTGTGGAAACAGCACAAGGATGGAAACAGGATGTACCTGAGCTCAATTTCGAGTCTCATAGCGAAGGGTCTGAATACTTACAGTACCAGTCAAAAGTCTGAACACACTACTCATTCAAAGGTTTTACTTTATTTTAACTATTTTGTACATTGTAGAATCATGCTGAAGACATGACACTATGAAACAACACATATGAAACCACATAGTAACCAAAAAAGTATTTAACAAATCAAATTATATTTTAGATTCTTCAAAGTAGCCACCCTTTACCTTGATGACAGCTTAGCACACTATTGGCATTCTCTCAACCAGTTTTATGAGGTATTCACCTGGAATGCATTTCAGTTAACAGGTGTGCCTTGTTAAAAGTTAATTTGTGCAATTTCTTTCCTTCTTAATGTGTTTGAGCCAATCAGTTGTGTTGTGATAAAGTAGGGTTGGTATACAGAAGCTAGCCCTATTTGGTAAAATACCAAACAGATCAAATAATTATATGATGTGGTTCCTCTGTAAAGACTACAGTCTATAGTAAATTGATATGGTAGGGGTGGTGTACAGAAGATAACCCTATTTGGTAAAAGACCAACTCCATATTATGTCCAGAACAGCTCAAATAAGCAAAGAGAAATGACAGTCCAGCATTACTTTAAGACATAAAGGTCAGTCAATACGGAACATTTCAAGAACTTTGAACGTTTCCTCAAGTGCAGTCACAAAAAACCAAGCACTATGATGAAGCTGACTCTCATGAGGATCGCCACAGGAAAGGAAGACCCAGAGTTACCTTTGATTCAGAGGAGAAGATCTTTAGAGTTAGCAGCGTCAGAAATTGCAGCCCAAATAAACGCTTCACCGAGTTCAAGTAACAGACACATCTCAACATCAACTGTTTAGAGCATCTCAACATGTTCAGAGGAGTGAATCAGGCGGTCGAATTACTGCAAAGAAAGCACGACTAAAGGACACCAATAAAAAAAGACTTGCTTGGGCCAAGAACAACGAGCAATGGACATTAGACCGGTGGAAATCTGTCCTTTGGTCTGATGAGTCCAAATTTGAGATTTTTGATTCCAACCTCCGAGTCTTTGTGAGGTGCAGAGTAGGTAAACGGATTATTTCCACATGTTACCACCGTGAAGCATGGAGGAGGAGGTGTGATGGTGTGGGGGTGCTTTGCTGGTGACACTGTCAGTGATTTATTTAGAATTCAAGGCACACTTAACCAGCATGGCTACCACAGCATTCTGCAGCGATACGCCATCCCATCTGGTTTGTGCTTAGTGAGACTATCATTTGTTTTTCAACAGGACAATGACCCAACACACCTCCAGGCTGTGTACGGGCTATTTGACCAATGAGGAGAGTGACTGAGTGCTGCATCAGATTACCTGGCCTCCACAATCACCTGACCTCAATCCATTTGAGATGGTTTGGGATGCGTTGGACTGAAGAGTGAATGAAAAGCAGCCAACAAGTGCTCAGCATATGTGGGAACTCTTTCAAGACTATTGGAAAGACATTCAAGGTGCAGCTGGTCGAGAGAATGCCAAGAGTGTGCAAATATGTCATCAAGGCAAAGGGTGGCTACTTTGAAGAATCTCAAATATAAAAAAAAATATTAGGATTTGTTTAACACTTGTTTGGTTTCTACATGATTCCATATCTGTTATTTCATCATTTTGATGTGTTCTATTATTCTACAATGTAGAACATAGTAATGAAAAACAACACCCTTGAATGAGTAGGTGCCCCCAAACAAGCCCAAACTAGTCCAAACAAGCCCAAACTAGTCCTAACTAGCCATAACTTGCCCTAACTAGTCCAAACTAGTCCTAACTAGCCATAACTTGCCCTAACTAGCCCTAACTAGCCCTAACTAGTCCTAACTAGTCCAAACTTTGACTGTTACTGTACAGTCGTGGCCAAAAGTTTTGAGACACAAATATTAATTTTCACAAAGTCTGCAGCCTCAGTTTGTATGATAGCAATTTGCATATACTCCAGAATGTTATGAAGAGTGATCAGATGAATTGCAATTAATTGCAAAAATCCTCTTTGCCATGGAAACGAACTGAATCTCAAAGAAAACTATTTCCACTGCATTTCAGCCCTGCCACAAAAGGACCAGCTAACATCATGTCATGTCAGTGATTCTCTCGTTAACACCGTTGTGAGTGTTGATGAGGACAAGGCTGGAGATCACTCGGTCATGCGGATTCAGTTGGAATAACAGACTGGAAGCTTCAAAAGGAGGGTGGTGCTTGGAATCATTGTTCTTCCTCTGTCAACCATGGTTACCTGCAAGGAAACATCATTGCTTTGCACAAAAAGGTGCTTCACAGGCAAGGATATTGCTGCCAGTAAGATTGCACCTAAATCAACCATTTATCGGATCATCGTGAATTTCTAGGAGAGCGGTTCAATTGTTGTGATAGTCAATAATATCCTTTGACACTTATGAAATGCTTGTATTTATACTTCAGTATTCCATAGAAACATCTGACAAAATATCTAAATCTTATATCTCAATCTTTCTCTGGTGGTGAGCTGGATAGATCGATAGCACCCTCTAGTGGCTCAATGGTAGAGATGATTATTATTTATTATTATTGAGGTTGTGTAACTGTACTTTACGATGTTGGTCCCTTCCTTTGGCCCTGGAAAGTCCCTATGGGCCCTGGTCAAAAGTAGTGCACTACATAGGGAATATAATGCCAATGGGCCCTGGTCAGTAGTAGTGTACAAGAATACACATTCAGATAGATAATTAACACTCAGATAGATAGTTAACAAAAGGAAGAGCCTGTCCACGCCCTTAGTACATTGAACAAACTCTCTCTCCTGATACAGACTATCTGCCAGATAACACGTGTACAACATTTGACATAAGAGGACCTGGTGCTGCACGGCCACACACACAATGGGATTTTATGTGAGAGGTCATGAACTCCTGCCATAAACAGGTGTCACTGTGTGTGTGTGTGTGTGTGTGTGTGCGTGCGTGTGTGTGTTTGTGTGTGTGTGTGTGTGTGTGTGTGTGTGTGTGTGTGTGTGTGTGCGTGCGTGCGTGTAATAAGGTGTAACCCTTATTTAAGGTAGCTCTGGTCCAGGGCGTTAGGTCCACAACGGGTGTAGTTAAGAAGCACAGCCTATATTTCTTGTTACAAAACCCTCGCTATAAAAGGGAATTATTCAATCCCATTTTACGGCCAGCCAGAGGTGGGTACATGTGTTCCGGTCATAAATTCCAAATGGCACCACATTTCCTAAATGGGCCCTGGTCAGAAATGTTAACCCCAAGGCATTTTTAAATTAAATAATTTTATAAAATTATATTCAAACTAAATGAAAAGTAATTATTACTTAAAAATGTTTGTGGTACTGAAGTCACATAAACTTAAACAATTACATTTCATGATAACAAATAAACGTTTTACCCAGCATGCTCTACTGTAGATAGATTTTGGGGGGAATTGTTTTTTAATATCTGTTTTTTGCATGTACATTGAATGATTGATTGATTAATCGAATGCCACACAAAGATAAATAACATAATTTTTTTCTAAACTAATAAACTAAACTAATACAATAATTTGTTGTTGTTTAAATGGTTTAAATGGTCGTCTCCTCACACTGTTCCTAACCCCGGCAGTCATTCTGAATGCAGTTTGTGGTTAAATAAAAATGTAACCCGTTGGGTATCCTAACTCTGGCTGGATTCCAATAGGAATCACATATCACTTTGCCACTTTGACTTGAAGGAAGGGTACATTTACCAAATGTTTTCCTCATAATATCCAGGTTGGAAGGTAAAATGGAAATCCTTCAACCAACATTTTTTGAAAGATCTGGGAAAGTTACTGGAATTTTGAAACCCTACATGCAGGCCTGATGTGGCCTGTAAACCATGAGTTTCATGCCACCGTATTAGGGTAAAGCGTAAAAATAACAACTCACTTGGTGAAGACCACAGGACTGAACATGAACGAAATCAACAACCTTGTCTCTAACCATGTTTCCATCCACAGTTTCTATGGAAGTAAAGTCATACTGTATTTAAAATTTAAAAAATCACAACAGCTGTGACGGAAACAGGAAGTTCCGGGTACAATTTTATAAATGCCAACAGATCATTTGTTTATTCGACATGGTGGGAAATGTGTTAGTAAAATGAATTATACGAGAAATGGTAGCGGAAAGGCCTTTGTGCGTAAATATGCATATAATAACCATTATATCGAAGTAAACTTCGAGTCACGGGATGATACTGTGTGAGGCCCTCTCACTATAGTTTTGATAGGCTACAGACTTATCAAATCAATTATGATGAACTTCTACAGGGGGGGGGGGGGGGGGGTGAAAATGGAAGGGGATCTTGATTCTCCTTTCCAATAAATATAAAAGGTCTTAATCTGGCAACATGATGATGGATATTAGAACCTCAGTGCACACGAAACGTTGAACTTTAAATTGTTTCTATTTAGTACATGAAAGCTTAAGTTAAAAAAAAAACGTACATGTTGTGTTTATACGTCATCACGCACTGATTTTCATGGGGGGGGGGGGGGTATGCTAGTTTTCTTTATGCTGTCTGTAGAATATTCACATGGAAATCTCAGTCATGGGGAAATCTAGCTTCTGTCACTAACAAATTCAGTCATGGGGAAATCTAGCTTCTGTCACTAACAAATTCAGTCATGGGGGAAATCTAGCTTCTGTCACTAACAAATTCAGTCATGGGGAAATCTAGCTTCTATCACTAACATATTCAGTCATGTGGAAATCTAGCTTCTATCACTAACATATTCAGTCATGTGGAAATCTAGCTTCTATCACTAACATATTCAGTCATGTGGAAATCTAGCTTCAATCACTAACATATTCAGTCATGGGGGAAATCTAGCTTCTGTCACTAACAAATTCAGTCATGGGGAAATCTAGCTTCTGTCACTAGCAAATTCAGTCATGGGGAAATCTAGCTTCTATCACTAACAAATTCAGTCATGGGGAAATTATATTGGAGGCGTGGCTTAGTGGGGGCGTCATTCAAAATGTCCAAACTTATGCAAAAATGCTTATCAGTTTGAGTATTGACTACAAAATCACTTTTAGTAACCTGTACTCAGATATATTAATATTAAGTAACACAGATACACCACCCCCCCCCCCCCCCCAAAAAATGGAGCGTTGACAGCACAATGGGGTTTACACTGTATAGGGAATAGGGCGCCATTTGGGAGGTGATATATATCCAGCCGCTGATCAAGCCGCTGTCCTCCTGTTATGTCGCGGTTTCCTCTTATCAAACTCTGACCGCACCGCAGGGCTGTAAACACATACATAGTCTCTCCAGATAGGTTAGACAACACATAGTACTAAGTCCACCGCAAGGAGGATTACACTCGTTGACACAGAGTAACGTTCGTAGTTTAGCGGCAACTTTCCGTTACAGGCGCAGGGTAAGTGACACTAAATATGTAGCCTATTTTTGTTTGAACAATTATTAGCGCATGAAAATGTTTGTTTTTAACGATAATGAATTCATGTGACTAGATGTTACAGTTGTTTAACTTATAGACGGGAACGGTAGAGAGCAATAGGCAATGTTTACATGATATCACTTTACTGTTGCAGAAAGAAACCAGCCAAATACACCCGTCGTATTTATTCCCACACGCTACCTCGCTGTCTCATTTCTGACAGACATGTCCTTATAATTATTCCCACAGGCTACCTCGCTGTCTCATTTCTGACAGACATGTCCTTATAATTATTCCCACAGGCTACCTCGCTGTCTCATTTCTGACAGACATGTCCTTATAATTATTCCCACAGGCTACCTCGCTGTCTCATTTCTGACAGACATGTCCTTATAATTATTCCCACAGGCTACCTCGCTGTCTCATTTCTGACAGACATGTCCTTATAATTATTCCCACAGGCTACCTCGCTGTCTCATTTCTGACAGACATGTCCTTATAATTATTCCCACAGGCTACCTCGCTGTCTCATTTCTGACAGACATGTCCTTATAATTATTCCCACAGGCTACCTCGCTGTCTCATTTCTGACAGACATGTCCTTATAATTATTCCCACAGGCTACCTCGCTGTCTCATTTCTGACAGACATGTCCTTATAATTATTCCCACAGGCTACCTCGCTGTCTCATTTCTGACAGACATGTCCTTATAATTATTCCCACAGGCTACCTCGCTGTCTCATTTCTGACAGACATGTCCTTATAATTATTCCCACAGGCTACCTCGCTGTCTCATTTCTGACAGGACATGTCCCTATAATTATTCCCACAGGTTACCTCAGTCTCATTTCTGACAGGACATGTCCCTATAATTATTTCCCACAGGATACCTCAGTCTCATTTCTGACAGGACATGTTCCTATAATTATTCCCACAGGCTACCTCGCTGTCTCATTTCTGACAGGACATGTCCCTATAATTATTCCCACAGGTTACCTCGCTGTCTCATTTCTGACAGGACATGTCCCTATAATTATTTCCCACAGGCTACCTCTGTCTCATTTCTGACAGGACATGTCCCTATAATTATTTCCCTAATAGGAGAGCACCGTCAGAATGTCGCAGCCGTTAAACAGCCAGATCCCGGGGATGGAGGACACCAAAACTAACGGGACTCCTAAATATGAGTCTACTGGTACCGCCAAGTCCCTTCAAGGTTCAACCGTTAGTTTCCATAACATCCACTATAAGGTGACGCAGAGGAGCGGCTGTCTGTGTATCAAGAGGAAGACCACCACCAAAGACATTCTCATAGATCTGAAGTAAGTCGACTAGACGCTGTTGTTGAGATTTAATCAGGCCTATATCTATATCTATATATCTATATAATATACAGTACCAGTCAAAAGTTTGGACACACCTACTCATTCAAGGGATTTTCTATATTTTAAATATTTTCTACATTGTGGAATAATAG
This sequence comes from Oncorhynchus mykiss, assembly GCF_013265735.2. Lineage (NCBI taxonomy): Eukaryota > Metazoa > Chordata > Actinopteri > Salmoniformes > Salmonidae > Oncorhynchus > Oncorhynchus mykiss. The sequence continues at coordinate 3,141,815 of NC_048573.1, read as the reverse complement.
TGAAGACATCAAAAAAGTGTTAAACAAATATGTTTTTTTTATGTTTGAGATTCTTCAAAGTAGCCACCCTTTGCCTTGATGACAGCTTTGCACACTTGGCAATTATCTCAACCAGCTTCACCTGGAATGCTTTTCCAATAGTCTTGAAAGAGTTCCCACATATGCTGAGCATTTGTTGGCTGCTTTTCGTTCACTCTGCTGTCCAACTCATCCCAAACAATCTCAATTGTGTTGAGGTCGGGTGATTGTGGAGGCCAGGTCATCTGATGCAGCATTCCATCAATGTTGGGTCATTGTCCTGTTGAAAAACAAATGATAGTCCCAATAAGCCCAATCCTGATTGGATGGCGTGTCGCTGCACAATGCTGTGGTAGCCATGCTGGTTAAGTGTGCCTTGAATTCTACATAAATCAGTGACGGTGTCACCAGCAAAGCACCATCACACTTGTCGTTTCTCTTTGCTTATTTGAGCTGTTCTAGCCATAATATGGACTTGGTCTTTTACCAAATAGGGCTATCTTCTGTTTACCACCCCTACCATATCAATTTACTATAGACTGTAGCCTTTACAGAGGAACCATGTCAGTCTGAGAGAATGCTTTCTGATCCTATTATAATGGGGAGACTATAATTCTATGGTTGAATTCTATACTCACTAAGTGGCTGTAGATAAGAGCGTCTGCTAAATGACCCAACGTATGTGTTGTGCTACTGTGTGTGTGAAGCGTATTCACCTGGGGAGGAGGGGACGTACATGACAACTCAGATCAAACACAAAATATTACCTTCTGTATCAGAGGAAGGAAGCAGGTTCAGGAGACCAGCAGGAGGAGACACACACACACACACACTCTAACCTAAATAATATTAAACCCAGACATTTCCTAAATAATACCTATTGAATCAGAGGAAGGAAAGGGACTGGTTCAGAGGCTCAGCAGGAGGACACACACACTTACACACACACACTCAAACACACACACACACACACACACACACACACACATGCACATACACACACACACACACACGCTGGGGTCATGGGCCATTACTATCCTGAAACCCCCTGCTTTCATAAATCCATTATCTTATATAAGGACATTACTTTCAACATGTAACAACAAACAATCTCCCATGTTGATCCATTGGGAGTCACGTCGAGAGGGGGAACTGGGAGTAGGCGTGTCTCCCAGCGGGTCACCATGGGAGCTGGGAGTAGGCGTGTCTCCCAGCGGGTCACCATGGGAGCAGGGAGTAGGCGTGTCTCCCAGCGGGTCACCATGGGAGCAGGGAGTAGGCGTGTCTTCCAGCGGGTCACCATGGGAGCTGGGAGTAGGCGTGTCTTCCAGCGGGTCACCATGGGAGCTGGGAGTAGGCGTGTCTTCCAGCGGGTCACCATGGGAGCTGGGAGTAGGCGTGTCTTCCAGCGGGTCACCATGGGAGCTGGGAGTAGGCGTGTCTTCCAGCGGGTCACCATGGGAGCAGGGAGTAGGCGTGTCTTCCAGCGGGTCACCATGGGAGCAGGGAGTAGGCGTGTCTTCCAGCGGGTCACCATGGGAGCAGGGAGTAGGCGTGTCTTCCAGCGGGTCACCATGGGAGCAGGGAGTAGGCGTGTCTTCCAGCGGGTCACCATGGGAGCTGGGAGTAGGCGTGTCTTCCAGCGGGTCACCATGGGAGACTGGAGAGGGGGAGCTGGGAGTAGGCGTGTCTTCCAGCGGGTCACCATGGGAGCAGGGAGTAGGCGTGTCTTCCAGCGGGTCACCATGGGAGCAGGGAGTAGGCGTGTCTTCCAGCTGGTCACCATGGGAGCAGGGAGTAGGCGTGTCTTCCAGCGGGTCACCATGGGAGCTGGGAGTAGGCGTGTCTTCCAGCGGGTCACCATGGGAGCAGGGAGTAGGCGTGTCTTCCAGCGGGTCACCATGGGAGCAGGGAGTAGGCGTGTCTTCCAGCGGGTCACCATGGAAGCTGGGAGTAGGTGTGTCTTCCAGCGGGTCACCATGGGAGCAGGGAGTAGGCGTGTCTTCCAGCGGGTCACCATGGGAGCAGGGAGTAGGCGTGTCTTCCAGCGGGTCACCATGGGAGCAGGGAGTAGGCGTGTCTTCCAGCGGGTCACCATGGGAGCAGGGAGTAGGCGTGTCTTCCAGCGGGTCACCATGGGAGCAGGGAGTAGGCGTGTCTTCCAGCGGGTCACCATGGGAGCAGGGAGTAGGCGTGTCTTCCAGCGGGTCACCATGGGAGCAGGGAGTAGGCGTGTCTTCCAGCGGGTCACCATGGGAGCAGGGAGTAGGCGTGTCTTCCAGCGGGTCACCATGGGAGCAGGGAGTAGGCGTGTGTCCCAGCGGATGTTACTATTACTGTACTAAAACTATACTAAATATATTCACGTCACCAAATGCTAAAACACATTGTTTTGCATTGAAGGTCTACAGTAGCCTCAACAGCACTCTGTAGGCTAGCACCATGGTGTAGCCAGAGGACGGCTTGCTTCCATCTTCCTCTGGGTACATTGACTTCTATACAAAACCTATGAGGCTAATGATTCTCACCCCCCTTCCATAGACTTACACAGTAATTAGGACAACTTCCGGAGGACATCCTCCAACCTATCAGAGCATGAACTGACATGTCCACCCAAAGGATCCGAGAACGAATCTAGTACTGAAAGCATAAGCTACAACTAGCTAGCACTGCAGTGCATCAAATGTGATGATTAGTTGACTCAGAGAGAGAAAGACAATAGTCTTAACAGTTTAGAATTATTATTTTTTTTTTCAAAAACTAAAGAGAAGCAAGAGAGAGAAAAAGAGTGGGAGAGCTAGCTATATTTCATAGTAAAAAAATGTTTTCACTTGCTTAGCTAGTGTCAAATGAAGCTAGCTAGTTTAGCCTACTCAAACACCCGGCTCAAACAAAGAAGGATGCCATGTTAGCTAGCTGGCTATGGCTATCCAACAGAGAGGGATGCTATGTTAGCTAGCTGGCTATGACTATCCAACAGAGAGGGATGCTATGTTAGCTAGCTGGCTATGGCTATCCAACAGAGAGGGATGCTATGTTAGCTAGCTGGCTATGACTATCCAACAGAGAGGGATGCTATGTTAGCTAGCTGGCTATGGCTATCCGACACTAGAACTCTTCCAAGGCAAGGTAAGCTTTTAGTTTTATAAATGTATTGCCACCGGGACCCGCCAACATATCTGATAAACTGCTTGCTGCTGACTGTGACCTGTACTGCATAATTGTAGCGGGTTTACTAACACGTTCATTTGAGTGGCTATGTTGACTATGACGCGACAACGATGTAGGCTGTGTGTAGCGATTAGTGGTTATGATATGAAGGTTTGGCTTGGAAATGTGTTTTTTTTCTCGCCTGGTCACATAAAGCTGAAGTCCACAAGGGAAGGAAAAAAGTTGAGAGGAGGAGAGCATGAGGAAAGATACGAGAAGAAATTAAACAGTGCCTCCAGAAAGTAATGACATCACAATACCCCATAATGACAAAGCAAAAACAGGTTCTTAGAAATATCACATTTACGTAAGTATTCCGACCGTTTACTCAGTACTTTGTTGAAGCACCTTTGGCAGCGATTACAGCCTCGAGTCATGGGTATGACGCTACAAGCTTGGTAAACCCATTCTTCTCTGCAGATCCTCTCAAGCTCTTTCAGGATGGATGAGGAGCGTTGTGTGCTTAGGGTCGTTGTTCTGTTGGAAGGTGAAACTTCGCCCCATTCTGAGGTCCTGACTACTCTCCCAGTCCCAGCAGCATGATTCTGCCACCACCATGCTTCACCGTAGGGATGGTGCCAGGTTTCCTCCAGATGTGATGCTTGGCGTTCAGGCCAAAGAGTTAAATCTTGGTTTCATCAGACCAGAGAATCTTGTTTCTTATAGTCTGAGAGTATTTAGGCGCCTTTTGGCAAACTCCAAGCGGGCTGTGATGTTCCTTTTCTTGAGGAGCGGCTTCCGTCAACCACTCTACCGTAAAGACCTGATTGGTGGAACGCTACAGAGATGGTTGTCCTTCTGGAAAGTTCTCCCATCTCCATAGAGGAACTCTAGAGCTCTGTCAGAGTGACCATCGGGTTCTTGGTCACCTCCCTGATCAAGGCTCTTCTCCCCCTATTTCTCAGTTTTGCCGGGCGGCCAGCTGTACGAAAGTCAGTGGCTCCAAACTTGTTTCATTTAAGAAGAGGCCACTGTTCTTGGAGACCTTGAGTGCTGCAGAAATTATTTGGTACCCTTCCCCAGATCTGTGCCTTGACACAATTCTGTCTCAGAGCTCTACGGACAATTCCTTTGACCTCATGGCTTCGTTTTAACTCTGACATTCACTGTCAACTGTGGGACGTTTCCAAATGATGTCATATTAATTAATTGAGGTGGATTCCATTTTAAAAACTGTAGGTGCTGTGCTGTGTTGTCAGTGTTGACCCCTCACCTGAGTGATCGTGTGTGTGTGTGTTGCGTAAGAGAGAGCAGTCTGTGTTTGTACAGTAGGCATTACATAGTCATATAACCAGATGCGTTTTTTTTTCCTCGTTGAGCTGCTGTGTGTAATTATTAACTATAGTGTGTGTGAGAGGTGAACATCAGCTGATATACCTCATTATACACTCCCTACCTACAGCAACATCAGAACATCACCTGATATAGCTCATTATATACTCCCTACCTACAGCAACACCACCTGATATACCCCATTATATACTCCCTACCTACAGCAACATCACCTGATATACCCCATTATACACTCTCTACCTACAGCAACACCACCTGATATACCTCATTATATACTCCCTACATCCACCCCTCCCATCTATCTCTTGAACACCATCCAGTCCCATCCTTCAGCTATATCGGTTGCAAGAGTGTTGCATAATAATTGGAAAATCTAAAAGTTTTGAATCTGCCGTCGTTTTGTGTATCAGTTCCATGTTGCCATGGAATCGGTACATCAAAAATCTCCTGTACGGCGCAGCTGTACAAGATGTTGGTCCTTAAATTAAACTGGTATTCTTTTTTTTTTTTATTTACCACAATTTAATTCAGACAATTTTGGTCTTTTAATGCCAACAGACAAGTCCTTTACCTTCTTCTCTTTCACGCTTTCTTTTTTTGATATAATGCTGCAATCATTTGTACTTTTGGATAGAGCGAACATTTCCATATATTTAAAAAAAACAAACAGAATTCCACCAGTCCTATTTATGATATAATTTACAAAAAAGCCGTTTCAAAAAAATGTTTGTTTTTAATCGATTAGTATATTTGAGTTGAACCACAATATTTCTTCTCATATTTGTTCTGTATTTTCTAACTGAAATTGCAACCAGCTTTATATTGCTTGTTTAAAAAAAAAAAAAAATAGCGATATTTTGGAGATAATTACATTTTGAAATAACCGGAAGTGAGAGATTGTAATCTGAATAAAGGGAAAAGGGCCATGAGGAACATGGGGTGAGAAATTCTTACTAATCTGCTAGAGAACCAGTTCGGATCTATGTGTAGCTTTTTGTATGACTGAAGCCTTTAGTGAGAGGTCTAATGCTTTCATATTTAATTATTTCTGCCCTCCGTATTCATTATATAAATAGGCCTGTTTAATTTTGTCTGGCTTGCCACTCAAATAAAGTGGAATATTATTTTTCTCATAATATTAAAAACAAGTGGTAGACAGGGCCATAAGTAAATAGGTGGGACATGACTAAATAATTCATCAGGGTAATTTTTCCACAAATAGACAGGTGTTGTCCTTTCCATGGTAGCAAAACTGTATCTCATTGGCTAACTTTCTATTAAAATGTATCGCAGTGAGAATTAGTTTATTTCGGGATATGTACACCGAGTATGTCCACATCCCCGCCAGTCCATTTTATTGGTGAACTACACGGTAATGTAAAAAAAAAAATAAAATTGTGATCCCATTTGTAATATCATAATTTGATTTTAATTCAGAGAGCTTAGAAAAAATATCGAGATCCTCTATGAGAATGTGCAGGGAGACAAATTGCGGATTTGAAAGAAAACGTGAATCGTCAGCGTACAATGACACCTTTTTTTGTTTTTAAACCCTGATATTATTGTTAGATCACATTTCGATGGCAATAATAAATATATATGCTGATAGTGGACAACCTTGTTTTACTCCTCTTGACAATTTATACTTTCTGAGAAGTAGCCGTTATTTACTATTTTACAACTGGTTTTACTATACATCATTTTAACCACCTGGTGTTACATCACTTTAACCACCTGGTGGTACTATACATCACTTTAACCACCTGGTGTTACATCACTTTAACCACCTGGTGTTACTATACATCACTTTAACCACCTGGTGTTACATCACTTTAACCACCTGGTGTTACATCACTTTAACCACCTGGTGTTACTATACATCACTTTAACCACCTGGTGGTACTATACATCACTTTAACCACCTGGTGTTACTATACATCACTTTAACCACCTGGTGGTACAATACATCACTTTAACCACCTGGTGGTACTATACATCACTTTAACCACCTGGTGTTACTATACATCACTTTAACCACCTGGTGTTACTATACATCACTTTAACCACCTGGTGGTACAATACATCACTTTAACCACCTGGTGTTACTATACATCACTTTAACCACCTGGTGTTACATCACTTTAACCACCTGGTGTTACATCACTTTAACCACCTGGTGTTACTATACATCACTTTAACCACCTGGTGTTACTATACATCACTTTAACCTTTCTGATCTCCCCATCCCGGATCCGGGTTCGTGAATACAGACTCAAGCTCATTACCATAACGCAACGTTAACTATTCATGAAAATCGCAAATGAAATGAAATAAATATGCTAGCTCTCAAGCTTAGCCTTTTGTTAACAACACTGTCATCTCAGATTTTCAAAATATGCTTCTCAACCATTGCAAAACAAGCATTTGTGTAACAGTATTGATGGCTAACGTAGCATTTAGCATTAGCATTCAGCTGGCAACATTTACACAAAAAAACAGAAAAGCATTCAAAAAAATCATTTACCTTTGAAGAACTTCAGATGTTTTCAATGAGGAGACTCTCAGATAGCAAATGTTCAGTTTTTCCTGAAAGATTATTTGTTTAGGACAAATCGCTCCGTTTTCTGCGTCACGTTTAGCTATGAAAAAACCCCTGTATCCAGGATTGTGTAAATCTATCAGCAAGCTCATTAGCATAACACAACGTTAACTATTTATGAAAATCGCAAATGAAATGAAATAAATATGCCATCTCTCAAGCTTAGCCTTTTGTAAACAACACTGTCATCTCAGATTTTCAAAATATGCTTCTCAACCATAGGAAAACAATCATTTGTGTAAAAGTAGCTAGCTAGAGTTAGCATTTCGCGTTAGCATTTAGCGTTAGCATTAGCGTTAGCATCCAGCACGCAACATTAACAAAAACATAAAAGCCTTCAAATAAAATCATTTACCTTTGAAGAACTTCTGATGTTTTCAATGAGGATACTCTCAGTTAGATAGCAGATGCTCAGTTTTTCCAAAAAGATTCCTTGTGTATTAGAAATAGCTCCGTTTTATACATCACATTTGGCTACCAAAAAAAATCCATAAATTCAGTCCTCAAAACGCAAACTTTTTTCCAAATTAACTCCATAATATCGACTGAAAACATGGCAAACGTTGTTTAGAATCAATCCTCAAGGTGTTTTTCACATATCTCTTCATTGATACATCGTTCTTGGAAACATGCTTTCTCTCCTGAATCCCAGGAGAAAATGCCTGCACCTGAAGATTACGCACAAATTTAGACAAAGGACACCGGGCGGACCTCTGGAAAATGTAGTCTCTTATGGCCAATCTTCCAATGATATGCCTACAAATACGTCACAATGCTGCTAAGACCTTGGGCGAACGACAGAAAGTGTAGGCTCATTCCTTGCGCAATCACAGCCATATAAGGAGAGAATGGAAAACAGAGCTTCAGAAATTCTGCTAATTCCTGGGTGATGCATCATCTTGGTTTCGCCTGTAGAATGAGTTCTGGGGCACTTACAGACAAAATCTTTGCAGATTCTGAAACTTCAGAGTGTTTTCTTTCCAAAACTGTCAAGAATATGCATAGTCGAGCATCTTTTCGTGACAAAATATCGCGCTTAAAACGGGAACGTTTTTTATCCAAAAATGAAATAGCGCCCCTAGAGCTCTAAGAGGTTAATTAACCACCTGGTGGTACTATACATCACTTTAACCACCTGGTGTTACATCACTTTAACCACCTGGTGTTACTATACATCACTTTAACCACCTGGTGTTACTATACATCACTTTAACCACCTGGTGGTACTATACATCACTTTAACCACCTGGTGTTACATCACTTTAACCACCTGGTGGTACTATACATCACTTTAACCACCTGGTGTTACTATACATCACTTTAACCACCTGGTGTTACATCACTTTAACCACCTGGTGTTACTATACATCACTTTAACCACCTGGTGGTACTATACATCACTTTAACCACCTGGTGGTACTATACATCACTTTAACCACCTGGTGGTACTATACATCACTTTAACCACCTGGTGGTACTATACATCACTTTAACCACCTGGTGGTACTATACATCACTTTAACCACCTGGTGGTACTATACATCACTTTAACCACCTGGTGGTACTAAACATCACTTTAACCACCTGGTGGTACTAAACATCACTTTAACCACCTGGTGGTACTATACATCACTTTAACCACCTGGTGTTACATCACTTTAACCACCTGGTGTTACATCACTTTAACCACCTGGTGGTACTATACATCACTTTAACCACCTGGTGGTACAATACATCACCTTAACCACCTGGTGGTACTATACATCACTTTAACCACCTGGTGGTACAATACATCACTTTAACCACCTGGTGGTACAATACATCACCTTAACCACCTGGTGGTACAATACATCACTTTAACCACCTGGTGTTACATCACTTTAACCACCTGGTGTTACTATACATCACTTTAACCACCTGGTGGTACTATACATCACTTTAACCACCTGGTGTTACTATACATAACTTTAACCACCTGGTGTTACATCACTTTAACCACCTGGTGTTACTATACATCACTTTAACCACCTGGTGGTACTATACATCACTTTAACCACCTGGTGTTACTATACATCACTTTAACCACCTGGTGGTACTATACATCACTTTAACCACCTGGTGGTACAATACATCACTTTAACCACCTGGTGGTACTATACATAACTTTAACCACCTGGTGTTACTATACATAACTTTAACCACCTGGTGTTACTATACATCACTTTAACCACCTGGTGGTACTATACATCACTTTAACCACCTGGTGGTACTATACATCACTTTAACCACCTGGTGGTACTATACATCACTTTAACCACCTGGTGGTACTATACATCACTTTAACCACCTGGTGGTACTATACATCACTTTAACCACCTGGTGGTACTATACATCACTTTAACCACCTGGTGGTACTATACATCACTTTAACCACCTGGTGGTACAATACATCACTTTAACCACCTGGTGGTACTATACATCACTTTAACCACCTGGTGGTACTATACATCACTTTAACCACCTGGTGGTACTATACATCACTTTAACCACCTGGTGGTACAATACATCACTTTAACCACCTGGTGGTACTATACATCACTTTAACCACCTGGTGGTACTATACATCACTTTAACCACCTGGTGGTACTATACATCACTTTAACCACCTGGTGTTACTCTACATCACTTTAACCACCTGGTGGTACTATACATCACTTTAACCACCTGGTGGTACTATACATCACTTTAACCACCTGGTGGTACTATACATCACAATGACAGAACTCGTAATGGTTATGCAATAAAAAACTTTAAAAAAACTTGTTTCTCAAAAGTGTAGCAGGTTGTGAACATACAACGTTGCCAATCTGAGAATGAGATTTAAATTACTGTAATTTAAATGCATATATTAACAGATATTAATGAATGAGAACGGTAAATTACTGTAATTTAAATGCATATATTAACAGATATTAATGAATGAGAACCTGGTAAAGTACTGTAATTTTAAATGCGTGCGTTAACAGAAATGAATGCAAATGATTAACATTTACTAGGCGTGACATATGTCATGGAGACTTGATAAAAACGTTTTTTTTTAAGCAATTAAAGAGGAAACAATTCACACAATGAAACAATGAATTCGCAAGAATTGGTGGAAGACCGCTGAGTGCATTTTAGGAGAGCTGAGTGCATGCATTCTGGAAAAAGGTATATATATATATATATATATATATATATATCTTAACCATTACACCCCTCCCCTTCTTCTTGTTCGTAGACTATACTCGAGATACATTATCTGCACATATTGTAGACGCTTTTCACTGACAGCATCAACTCAATCAGCTTGACCTTTTGCCACGAGCACTACCTAAATCGCGGGGCTGCCCAAATAGGCATCGGCCTACACATTACTTTTCAACCCACAACTATTTAAAACAATTTAAATAATGATCCTGGGTGGATAAGTCGTGCTCCTTTTGGTGGAGTTTTTATTTAGACGAGAGTAATTATTGTAATTTAAATAACCTACTCTCCAAGAGAACGGTTGGCAGTATCTGCTGGGGCATCAGATCTGTTGTCCAGCTCAGCCCCAGCAGATACTCTCCAAGAGAACGGTTGGCATTATCTGCTGGGGCATCAGATCTGTTGTCCAGCTCAGCACTAACAGACGTTTGTTTCCTGTCTCTACAGCGGTCTGATGAAACCAGGGCTGAACGCTATCATGGGGGCCACAGGAAGCGGGAAGTCATCGTAAGTGACATTTTCAGCTGACTCTGACAAACCTGTGACTCTCATTGAACGTTGTGAGCTAACGAATGGTTGTGTTGGGGTTGTTTAAAAAAAAGTTTGTATTATAATTGTGTAATGGTTGGGGTTGTGTTATATTATAGTTGTGTAAAGGTTGGGGTTGTGTTATAGTTGTGGTTGTGTTATAGTTGTGTAAAGGTTGGGGTTGTGTAAAGGTTGTGGTTGTGTTATAGTTGTGTAAAAGTTGGGGTTGTGTTATAGTTGTGTAAAGGTTGTGGTTGTGTTATAGTTGTGTAAAGGTTGTGGATGTGTTGTGTGTAGGTTTCTGGATGTGCTGGCAGCCAGGAAGGACCCAGCAGGTCTGGCTGGAGAGGTGTTGATAGACGGAGCTCCTCAACCTCCCAACTTCAAATGTCTCTCAGGATACGTGGTCCAGGTGGGGGACTGGACACACACACACACACACACACACACACACCAGTGACCAGACTATAGTTACGAGTGTCTGGTCTCTCTCTCTCTCTGTCTGTCTCTCTCTCTCTGTCTCTCTCTGTCTGTCTCTCTCTCTCTCTGTCTCTATGTCTCTCTCCCCCCCCCCCCCTCTCCCCCCCTCTCTCTCTCTCTCTCTCTCTCTCTCTCTCTCTCTCTCTCTCTCTCTCTCTCTCTCTCTCTCTCTCTCTCTCTCTCTCTCTCTCTCTCTCTGTCTCTCTCTGTCTCTCCCCCCCCCCCCCTCTCTCTCTCTCTCTGTCTCTCTCTCTCCCCCCCCTCTCTCTCTCTCTCTCTCTCTCCCCCCAACCCCCTATCAGGATGATGTGGTGATGGGAACTCTGACTGTGAGGGAGAACTTCCGTTTCTCTGCAGCGTTGCGTCTTCCGTCCTCCGTCAGCCAGAAGGAGAAAGAGGACAAAGTCAACCGACTCATCACAGAACTGGGCCTCACTAAAGTAGCAGACTCACGGGTCAGTGTGGACGGGTTTATGTGGGGGGGATGTGGGGGAGAGGACAGAGAGAGCGTGTGACTATGAATGTGTGTATTCTGTCTCCCAGGTTGGTACCCAGTTGATCAGGGGAATATCAGGAGGGGAAAGGAAGAGGACAAACATCGGTATGGAGCTGATCATCGACCCTCCTGTTCTCTTTCTGGATGAACCCACCACCGGCCTGGACGCAAGCACAGCTAACTCTGTACTACTACTGCTCAAGAGGTAGAACCTGGGTATTGTAGTTCTAATATTGTAGGGTTAGTCTGGGTATTGTAGTTCTCTTTCTAGATGAACCCACCACCGGCCTGGACGCAAGCACAGCTAACTCTGTACTACTACTGCTCAAGAGGTAGAACCTGATTATTGTAGTTCTAACATTGTAGGGTTAGTCTGGGTATTGTAGTTCTCTTTCTGGATGAACCCACCACCGGCCTGGACGCGAGCACAGCTAACTCTGTACTACTACTGCTCAAGATGTAGAACCTGGGTATTGTAGTTCTAATATTGTAGGGTTAGTCTGGGTATTGTAGTTCTCTTTCTGGATGAACCCACCACCGGCCTGGACGCTAGCACAGCTAACTCTGTACTACTACTGCTCAAGAGGTAGAACCTGGGTATTGTAGTCAATTTCAATTGAGGGGTTAGCCTGGGTATTGTAGTTATAATACTGAGGGGGTTAGTCTGTGTATTGTAGTCTGGGTATTGTGGTGCTAATACTGGGAGGTTAGTCTGGGTATTGTAGTTCTAATACTGAGGGGGTTAGTCTGGGTATTGTAGTCTGGGTATTGTAGTGCTAATACTGGGTGTTAGTCTGTGTTTTGTAGTCTGGGTATTGTAGTTTGGGTATTGTAGACTGGGTATTGTAGTCTGGGTGGATATTGTAGACTGGGTGGGTATTGTAGACTGGGTGGGTATTGTAGACTGGGTATTGTAGTCTGGGTGGGTATTGTAGTCTGGGTGGGTATTGTAGACTGGGTGGGTATTGTAGACTGGGTGGGTATTGTAGACTGGGTGGGTATTGTAGACTGGGTGGGTATTGTAGACTGGGTGGGTATTGTAGACTGGGTGGGTATTGTAGTCTGGGTGGGTATTGTAGTCTGGGTGGGTATTGTAGTCTGGGTGGGTATTGTAGACTGGGTGGGTATTGTAGACTGGGTGGGTATTGTAGACTGGGTGGGTATTGTAGACTGGGTGGGTATTGTAGACTGGGTGGGTATTGTAGACTGGGTGGGTATTGTAGACTGGGTGGGTATTGTAGACTGGGTGGGTATTGTAGTCTGGGTATTGTAGTTTGGGTGGGTATTGTAGACTGGGTGGGTATTGTAGACTGGGTGGGTATTGTAGTCTGGGTGGGTATTGTAGTCTGGGTGGGTATTGTAGTCTGGGTATTGTAGACTGGGTATTGTAGTCTGGGTGGGTATTGTAGTCTGGGTATTGTAGTCTGGGTGGGTATTGTAGTTTGGGTATTGTAGTCTGGGTATTGCAGTCTGGGTATTGTAGTGCTAATTCTGCAGGTTCGTCTGGGTATTGTAGTCTTAGTATTGTAGTCTGGGTATTGTAGTCTGGGTATTGCAGTCTGGGTATTGTAGTGCTAATTCTGCAGGTTCGTCTGGGTATTGTAGTCTTAGTATTGTAGTCTTAGTATTGTAGTCTGGGTATTGTAGTCTGGGGTGGGTGGGTATTGCAGTTTGGGTTTTGCAGTCTGGGTATTGCAGTCTGGGTATTGTAGTGTTGCAGTCTGGGTATTGCAGTCTGGGTATTGCAGTTTGGGTATTGCAGTCTGGGTATTGCAGTCTGGGTATTGCAGTCTGGGTATTGTAGTGTTGCAGTCTGGGTATTGCAGTCTGGGTATTGCAGTCTGGGTATTGCAGTCTGGGTATTGTAGTCTGGGTATTGTAACACTAACCCTCCTCCTCTCTCTCTATCAGGATGTCTAGTCATGGCCGTACCATCATCCTGTCCATCCACCAGCCTCGTTATTCCATCTTCCGTCTGTTTGACAGTCTGACTCTGCTGGTTAGCGGTAAACAGGTTTACCACGGCCCCGCTCAGAGTGCTCTGGACTACTTCTCTAACATCGGTGAGACTCAATCCTTAGAAATGACCTGTTTCTAGTGAGTCTAAATCACACTCCTCCTGCTAACCAGACAGTGTAGTCTCAGCTCTCTGCTGGCAAACCAAGTTATGAAATGTCTAGAGTTACTGAACAGTTATTATATCCATCATTATATTGTCTCTCTTTAGAGGTTACTAAGAACAGATGCATTTGAGATCCATTCAGTGTATCAATGTTTCAACCTTTCCTGTATCCAAACCTTTTCTGTATCTATAAACAATCTAATTACAACTATGATGTCATCATTACCCAGGATACACTTGTGAACCCCACAACAACCCGGCTGACTTCTTCCTGGACGTGATCAATGGAGATTCTACCTCCATCGCCTTCGACAGGATAAAGGAAGCAGACGGTAAGTTCTGATTGGCTAAGGAGCAGAGTCAGTGGGCGGGATCAGTCAGGTCATCCAATGGCAATTTTGTCTCTTCATATCCTCCCTCCCTAACTTTGTTTACCCTCCATTTACCCATTTACCTCTGTTCTGGCCCCTCTATTCCCCCCCCCCCCCCCCCCCCCCCAGACTCGGACCCAGACAGGGTAACCAGTTCCAGGCAGAACATTGAGGACCATCTGGTCCAGGAGTACCGGGGGAGTCAGTACTATGGAGAAACCAAGGCCCAGTTAGAACGCATCACCATGAACAGAGAGTACAGGTACCAACACACTCTCTCTCTGTCTCTCTGTCTGTCTCTCTGTCTCTCTGTCTCTCTGTCTCTCTGTCTCTCTGTCTGTCTGTCTGTTGCGCTGTCTGTCTGTCTCTCGCTCTCGTCTGTCTGTCTGTCTCTCGCTCTCGTTGTCTGTCTGTCTGTCTCTCGCTCTCGTTGTCTGTCTCTCTGTCTGTCTCTCTCTCTCTGTCTCTCTCTCTCTCTCAATTCAATGTGCTTTATTGGCATGACGTAATAATGTACATATTGCCAAAGCTTACTTTGGATATTTACAATATGAAAATAATGAGAATCAAAATTGTCAACGGGACGACAGTAACAACAATAACCAAGGGTCAAAATAACCATACATTGAACAATAACAATAAGTATACAGTAGAGGACATGTGCAGATTGGTTGGTCTGTCAGACACTGTCCCTCATCTTATGTCAGGCAGCAATGTAGTGCTCTGCCAACCCACAGCTCTCTGCGTCCTCCCCCAACAGGACGGGTAGCCTGTCCCTCCCCCAACAGGACGGGTAGCCTGTCCCTCCCCCAACAGGACGGGTAGCCTGTCCCTCCCCCAACAGGACGGGTAGCCTGTCCCTCCCCCAACAGGACGGGTAGCCTGTCCCTCCCCCAACAGGACGGGTCTCTCATCAGAGAGGTCTTTGAAACCTTTAAGGGTTTTACATTTGGTGAAATGACACTCTCTAACTGTTTTATATTTTTGACATTTTGTCAGGAAATGCAGCTCCGTCTCAGGTTCTGCTGTGGTGCAGTGGTTACACAGCCTTTCCTCTACACGGCCAGGTTCTGCTGTGGTGCAGTGGTTACACAGCCTTTCCTCTACAGGGAGCCAGGTTCTACTGTTGTGCAGTGGTTGCACAGCCTTTCCTCTACAGGGAACCAGGTTCTGCTGTTGTCCAGTGGTTGCACAGCCTTTCCTCTACAGGGAGCCAGGTTTTCATGTGTCTACCCTTCTCAATGGCAAGACTGTGCTCACTGAGCCTGTACTTTGTCAAGGTTTTGATGTTGATCAGTAACCATGGTCAAATATTTAGCCACGGTGCACTGTCGATTTAGGGCCAGATAGCACTGCATTTTGCTTTGTGTTTGTGTTTCCCAATAAGCAATGTAGTTTTGTTTTGACTGTGTTGTAATTTGTTTTATTCTGAATGATTGGATATTCTGGTCCTGAGGCTTTAGTGTGTTAGTAGAACAGGTTAGTGAACTCAGCTCCAGGACCAGCTGGATGAGGGGACTGAGGCTTCAGTGTGTTAGTAGAACAGGTTAGTGAACTCAGCCCCAGGACCAGCTGGATGAGGGGACTGAGGCTTCAGTGTGTTAGTAGAACAGGTTAGTGAACTCAGCCCCAGGACCAGCTGGATGAGGGGACTGAGGCTTCAGTGTGTTAGTAGAACAGGTTAGTGAACTCAGCTCCAGGACCAGCTGGATGAGGGGACTGAGGCTTCAGTGTGTTAGTAGAACAGGTTAGTGAACTCAGCCCCAGGACCAGCTGGATGAGGGGACTGAGGCTTCAGTGTGTTAGTAGAACAGGTTAGTGAACTCAGCCCCAGGACCAGCTGGATGAGGGGACTGAGGCTTCAGTGTGTTAGTAGAACAGGTTAGTGAACTCAGCTCCAGGACCAGCTGGATGAGGGGACTGAGGCTTCAGTGTGTTAGTAGAACAGGTTAGTGAACTCAGCCCCAGGACCAGCTGGATGAGGGGACTGAGGCTTCAGTGTGTTAGTAGAACAGGTTAGTGAACTCAGCTCCAGGACCAGCTGGATGAGGGGACTGAGGCTTCAGTGTGTTAGTAGAACAGGTTAGTGAACTCAGCCCCAGGACCAGCTGGATGAGGGGACTGAGGCTTCAGTGTGTTAGTAGAACAGGTTAGTGAACTCAACCCCAGGACCAGCTGGATGAAGGGACTGAGGCTTCAGTGTGTTAGTAGAACAGGTTAGTGAACTCAGCCCCAGGACCAGCTGGATGAGGGGACTCTTTTCTTTGCTCAGCTCCTGGTATTGCAGGGCTTGGTAATGATTTGAGAGGGTCACTGTATTTTAGATGTTTCCAAAACTTAATTGCTCTTTTTTGAGTTTTTGGATATTGGCCTAATTCTGCCCTGCATGCATTGTTTGTAGTTTTCCTCTGAACATGTAGGATAATCTTACAGAACTCTGCATGCGGGGTTTTAATGGGGTGTTTGTCCCATTTGGGTGAAATCTTGTTTTTCAAGTGGACCCCACACCTCGCTGCCATAAAGTGCAATTGGTTCAATGACACATTCAATTAGTTTTAGACACATTTTAATAGGTATTTCAATTAGAATTAGTTTTTTAATGGTGTAGAATGCCCTGCATGCTTTCTCTCTGTTTATTCACTGCCTCATTAAGGTGTCCAGTTGAGCTTATTTCTAAACCTCAGTAATTGTAGTATGTGCAGTACTCTATATATTTAAACCCCAGTAATTGTAGTGTGTACTGTACTCTATATATTTAAACCTCAGTAATTGTAGTGTGTACAGTACTCTATATATTTAAACCTCAGTAATTGTAGTGTGTACAGTACTCTCTCTATATATTTAAACCTCAGTAATTGTAGTGTGTGCAGTACGCTATATATTTTGTACCAATTGAGAACTTTGGTCTTGTTCCCTGAGATCTTCTCTGAAAAATCATTATTTTAGTATTTTTGGGGTTTACTGTCAGGGCCCAGGTCTGGCAGTACTGCTCTAGCAGGTCCAGGCTCTGCTGTAGGCCATGTGCTGTGGGGGTTTACTGTCAGGGCCCAGGTCTGACAGTACTGCTCTAGCAGGTCCAGGCTCTGCTGTAGGCCATGTGCTGTGGGGGTTTACTGCCAGGGCCCAGGTCTGGCAGTACTGATCTAGCAGGTCCAGGCTCTGCTGTAGGCCAGGTGCTGTGGGTGACAGCAGGCATAGGTCATCTGCGAAGAGTAGGCATTTAACCTCTGAATTGTGGAGACTAACACCAGGGGCTGAGGACTTTTCTAGAATAGTGGCCAATTTGTTGATGTAAATATTGAAGAGTGCAGGGCTCAGATTGCAACCCTGGCGAAGGCCCCGCCCCTAGTTAAAGAATTATGTTATTTTCTTGCCGATTTTAATGCTGCACGTATTGCCAGTATACATGGATTTAATTTTGTCATATTTTTTACCCCCTCAACCACTTTCAATAACTCTGTAGAACAGTCCTGTATGCCAAACAGAATCAAATGCTTTTGGAACTCTCTCTCTCCCAGCAGCTGCTACTCAATTTGGAACTCTGGAACTCTCTATCTATCCATCTCTCCATCTTTCTTGCAGTGCATGCTGAGAATTTTTTGGAGTCTCTCTACGGTCTCTCTCTCTATTGTCTGTCTGTCCTCTGCAAGTTATTAATGGACAATCTTCTTCTTGTTCTCCAGTGTGAAGACTCCCTCTCGGACCATCACGTACAACACCTCCTTCTCTACTCAGTTCAGATGGGTCCTGAAGAGAACCTTCACTAACCTCATCCTCAACCCTCAGACATCCTTCGCTCAGGTGTGTGTGGGGGAGGGGCGATAGTGTCAACTGTAAAGTTTGGTGGATGATGAATAATGGTCTTGGGCTGTTTTTCATGGTTCGGACTTACTTACCCACCCACCCACCTACCTACCCACTTACCTACCTACCTACCCACTTACCTACCTACCCACCCACCTGCCCACTTACCTACCTAGCCACTTACCTACCCACGTACCTACCCACCAACCGACCCACTTCCCTACCTACCCACTTACCTACCCACTTACCTACCTACCCACCTACCCACTTACCTACCTACCTACCCACCCACTTACCTACCTACCTACCTACCCACTTACCCACCTACCCACCTATCTACCTACCCACTTACCCACCTACCCACTTACCCACCTACCCACTTACCCACCTACCCACTTACCCACCTACCCACTTACCCACCTACCTACCTACCCACCCACTTACCTACCTACCTACCCACTTACCTACCTACCCACCTACTTACTTACCTACCCACTTACCTACCTACCTACCCACCTGCTTACCTACCTACCCACTTACCTACCTACCCACCCACCTACCCTCTTACCTACCTACCTACCCACTTACCTACCTACCTACCCACTTACCTACCTACCTACCTACCCATTTACCTACCTACCCACCTACCTACCTACCCACCCACCTACCCTCTTACCTACCTACCTACCCACCCACCTACCCTCTTACCTACCTACCTACCCACTTACCTACCTACCTACCTACCCACCTACCCACCCACCTACCTACCTACCCACCCACCTACCTACCTACCCACCTACCTACCTACCTACCTACCTACCTACCTACCTACCCACCCACCTACCCTCTTACCTACCTACCTACCCACTTACCTACCTACCTACCTACCCATTTACCTACCTACCCACCTACCTACCTACCCACCCACCTACCCTCTTACCTACCTACCTACCCACCCACCTACCCTCTTACCTACCTACCTACCCACTTACCTACCTACCTACCTACCCACCTACCCACCCACCTACCTACCTACCCACTTACCTACCTACCTACCTACCCACCTACCCACCCACCTACCTACCTACCCACCCACCTACCTACCTACCCACCTACCTACCTACCTACCTACCTACCCACCCACCTACCCTCTTACCTACCTACCTACCCACTTACCTACCTACCTACCTACCCACCTACCCACCCACCTACCTACCTACCCACCCACCTACCTACCTACCCACCTACCTACCTACCTACCTACCTACCTACCCACCTACCTACCTACCCACCCACCTACCCTCTTACCTACCTACCTACCCACCCACCTACCCTCTTACCTACCTACCTACCCACTTACCTACCTACCTACCTACCCACCTACCCACCCACCTACCTACCTACCCACCCACCTACCTACCTACCCACCTACCTACCTACCCACCTACCTACCTACCCACCCACCTACCTACCTACCTACCTAACTATCTATCTAATCTCTCTCATCAAGATTGGAGTGACTGTGTTCCTGGCCCTCATCGTTGGGGCCATATTCTTCGGAGTGAAGAATGACCAGAGTGGCTTACAGAACAGGTCTGTGTGTATGTTTTTATGTGTGTGTGTTTGTTTAATATAGTAATATATGCCATTTAGCAGGCTCTTTCTTCCATAGCGACATTTTTCTTATACGAGGCCCCAACAGGAAGTGGCGGTCAGCTGGTTATTGTCTTGCAAAAGTCTGCCTGTCTCATGGTAATTGGCCGTTAATTAACATAAACACGTTTAGAATCTCCAGGCCTCCAAGCGTACAAGCTACATTTTAAATCCATGATTTATTTTAGGCAGGTCTAAAGAAACAAACATTATGATATGAAGAACATGTATTTCAGAAGAACAGAATATGAGTTGGCTTACTGTATGTTATCTGGCTATGCTCTATGCTATATAGACTGTAGGCTTGTTCATTCATCAGACTAGATACTGTATGTTATCTGGCTATGCTATATGCTATATAGACTGTAGGCTTGTTCATTCATCAGACTAGATACTGTATGTTATCTGGCTATGCTATATAGACTGTAGGCTTGTTCATTCATCAGACTAGATACTGTATGTTATCTGGCTATGCTATATGCTATATAGACTGTAGGCTTGTTCATTCATCAGACTAGATACTGTATGTTATCTGGCCATGCTATATAGACTGTAGGCTTGTTCATTTATCAGACTAGATACTGTATGTTATCTGGCTATGCTATATGCTATATAGACTGTAGGCTTGTTCATTTATCAGACTAGATACTGTATGTTATCTGGCTATGCTATATGCTATATAGACTGTAGGCTTGTTCATTTATCAGACTAGATACTGTATGTTATCTGGCTATAGACTGTAGGCTTGTTCATTTAGCAGACTATATACTGTGTGTTATCTGGCTATAGACTGTAGGCTTGTTCATTTAGCTGACTATATACTGTGTGTTATCTGGCTATAGACTGTAGGCTTGTTCATTTAGCTGACTATATACTGTGTGTTATCTGGCTATAGACTGTAGGCTTGTTCATTTAGCAGACTAGATACTGTAAGTTATCTGGCTATTATATAGACTGTAGGCTTGTTCATTTAGCAGACTAGATACTGTATGTTATCTGGCTATAGACTGTAGGCTTGTTCATTTAGCAGACTAGATACTGTGTGTTATCTGGCTATGCTCTAGGTTCATGTAGCAGACAAGATATGCTTAAGTCCCATGTCATTATTTTATATTATAAGATTTTATAGTATGAAGAATACAATTTGAAAGGATATTTTTCCCATACCGGAGCGCATATGAAGTGACTATGTTGAGCGTAAAAGTGATGATTTGAAACAGATCCTATACGCTAGATTTAGAGTTATTTGTCAACTTTATTTTGTGAAGGACACAAACCTTAGAATGCCTTTTAGAAATCAAAACGCATGATGTGACTTTAGGATATGGACGATCCGAGCGTCGCAAAAACGGAGCATCCTCTCCTGTTACAGGTTCTCAGTCTGCACACGCTATTCTCTCATCATATTTTCACCCATCGAACTATTCTCAATTTTTAATATTGTTTTTACTAATATGTCAAATTAGTTTTAGATTGAGAATGGCCCTTTATCACATGGGCAGGAACAGAGAGGCAAGACAAAGACCCGTCATCAGTATGAACAGGAATGGAGGCCACATTATTTTTTTTCCCACTGATGTCAGGTAGGCTACTCCGGTCATTTCGCTGCGCAACAAGTGATATTCCGTCCAAAATTCTGTATGCCATGGGCTCTCCAACCCCTGTTCCTGCAGCTACCCAGAGCCTCATTTGCGAAACCAAGTGAAATCGGGTTGGGAACATCGATAGTAACATATTTTCAAAACGAAACCTTTATTTAATTCAAGTGTTTACAGCCCCTCTCTCTGCGCGCTGGAGAAAGGAATGAAGGGGGGAGGGGATGGATACTCACAGTAGCAAAAGGTAATATGTCAACTTATTCATTAGGAAAATGCACTATAATTAATATATTCGAAATCAAATACATTCGGTAGGTTATGTATTGTATAACGGCACAATCATTATTTTATTTTAAAATATATATATATATATATATATATATATATATATATATATATATTTTGAAGGACAATAGAGCCCTGAGTACCAGGCCATAAGGACCTGGTGATCGTTAACGAGTTGGGCATAAGAGGAGATTACTGTGACTCAAGCCATGTAGAATTTGACAACTGTTATGAGTCATGACTGCCTGTGTGTGCTTAATGCGTGTGTTTTACAGTGTGTGTGTGTTGAACGTGTGTGTGTGTTGAACGTGTGTGTGTGTGTTGAACGTGTGTGTGTGTGTGTGTTGTCGTCTCTACCAGGATGGGTGCTCTATTCTTCATCACCACCAATCAGTGTTTCAGTTCCCTGTCTTCTGCTGAGCTCTTCATCACTGAGAGAAAACTGTTCATGTGAGTAACACACACACACACACACACACACACACACACACACACACACACACACACACACACACACACACACACACACAGGTCACCCATGATACAAGTCAGTATTCGACATCCATCCATGTCTGAGATGACGTGGTAACCAGACACTAGGGGAACACTGAGATCTGTTACCTTTAAACAGGTTTCCACTGGGGAACACTGAGATCTGTTACCTTTAAACAGGTTTCCATAGGGGAACACTGAGATCTGTTGCCTTTAAACAGGTTTCCACTAGGGAACACTGAGATCTGTTACCTTTAAACAGGTTTCCACTGGGGAACACTGAGATCTGTTACCTTTAAACAGGTTTCCATAGGGGAACACTGAGATCTGTTACCTTTAAGCAGGTTTTCACTGGGGAACACTGAGATCTGTTACCTTTAAACAGGTTTCCACTGGGGAACACTGAGATCTGTTACCTTTAAACAGGTTTTCACTGGGGAACACTGAGATCTGTTACCTTTAAACAGGTTTCCACTGGGGAACACTGAGATCTGTTACCTTTAAACAGGTTTCCACTGGGGAACACTGAGATCTGTTACCTTTAAACAGGTTTCCACTGGGGAACACTGAGATCTGTTACCTTTAAACAGGTTTCCACTGGGGAACACTGAGATCTGTTACCTTTAAACAGGTTTCCACTGGGGAACACTGAGATCTGTTACCTTTAAACAGGTTTCCACTGGGGAACACTGAGATCTGTTACCTTTAAACAGGTTTCCACTGGGGAACACTGAGATCTGTTACCTTTAAACAGGTTTTCACTGGGGAACACTGAGATCTGTTACTTTTAAACAGGTTTCCATAGGGGAACACTGAGATCTGTTACCTCTAGACAGGTTTCCACTGGGGAACACTGAGATCTGTTACCTTTAAACAGGTTTCCATAGGGGAACACTGAGATCTGTTACCTTTAAACAGGTTTCCACTGGGGAACACTAAGATCTGTTACCTTTAAACAGGTTTCCACTGGGGAACACTGAGATCTGTTACCTTTAAACAGGTTTCCACTGGGGAACACTAAGATCTGTTACCTTTAAACAGGTTTCCACTAGGGGACAAAGAAGTGTGCTTTTCTTTCAAGGACATTTATAAGTGACACCAAACTTTTGAATGGTAGTGTGAACACTGTACACACACATACTGTACACACACATACTGTACACATACTATACACACACATACTGTACACACACATACTGTACACACATACTGTACACACATACTGTACACACACATACTGTACACACACATACTGTACACACACATAC
The DNA here is from genome assembly GCF_013265735.2 of Oncorhynchus mykiss. Lineage (NCBI taxonomy): Eukaryota > Metazoa > Chordata > Actinopteri > Salmoniformes > Salmonidae > Oncorhynchus > Oncorhynchus mykiss. The sequence goes on along the minus strand of NC_048573.1, from coordinate 3,118,349 downwards.
TGTACACATACTGTACACACACATACTGTACACACACATACTGTACACACATACTATACACACATTATACACACATACTGTACACACACACTATACACATATACTACACACACACTATGTGCACACATACTGGACACACATACTATACACACACTATACACATTATACACATATACTACACACACACTATGTACACACATACTGGACACACATACTATACACACATACAGACATGCACACATGCGCACACACCCTCTCTCTCTCTCTCATTCTCTCTCTCTCTCTCTCTCTCATTCTCTCTCTCTCTCTCCCCCTCCATCTCCAGTCATGAGTACATTAGTGGTTACTATAGAGTATCAGTCTAACCTACCTCCTCTCTCTCTCTGTCTCTCTCTCTCTCTCTCTCTCTCTCTCCCCAGTCATGAGTACATCAGCGGTTACTACAGAGTATCAGTCTACTTCCTGTGTAAGATACTCAGTGACATCATCACCTTAAGGACACTCCCTTCCATCGTCTTCAGCTGTGTGGCTTACTTCATGATCGGTGGGTAGACACAATGAACCCTAACCCATGATCGCTGGGTAGACCCTCCACCCTCGTAGACACAGTGAACCCTAACCCATGATAGGTGGGTAGACCCTCCACCCTCGTAGACACAGTGAACCCTAACCCATGATCGCTGGGTAGACCCTCCACCGTCGTAGACAGTGAACCCTAACCCATGATCGGTGGGTAGACACAATGAACCCTAACCCATGATCGCTGGGTAGACCCTCCACCCTCGTAGACACAGTGAACCCTAACCCATGATCGGTGGGTAGACCCTTCACCCTCGTAGACACAATGAACCCTAACCCATGATCGCTGGGTAGACCCTCCACCCTCGTAGACACAGTGAACCCTAACCCATGATCGCTGGGTAGACCCTCCACCCTCGTAGACACAGTGAACCCTAACCCATGATCGGTGGGTAGACCCTCCACCCTCGTAGACACAATGAACCCTAACCCATGATCGCTGGGTAGACCCTCCACCCTCGTAGACACAGTGAACCCTAACCCATGATCGGTGGGTAGACCCTCCACCCTCGTAGACACAATGAACCCTAACCCATGATCGCTGGGTAGACCCTCCACCCTCGTAGACACAATGAACCCTAACCCATGATCGCTGGGTAGACCCTCCACCCTCGTAGACACAGTGAACCCTAACCCATGATCGGTGGGTAGACCCTCCACCCTCGTAGACACAGTGAACACTAACCCATGATCGCTGGGTAGACCCTTCACACACAGACATATAATACTAGTGTGTGTGACTGTGTCTATGTTCAGGTCTAGTATTATAGTTCTATCTTCTGATCTAGTATTTTATTTCTATGTTCTGATCTAGTATACCAGGGAAGTTGACTGAGAACACATTCTCATTTATTCACATCAAATAAAATAAAATTTTATTGGTCACATACACACGTTTATCAGATGTTATTGTGGGCGTAGCGTAATGCTTGTGCTTCTAGCTCCGACAGTGCAGTATAATAATAAAATAATAATATCTAACAGTTTCACAACATATTGCCCAAAATACACATAAATCTAAGTAAGGAATGGTTTAAGAATATATATATATATATATATATATATATATACACACACACACACACACACACACACACACACACACACACACGTCAGAGCGGCACTGGACTACAGTATATATAGAATACAGTATATACATATGAGATGGGTGATGCAATATTTACACACAATTAAAGTGACTAAGATATCGTGGAATAGTATAGAGTACATTTTACACATGAGATGAGTAATGCGAGATACGGAGACATTATTAAAGTGGCTAGTGTTTCATTTCCTAAAAGTGACCAGTGATTCCTAATCGATGTCTATAGGCAGCCGCCTCTGAAGCGCTCGTTATAGCTGTTTAGCAGTCTGTTGGCCTTGAGAGAGCTTTGCGGTGGTGGGTGGTGCAGTTGCCGCGGTGATACAGGATGCTTTCAATTGTGTAAAAGTTTGTGAGGGTTTTAGGTGTTAAGCCTAATTTCTTTGTCCTCCAGAGGTGCTGTTGCGCCCTCTTCACCACACCCTCTGTGTGGGTGGACCATTTCAGATCGTCAGTGATGTGTACGCCAAGGAACTTGAAACTCTCCACCTTCTCTTATACACAGGGGGTACCGGTTAGTTGAGGTAATTTGTACATGTAGGAAGGGGTGAAGTGACTATGCATAGATAAAACAGCGAGTAGCAGCAGTGTACAAAAGAAATGGGGGGAGGGTCAATGTAATTTGCTGTGCTCTCTTCACGACTGTCTTGGTGTGTTTGGACCATGATAGATCGTTGGTGATGTGGACACCAAGGAATTTGAAACTCTTGACCCCCTCCACTACAGTCCCGTCGATGTTAATGGGGGCCTGTTCGGCCCGCCTTTTCCTGTAGTCCACGATCAGCTCCTTTGTCTTGCTCACATTAAGGGAGAGGTTGTTGTCCTGGCACCACACTGCCAGTTCTCTGACCTCCTCCCTATAGGCTGTCTTCTCATTGTCGATGATCAGGCCTACCAGTCTTGTGTCGTCAGCAAACTTAGTGATGGTATTGGAGTCGTGTTTGGCCACGCAGTCGTAGGTGAACAGGGAGTACAGGAGGGTACTAAGCATACAGCTCTGAGTGGCCCCAGCGTTGAGGATCAGTGTGGCAGACATGATGTTGCCTACCCTTACCACCTGCGGGCGGCCTGTCAGGAACTTCAGCATCCAGGTGCAGAGTGAGGTGTTTAGTCCCAGGATCCTTAGCTTAGGGATGAGCTTCGTGGGCACTAGTCAATGAACAGCATTCTCACACAGGTGTTTCTTTTGTCCAGGTGGGAAAGGGCAGTGTGGAGTGCGATTTGAGATTGCGTCATCTGTGGATCTATTGGGACAGTGTCCGAATTGGAGTGGATCTAGGTTATCTGTGAGGATGGTGTTGATGTGAGTCATGATCAGCCTTTCAAAGCACTTCATGGCTACCGAAGTGAGTGCTACTGGGGCGTTAATCATTTAGGCAGGTTACCTTCGCTTTCCTGGGCACAGGGACTATTGTGGTCTGCTTGAAACGTGTAGGTATTGAACATGTCAGTGAAGACACTTGCCAGTTGGTCAGCGCATGCTTTGAGTACACGTCCTGGTAATCTGTCTGGCCCCACGGCTTTGTGAATGTTGACCTGTTTAAAGTTCTTGCTCACATCGGCTACCGAGAGCGTTATCACACAGTCATCCAGAACAGCTGGTGCTCTCATGCATGCTTCAGTGTTGCTTGCTTCGAAGCGAGCATAAAAGGCATTTAGCTCATCTGGTAGGCTCGCGTCACTGGGCAGCTCGCGTCTGGGTTTCCCTTTGTTGTCTGTAATAGTTTTTAAGCCCTGCCACATCAGACGAGCGTCAGAGCCGGTGTAGTAGGATTCAATCTTAATCCTGTATTGACGCTTTGCTTGTTTGATGGTTCGTCTGAGGGTATTTCTTCTAGGCGTTTGGATTAGTCTCCCACTCCTTGACACCGGCAGCTCTAGCCTTTAGCTCGATGCGGATGTTGCCTGTAATCCATGGCTTCTAGTTGGGATATGTACATACGGTCACTGTGGGGACGACATCGTTGATGCACTTATTGATGAAGCCGATGACTGAGGTGGTATACTCCTCAATGGATGAATCCCGGAACATATTCCAGTGTGTGCAAAACAGTCCTGTAGCTTAGCATCCGCGTCATCTGACCACTTCCGTGTTGAGCGAGTCACTGGTACTTCCTGCTTAAGTTTGTGCTTGTAAGCAGGAATCAGGAGGATAGAGTTATGGTCAGATTTGCCAAATGGAGGGTGGGGGGAGCTTTGTATGCATCTCTGTGTGGAGTAAATGTGGTCTACATTTTTTTTCTCCATCTGGTTGTAAACATTTGGTGATTTTCCCGCATTAAAGACCCCGGCCACTAGGAGCACAGCTTCTGAGTGAGCATTTTCTTGTTTGCTTTATGGCCTTATACAGCTCATTGAGAGCGCTCTTAGTGCCAGCATCGGTTTGTGGTGGTAAATAGACGGCTATGAATAATATAGATGAGAACCCTCGTCTTACCAGACATAGCTTCTCTGTTCTGCCGGTGCATTGAAAATCCCTCCAGCTCTATATTAACCATGTCGTCGTTCAGCTACGACTCTGTGAAAAATAAGATATTACAGTTCTTATTGTCCCGTTGGTAGGATAATCGTAATCGTAGGTCATCAATTAAATTCAGGAAGTCCAGGACCCAGTTGCACAGGGCAGGGTTCAGAACCAGGGCCTCAAGTTTGATGATGAGCTTGGAGGGTACTATGGTGTTGAAGGCTGAACTATTGTCCATGAACAGCATTTTTACGAAGGTATGCCTCTTATCCAGATGGGAAAGGCAATGTGGTGGCGATTGCATCGTCTGTGGACCTGTTGGGGCAATAAGAACATTTGAAGGGTGTCGGGTAAGGTGGAAGTGGTGGTGCTTGGAATCATTGCTCTTCCTTTGTCAACCATGGTTACCTGCAAGGAAACACGTGGCGTCATCATTGCTTTGCACAAAAAGGGCTTCACAGGCAGGGATATTGCTGCCAGTAAGATTGCACCTAAATCAACCATTTATCGGATCATCAGGAACTTCAAGGAGAGCGGTTCAGTTGTTGTGAAGAAGGCTTCAGGGCGCCCAAGAAAGTCCAGCATGCGCCAGGACCGTCTCCTAAAGTTGATTTAGCTGCGGGATCGGGGCACCACCAGTACAGAGCTTGCTCAGGAATGGCAGCAGGCAGGTGTGAGTGCATCTGCACGCACAGTGAGGCGAAGACTTTTGGAGGATGGCCTGGTGTCAAGAAGGGCAGCAAAAAAGCCACTTCTCTCCAGGAAAAACATCAGGGACAGACTGATATTCTGCAAAGGGTACAGGGATTGGTCTGCTGAGGACTGGGGTAAAGTAATTTTCTCTGATGAATCCCCTTGACGATTGTTTGGGGCATCTGGAAAAAAGCTTGTCCGGAGAAGACAAGGTGAGCACTACCATCAGTTCTGTGTCATGCCAACAGTAAAACATCAAATCAAATCAAATCAAATTTTATTTGTCACATACACATCCTGAGACCATTCATGTGTGGGGTTGCTTCTCAGCCAAGGGAGTGGGCTCACTCACAATTTTGCCTAAGAACACAGCCATGAATAAAGAATGGTACCAACACATCCTCCGAGAGCAACTTCTCCCAACCATCCAGGAACTGTTTGGTGACGAACAATGCCTTTTCCAGCATGATGGAGCACCTTGCCATAAGGAAAAAGTGAGAACTAAGTGGCTCGGAACAAAACATCGATATTTTGGGTCCATGGTCAGGAAACTCCCCAGACCTTAATCCCATTGAGAACTTGTGGTCAATCCTCAAGAGGTGGATGGACAAACAAAAACCTACAAATTCTGACAAACTCCAAGCATTGATTATGCAAGAATGGGCTGCCATCAGTCAGGATGTGGCCCAGAAGTTAATTGACAGCATGCCAGGGCGGATTGCAAAGATATTGAAAAAGAAGGGTCAACATTGCAAATATTGACTCTTCGCATCAACTTCATGTAATTGTCAATAAAAGCCTTTGACACTTATGAAATGCTTGTAATTATACTTCAGTATTCCATAGTAACATCTGACAAAAACATATCTGAAGACACTGAGACAGCAGACTTTGAAAAGTAATATTTGTGTCATTCTCAAAACTTTTGGCCACGACCGTTGAATTTACAGAACTACCTGGGGGATAGTTACAGGGGAGAGGAGGGGGGGGATGAATGAGCCAAGGTATATGGTCTGATATCACTCTGTTCTGATATCACTCTGTTCTGATCTGGTATGTTTCTGTTCTGATCTGGTATTCTATTACTCTGTTCTGATTTAGTATATTTCTGTTCTGATCTGGTATTCTATTACTCTGTTCTGATTTAGTATATTTCTGTTCTGATCTGGTATTCTATTACTCTGTTCTGATTTAGCATATTTCTGTTCTGGTATTCTATTACTCTGTTCTGATTTAGTATATTTCTGTTCTGATCTGGTATTCTATTACTCTGTTCTGATTTAGTATATTTCTGTTCTGATCTGGTATTCTATTACTCTGTTCTGATTTAGTATATTTCTGTTCTGATCTGGTATTCTATTACTCTGTTCTGATTTAGTATATTTCTGTTCTGATCTGGTATTCTATTACTCTGTTCTGATTTAGTATATTTCTGTTCTGATCTGGTATTCTATTACTCTGTTCTGATTTAGTATATTTCTGTTCTGATCTGGTATTCTATTACTCTGTTCTGATTTAGCATATTTCTGTTCTGGTATTCTATTACTCTGTTCTGATTTAGTATATTTCTGTTCTGATCTGGTATTCTATTACTGTGTTCTGATCTAGTATATTTATGTTCTGATCTAGTGTTATATTTCTATGTTCTGATATAGTATATTTCTGATCTAGTATAATATTAATATGGTCTGATCTAGTATATTTCTATGTTCTGATCTAGTATATTTCTGTTCTGATCTAGTATGACATTTCTATATTCTCCAGGGTATAAAGCTACAGTGGAGGCCTTCTTCCTGTTCATGTTGACCGTAGCTCTGGTAGCCTATACAGCTACTGCTATGACCATGGCTATATCAGCTGACCAGAGTGTTGTGGCGATCGCCAACATCTTCATGACCATAGCCTTCGTCTTCATGATGGTGAGAGCGACAGACAGAGAGAGAGAGACTAAATCATTTGTGATGGTAGCATGTTTTTCCCATGCCAATGAAGCCCCTTTGAATTGAGACACACACACACACACACACACACACACTAATATAAGATGATTATAAACATGAAAAATGATGTTGCTCTCCTCTTCCTCCTCCTCTCCCCTCATCACCTTTCTCCTCCCCCTCCCCTTCCTCTCCCCTCTTCCTCTCCCTTTCTCTCCCCTTCCCCTCTTCCTCTCCCTCTCTCCCCTTCCCCTCCTCTTCCCTTTCTCCCCCTCCTCTCCTTACCCCTCATCTTCCCATCCCCTCCTCACTCCTCTCCTCACCCCTCCTCTTCCCCTCCCCTCCTAAAATCTCCTCTTTGCTCCCTTCCCCTCCTCCCTCCTCTCCTCTCCTCACCACTCCCCTCCTAAAATCTCCTCTTCGCTCCCTTCCCTCCTCTTCTCACCCCTCCTCTCCTAAAATCTCCTCTTCGCTCCCTTCTCCTCCCCTCCTCTTTCCCTCCCCTCCCGTATCAGATCTTCTCAGGCCTGCTGGTGAACCTGCCCAGTATTGTTGAGTGGCTAGCCTGGTTCCAGTACCTCAGCATCCCTCGGTACGGACTAACAGCTCTCCAAATTAATGAGTTTGTAGGTCTCCAGTTCTGTGGAGACATTCCCCTCAACGGCACCTTGCCCCCTGGTATGACGTAAGTGATAATGTCTCACTATGCCTATTTAATAATTTATCCATAATTGAGGTGTTTTGTTTCTGAGGTAAGAACCTTTCTCTCCTGTGTCCAGATGCACGGGGGAAGACTTTCTGAAGAACCAGGGGATCGACTACACCACGTGGGGGCTGTGGCAGAATCACGTTGCCCTGGCGATCATGACCGTAATCTTCCTGTTGATCGCGTACTTCAAACTACGCTTCATCAAGAAGTTCACATAGAGGTCAGGGGTCACGGGTTAAGCCTATTGTACACCTTCCCTTGTCCTCCTCTCAAACTAAATGCTGCAACTTCCACTGACATGTCAGCGTCCGCAGGACACTTTTTAAGGGAGCAAAAATTTGATCGAAGCGGAAGGTGAAATTAGGCATTAGAGGTCATCGTCGCCATCATCATCATCATCATCATCATCATCATCCGACAGCTATTGTGCCAAACCAATAAATGCAATGATTTCTCTACCAATGTGTCTTATCTATACAGATGTTTTAAATCATGTCTCAAGATGTCTATGTGATTTATTTTTGAACCATTCATGTTTTTATGACGTTCAATTTGTTAAATGTTTTATTGATTCGTGTATTGATGCCTACGGTTGAACAGGGCCCCTAGGATTCTGGCCACAAGTAGTTCCCTACGGTTGAACAGGGCCCCTAGGACTCTGGCCACAAGTAGTTCCCTACGGTTGAACAGGGCCCCTAGGACTCTGGCCACAAGTAGTTCCTTACGGTTGAACAGGGCCCCTAGGACTCTGGACATAAGTAGTTCCCTACGGTTGAACAGGGTCCTTAGGACTCTGGCCACAAGTAGTTCCCTACGGTTGAACAGGGCCCCTAGGACTCTGGACACAAGAAGTTTACTATAAAGGGACTAGGGTGCTGTTTAGGACACAGTCCTAGACATTGTTTCTATTAACGTTTTGTACACTCTCTATAAACACTCCTACACTAACACATGATCGACGGCACAGGAGGCTGGTGAGGGGGAGGACTGTGCATAATAATGGCTGGAATGGAATCAGCGACATGGAAACCACGTGTTTGCTACCAATCCCTTAATTCCGTTCCTGCCATAACTATGAGCCAATCCTCCCCACCAGCCACCTGTGATGAACAGTATAACAATGATAATTATGCAACAAAATTAAAAAAGAAGGAAGAATAAAATGTAATATCAACTTTGTACTTTGTTCTATTTTCTCTCCTGTGTATGTTTTGCTATCAACACACACACACACACACAGACACACAACGTTCCCTCATATGAGAAGACTAAGGCTTGTGTCCATGGCAACACAGCGTAAGCATATCAGGTTGTGTGTGTTTGGAAACCCTGTTCCCCTGGGGCGGAGACATACCCCCTAACCCCACCCCCACCACCCTGGGGAGGAGTCATAACCCACCACCACCCTGGGGAGGAGACATACCCCCTAACCCCACCCCCACCACCACCCTGGGGAGGAGTCATAACCCACCACCACCCTGGGGAGGAGACATACCCCCTAACCCCACCCCCACCACCACCCTGGGGAGGAGTCATAACCCACCACCACCCTGGGGAGGAGTCATAACCCACCACCACCCTGGGGAGGAGACATACCCCTAACCCCACCCCCACCACCACCCTGGGGAGGAGTCATAACCCACCACCACCCTGGGGAGGAGACATACCCCCTAACCCCACCACCACCCTGGGGAGGAGTCATAACCCACCACCACCCTGGGGAGGAGTCATAACCCACCACCACCCTGGGGAGGAGACATACCCCTAACCCCACCACCACCCTGGGGAGGAGTCATAACCCACCACCACCCTGGGGAGGAGACATACCCCCTAACCCCACCCCCACCACCATCCTGGGGAGGAGTCATAACCCACCACCACCCTGGGGAGGAGTCATAACCCACTACCACCCTGGGGAGGAGACATGCCCCCTAACCCCACCACCACCCTGGGGAGGAGTCATAACCCACCACCACCCTGGGGAGGAGTCATACCCCACCACCACCCTGGGGAGGAGTCATACCCCCTAACCCCACCACCACCCTGGGGAGGAGTCATACCCCCTAACCCCACCCCCACCACCACCCTGGGGAGGAGTCATAACCCACCACCACCCTGGGGAGGAGACATAACCCCTAACCCCACCACCACCACCCTGGGGAGGAGTCATACCCCCTAACACCACCACCGCCACCCTGGGGAGGAGTCATACCCCCTAACCACACCACCACCACCACCACCCTGGGGAGGAATCATACCCCCTAACCCCACCCCCACCACCCTTGGGAGGAGTCATACCCCACCACCACCCTGGGGAGGAGTCACACCCCCTAACCCCACCACCACCCTGGGGAGGAGTCATTCCCCCTAACCCCACCACCACCACCCTGGGGAGGAGTCATACCCCCTAACCCCACCACCACCACCACCCTGGGGAGGAGTCATACCCCCTAACCCCACCACCACCACCCTGGGGAGGAGTCATACCCCCTAACCCCACCACCACCACCACCCTGGGGAGGAGTCATACCCCCTAACCCCACCACCACCACCCTGGGGAGGAGTCATACCCCCTAACCCTACCACCACACCCCTGTGGAGGAGTCATACCCCCTAACCCCACCACCACCATCCTTGATCATTGGCTTTTGCTTGGACACAGACTTCTCTCTCAGCCAATCAGAAGGCTCCCTGGTATTGTAATGCAATCATTTCCATGGTAATGTAGAATGTTTATTCAAATTATGCTAATTGATGTGGCTCATGCTGTGGACTGTATTTTTTTCGTAATGTCAGTTGAGTTCATTCAACAAATCACAACAAAGATTGATTGGTACACTTCCTGTTTTTACTTCCTGCTTTGCTTCTATTGGACGCTGGACATATTCAGAAACAGATTCATTGTCTCATTTACAAAACACATTTATTGGACAGATAATTATTGTAATTATATGACCATTATAACATTAGTATATGTATCAACTATCGCCATATCAAATGTCTATCAAAATTAAATGAATTAATCATAAAATACACTGCTGTGGTGACCAAAGTTGAGATTAAACATAAGTGATGTCACTATATTGCATCATCGATGACTAAGTGATGTCACTATATTGCATCATCGATGACTAAGTGATGTCACTATATTGCATCATCGATGACTAAGTGATGTCACTATATTGCATCATCGATGACTAAGTGATGTCACTATATTGCATCATCGATGACTAAGTGATGTCACTATATTGCATCATCGATGACTAAGTGATGTCACTATATTGCATCATCGATGACTAAGTGATGTCACTATATTGCATCATCCATGACTAAGTGATGTCACTATATTGCATCATTGATGACTAAGTGATGTCACTATATTGCATCAATGATGACTAGGTGATGATGTCTGTCTTTCCTGGAGTCGTTCCTGGGGTTAAAGTCTCTGGTTAACATCTCTGGTTAAAGTCTCTGGTTAACGTCTCTGGTTAAAGTCTCTGGTTAAAGTCTCTGGTTAACGTCTCTGGTTAAAGTCTCTGGTTAAAGTCTCTGGTCAACGTCTCTGGTTAAAGTCTCTGGTTAAACTCTGGTTAACGGCTCTGGTTAACGGCTCTGGTACCTTTCACAGTGGTCTGTTTGAGTGTTTTTTCAATCTTTATTTTTTTTTTTAACCTTTATTTAACAAGGCAAGTCAGTTAAGAACAAATTATTATTTACAATGACAGTGTGTATCAGTCATGCTGTGGGTCCTTGGTAAAGTGTGTGTGTGTTGGTGTGTATTGTAGTGGTGTGTATTGTAGTGGTGTGTGTTGTAGTGTGTTGTTGTGGTGTGTAGTGGTGTGTGTTGTAGTGGTGTGTATTGTAGTGTGTTGTAGTGGTGTGTATTGTAGTGGTGTGTGTTGTTGTGGTGTGTATTGTAGTGTGTAGTGGTGTGTATTGTAGTGGTGTGTGTTGTTGTGGTGTGTATTGTAGTGTGTAGTGGTGTGTGTTGTAGTGGTGTGTGTTGTAGTGGTGTGTATTGTAGTGTGTAGTGGTGTGTATTGTAGTGATGTGTGTTGGTGTGGTGTGTGTTGGTGTGTGTAGTGTGTTGTAGTGGTGTGTATTGTAGTGATGTGTGTTGGTGTGGTGTGTGTTGGTGTGTGTAGTGTGTTGTAGTGGTGTGTATTGTAGTGTGTGTGTTGTAGTGGTGTGTATTGTAGTGTAGTGTGTTGTAGTGGTGTGTATCCATTGTGGCTATAGAGGGGATGTGTCTCTCCTTCTTCTGGTCCTGGTGGGTTTAGTCTGTTTACCTGGAAGACACAAGGGGACCTGGTCAATATAATCCACAAAGCGCGCGCGTGTGTGTGTGTGTGTGTGTGTGTGTGTGTGTGTGTGTGTGTGTGTGTGTGTGTGTGTGTGTGTGTGTGTGTGTGTGTGTGTGTGTGTGTGTGCAGAGCGTACCTTCAGCCCCTCGTATCTCAGGCAGCAGAGAGGTTCTTAGTTCAGGGAAGAGAATGTCTGGCTTCCTCTTCCCAACCGTAGCCATACGCTCACGGTCTCCTCGGTCACGCTCGCGGTCGGACAGGAAGGAACGTTCGTGGATCACACTCTTCTCTGATATCATCTGCAGAGGACAGAGAAAAGAGAGTAGAGAGAGAAGAAGAGAGAAGAGATAGAGGAGAGAGAGGAGCTAGAGAAGAGGAGTGAGGAGAGACAAGAAGACAGGAGAGAGGAGAGGAGAGGAGAAGATGAGAAAGAGGAGAAAGAGAGACAGAGGAGAGGAGAGACAGGAGAAAAAAGAGGAGAGGAGAAGAGACAGGAGGAGAGGAGAGGAGAGGAGAGACAAGAATAGAATGATATAGCCCGACAGAGGAGTGGTTAGATGATATAGCCAGACAGGGGCCTGGGGGGTTAATGTCTACTAACTTGTGGAAGAACATTTCACTTGAGCAGTCACGCACGCACACACACACACACACACACACACACAAACACACACACACACACACACACACACACACACACACACACACACACACACACACACACACACACACACACACACACACACACACACACACACACACACACACACTTACCTGAGCCATCAGATTGCCAGTGAAATGACTGGAGAGAGATTGCTGTGAGATTCTGTTGAAAATGTTTACGAGTCTTTTGGACTTGTCCATTGACCTAGAGACGACAGACAGACAGACAGACAGACAGACAGACAGACAGACAGACAGACAGACAGACACATAAACACACAGTCACCATCATCTCTAGGGCTCGATACAATCAGATCCGCTTTAGCCAAGATCCACATAGCGGTTGTGTTGGCGGTGGAACTGCATTGTGAGCAAATCAAATCCACAAGTGGCTAAAGCGGACGTTGCCATTGGCTGGAGTTAACATTAACAGACATCCCACGCTGCCTTGTTTCTTGGAACACTGTGATGTAACACCACCTCAACCATACAAATCCTTTTTATTTAGTTTCATGATTGTTCAATTTGAGTGTCATTATTTCTCTCTGTATTTTTTTTTTTACCCCGATTGGTAGTTACAGTCTTGTCTCATCGCTGCAACTCCCGTACCGACTTTGAAGAGACGAAGGTCGAAGGTCTCCGAAACACAACCCAACCAAGCCGCACTGCTTCTTGACACAATGCCCGCTTAACCCGGAAGCCAGCCGCACAAATGTGTCGGAGGAAACACCGTGCAGCTGGCGACCGTGTCAGAGTTTATCGCGCCCGGCCGGCCATAAGAGTCGCTAGTGTGCGATGGGACAAGGACATCCCTGTCGGGCCAAACCCTCCCCTAAACCGGACGACGCTGTCCCAAGTGTGCGCCGCACCAAGGGTCTCTCAGTCGCGGCCGGCTGCGACAGAGCCTGGACTCGAACCCAGAATCTCTAGTGGTGCCAGCTAGCGATGCAGTGGCTTAAACCACTGCGCCACTCGGGAGGCCTCATTCTGCACCTCTAACGCGAGTGGGGCGGGTGTGGCTTCGTGACAATGATCACAAGAGCAGCTGCCCCACCGATTTGACATCTCCACCTCCGACAAAACAACCACTATGTGTGTCTGCTATCTGATTGAATCTAGGCCTAAGCTTTGTCTATAACCCTAGAGAGGACAAACAAACAATAACAACAACAAAAACAAAAACAAGTGTTATGTTCTTCAACCCTGGTCCAACATTCTCAGTGTGATGCATTATGGGAGCTGTAGTTCTGCACCTCAGACCGAGTGTTCCGGGTTGAGGCCCCACCCCAACTCCGCCCAGCTTGCCGTTGCCATGGGCGACGACAGCCAGTAGGTTCTGTGAAGGTGTCTGTGTGAAGGGGAGGGATGAGAGGGGAGGGATGAGAGGTAGAGGTTGGTCCTGGGTTGGTCCTACGGTTGGATCGTAGTCCTCTACAGTCCTCTCTGGTTCTTCCACTCTGGGTTTGATGGCGATAGTGTTGCTCAGACTCCTAAACAAAACAGATTTAAGATTGTATCCAAAATGGCACCCTATTCCCTATATAGTACACTACTATAGACCAGGGCCCTATTCCCTATATAGTACACTACCTTAGACCAGGCTTACAGGACTCTTTCGATCAATAGGGTACCATTTGGGACTAAAAAAAAACAACAATTCTACAATTCATTCAAGATTTCTGTCTTTTTTTAATGTAACAGAAAAGTAATTAAGATTTAATTAATTAATTATTAGTATTATTTTTAAATCACTATTTTTTAAATAACCGCTAATAATGCTGAAACTGAACGTACACGGTGGTAGTTCGACCGTGGTGAACCGCGACCGCGTGGCTCTCTGTGGTCCAATCAGCCTTCTCAGGTTTATTAACAGCTGCAGTAGTGGTCGTAGTAGTGGTTGACTCTATTGTCTTGTCCGGGTCTCGGGGTTTAGACTCTGTGGTGGTTGGAGCTTTGGAGAGTTTGGTGACGTCTGGTTTGGTGACGTTCCCTTTGACTGTTGTACTGCTGGAGTCCTGGAGGGGAGGAGAGGAGGGGAGGAGAGGGGGCAGGGGAGGGGGCAGGGTTAGAGGAGAGGGCAGAGTGAGAGGAGGGGAGGAGAGGGGGCAGGGTTAGAGGAGAGGAGAGGATGGGAGGGGAGGGGGCAGGGTTAGAGGAGAGGAGAGGGCAGAGTGAGAGGAGAGGAGGGGAGGGGAGTGGGCAGGGGAGGGTGCAGGGTTAGAGGAGAGGAGAGGGCAGAGTTAGAGGAGGGGAGGAGAGGGGGCAGGGGAGGGGGCAGGGTTAGAGGAGAGGAGAGGGCAGAGTTAGAGGAGAGGAGGAGTGGGGGCAGGGGAGGGGGCAGGGTTAGATGAGAGGAGAGGATAGGGCAGAGTTAGAGGAGGGAAGGGGAGGAGAGGACAGGGCAGGGTTAGAGGAGAGGGCAGGGTTAAAGGAGAGGAGAGGGTTAGAGGAGAGGAGATGAGATGAGATGAAATGAGAGGAGAGGAGAGGAGAGGAGAGGAGAGGAGAGGAGAGGAGAGGAGAGGAGAGGAGAGGAGAGGAGAGGAGAGGAGAGGTTGAGTGTGTGTTTCTGTGTTCATTTTGGCAGCTGTTTTAGTCTTTTGACTAAAATAGCTTTTAGTCTTTGTCACATTTGAGTAATTTCCTCCTTTGTTTCATCCTTTTAGTAATTATCAGTCCACTAAATCTCTGGACAACTTTAGTCTCGTTTTAGTTATTACCAGTTGATTAAAACTCTGGTTCTTTTTTTCTAGTTTTAGTCAGTCATCATAATAGTGCTTTTTTTTCCATTAAATAATTAATATTTACCTTTAACGTTCATCATGTGCACAGCTAGCCTTGTCCAACTAGGCCTTCTATCCCCTTGTATACCTTAGCTGGAAACAGTGATATTCTGACAGGCTGTAACCAATGGCAACCAATGTTAACCAATGGCACCCAATGGTAACCAATGGCAACCAATGGTAACCAACGGCAGCCAATATTAACCATTTGGGCTATAAAGCCTCGGCGACAGGCAGGAAATGGCAGACAGGAAATGGCAGAAGTATAGATCTAATCGAAATCAAATCACATTCATTGGTCGCTTACACAGATGTTATCACAGGTACAGCTAAATGCTTGTGTTTCTAGCTCCAACAGTAATACCTAGCTAAATGCTTGTGTTTCTAGCTCCAACAGTACAGTAATACCTAGCTAAATGCTTGTGTTTCTAGCTCCAACAGTAATACCTAGCTAAATGCTTGTGTTTCTAGCTCCAACAGTGATACCTAGCTAAATGCTTGTGTTTCTAGCTCCAAAAGTAATACCTAGCTAAATGCTTGTGTTTCTAGCTCCAACAGTACAGTAATACCTAGCTAAATGCTTGTGTTTCTAGCTCCAACAGCAATACCTAGCTAAATGCTTGTGTTTCTAGCTCCAACAGTAATACCTAGCTAAATGCTTGTGTTCCTAGCTCCAACAGTAATACCTAGCTAAATGCTTGTGTTTATAGCTTCAACAGTGATACCTAGCTAAATGCTTGTGTTTCTAGCTCCAATAGTAATACCTAGCAAAATGCTTGTGTTCCTAGCTCCAACAGTAATACCTAGCTAAATGCGTGTGTTTCTAGCTCAAACAGTAATGCCTAGCTAAATGCTTGTTCCTAGCTCCAACAGTAATACCTAGCTAAATGCTTGTGTTTCCAGCTCCAACAGTAATACCTAGCTAAATGCTTGTGTTTATAGCTTCAACAGTGATACCTAGCTAAATGCTTGTGTTTCTAGCTCCAATAGTAATACCTAGCAAAATGCTTGTGTTTGTAGCTCCAACAGTAATACCTAGCTAAATGCTTGTGTTTATAGCTTCAACAGTGATACCTAGCTAAATGCTTGTGTTTCTAGCTCCAATAGTAATACCTAGCAAAATGCTTGTGTTCCTAGCTCCAACAGTAATACCTAGCTAAATGCGTGTGTTTCTAGCTCAAACAGTAATGCCTAGCTAAATGCTTGTTCCTAGCTCCAACAGTAATACCTAGCTAAATGCTTGTGTTTCCAGCTCCAACAGTAATACCTAGCTAAATGCTTGTGTTCATAGCTCCAACAGTAATACCTAGCTAAATGCTTGTGTTTCTAGCTCCAACAGTAATACCTAGCTAAATGCTTGTGTTTCCAGCTCTAACAGAGCAGTAATACCTTGCTAAATGCTTGTCTTTATAGCTCCGACAGTAATACCTAGCTACATGCTTGTGTTTCTAGCTCCAACAGTAATACCTAGCTAAATGCTTGTCTTTATAGCTCCAACAGTAATACCTAGCTACATGCTTGTTCCTAGCTCCAATAGTAATACCTAGCTAAATGCTTGTGTTTCTAGCTCCAACAGTAATACCTAGCTAAATGCTTGTGTTTATAGCTCCAACAGTAATACCTAGCTAAATGCTTGTGTTTGTAGCTCCAACAGTAATACCAAGCTAAATGCTTGTGTTTCCAGCTCCAACAGTACAGTAATACCGAGCTAAATGTGATACCTAGCAAAATGCTTGTGTTTCTAGCTCCAACAGTAATACCTAGCTAAATGCTTGTGTTTGTAGCTCCAACAGTAATACCTAGCTAAATGCTTGTGTTCCTAGCTCCAACAGTACAGTAATACCTAGCTAAATGCTTGTGTTTCTAGCTCAAACAGTAATACCTAGCTAAATGCTTGTTCCTAGCTCCAATAGTAATACCTAGCTAAATGCTTGTGTTTCCAGCTCCAACAGTAATACCTAGCTAAATGCTTGTGTTCATAGCTCCAACAGTAATACCTAGCTAAATGCTTGTGTTTCTAGCTCCAACAGTAATACCAAGCTAAATGCTTGTGTTTCTAGCTCCAACAGTAATACCTAGTTAAATGCTTGTGTTTCTAGCTCCAACAGAGCAGTAATACCTAGCTAAATGCTTGTGTTTATGGCTCCAACAGTAATACCTAGCTAAATGCTTGTGTTTCTAGCTCCAACAGTGCAGTGATACCTTGCAAAATGCTTCTAGCTCCAACAGTAATACCTAGGTAAATGCTTGTGTTTCTGATTCCAACAGTAATACCGAGCTAAATGCTTGTGTTTCTAGCTCCAAAAGTAATACCTAGCTAAATGCTTGTGTTTCCAGCTCCAACAGAGCAGTAATACCTAGCTAAATGCCTGTGTTTCTGGCTCCAACAGTGATACCTAGCTAAATGCTTGTGTTTCTAGCTCCAAAAGTAATACCTAGCTAAATGCTTGTGTTTCTAGCTCCAACAGTGCAGTAATACCTAGCTAAAAGCTTGTGTTTCCAGCTCCAACAGAGCAGTAATACCTAGCTAAATGCTTGTGTTTCTAGCTCCAACAGTAATACCTAGCTAAATGCTTGTGTTTCTTGCTCCAACAGTGCAGTAATACCTAGCTATGAGGCGCAGGCACTTCGTCCAGACAAAAAATCGAAAAGTTCCATTACAGTCCTTTAGAAACATGTCAAACGATGCATGGAATCAATCTTTAGTATGTTTTTAACATAAAACATCAATAATGTTCCAACCGGAGAATTCCTTTGTCTGAAGAAAAGCACTGGAACGAGAGGTAACTCTGTCGGGAGCACACGTCATGAGACCAAGGCACTATGCCAGACCACTGACTCAGAGAGGTCTCATGAGCCCCTCCTTTATAGTAGAAGCCTCATTCAAGTTTCTAAAGACAGTTGACATCTAGTCGAAGCCGTAGGAAGTGCATCTTTATCCATATCTCAATGTGTATTCGGTAGGCCAAGCTTTTAAAAACTACAAACCTCAGATGTCCCACTTCCTGGTTGGGTTTTTCTCAGGTTTTCGCTTGCCACATGAGTTCTGTTATACTCACAGACATCATTCAAACAGTTTTAGAAATTTCAGAGTGTTTTCTATCCAATACTAATAATAATATGCATATATTAGCATCTGGGACAGAGTAGGAGGCAGTTCACTCTGGGCACGCTATTCATCCAAAAGTGAAAATGCTGCCCCCTATCCCAAAAAGGTTTTAACAAGGCACACCTGTTAATTGAAATGCATTCCAGGTGACTACCTCATGAAGCTGGTTGAGAGAATGTCAAGAGTGTGCAAAGCTGTCATCAAGGCAAAGGGTGGCTACTTTAAAGAATCTCAAATATAAAATAGATTTTGATTTGTTTAACACCTTTCTGGTTACTACATGATTCCATGTGTGTTATTTCATAGTTTTGATGTCTTCACTATTATTCTACAATGTAGAAAATAGTAATAATAAAGAAAAACCCTGGAATGAGTAGGTGTTCTAGAACCCTGGAATGAGTAGGTGTTCTAGAACCCTGGAATGAGTAGGTGTTCTAGAACCCTGGAATGAGTAGGTGTGTCCAAACTTTTGACTGGTGCTGTATACTGAACAACATTTTTAAAATATAGACGCAACAACAGCTCAGTGATGAGCTTGGCGGGTACTGTGTCGTTGGAATGCTGAGCCGTAGTTAACAAACAGTATTCTTACATAGCAATTACTGTGATTTTATTTCCTGATATTTAACGAATAGCATTTGTGTTTCTCAAAGGGGAAAAAAAGCAACCAAACAACTGGCATTTGGAAGGAAGCTTCATGTCTAATGAAATGTCCATTAGTCTCCCGTGGATTTCTGGGTTGGAAATCTGGGTTGGAATTCTGGGTTGGATTTCTGGGTTGGAAATCTGGGTTGGAATTCTGGGTTGGAATTCTGGGTTGGAATTCTGGGTTGGAATTCTGGGTTGGAAATCTGGGTTGGAATTCTGGGTTGGAAATCTGGGTTGGAATTCTGGGTTGGAAATCTGGGTTGGAATTCTGGGTTGGAATTCTGGGTTGGAATTCTGGGTTGGAATTCTGGAATTGTCATATTTCCGTCAAACTAAAACGAAAAGTAATTCGTAATAGTTTGCATTTCAGGGCGTCTCGTTTTATTATTGTTATAGTTTTAGTCAGGAAA